>NW_005871342.1:1224951-1297586 GCF_000147115.1 Myotis lucifugus | reverse complement strand
CCTTCCTGCATGCATCCGTATCAGGGACTGAACCTGCAACTCAGTATGTGCCTAGTCTATCCAGGTATGGCCCTGACCACGAATGGAACCCCGCCATCTTGTGATTTTTTGACTATATCCATCCAACTGAGCCACCCTGGCCAGGGCCAGAATTGATTCTGATGATTTTTTTTGATGACTTGGGCAGCTTTGAGGAGTACTGCTCTGGCATTTTATAGACCGTCCTCCAAGTCGGGATTTAGCTGATCTCTTTCTTAGGTTTAGATGTCCCATCCCCCCGTGCCTTCAGCACCCAGACACCCACCTGGAGAGGACTGGGCCCGCCAGAGATGGGGGGGAAAGAAGAGAAGGGCGCCCAGACCCTGAGCACCCCGCGCTCATCCGATGCGGTTCACCCCGCTTCCAGGTGTAGCGCCCGGGCTCGGTGCCGGAGGCTGGGCGTCTCCAACATGACCCGCCGGAGCCTGTGGGACGTGTCGGAGACCAACGTCGAGGACGGAGACATCCGCATCAACGTCGGGGGCTTCAAGAGGCGTCTGCGCTCGCACACGCTGCTGCGCTTCCCGGAGACCCGCCTGGGCCGCCTGCTGCTCTGCCACTCGCGCGAGGCCATCCTCGAGCTCTGCGACGACTACGACGACGTCCAGCGCGAGTTCTACTTCGACCGCAACCCCGAGCTCTTCCCCTACGTGCTGCACTTCTACCACACGGGCCGGCTGCACGTCATGGCCGAGCTGTGCGTCTTCTCCTTCAGCCAGGAGATCGAGTACTGGGGCATCAACGAGTTCTTCATCGACTCCTGCTGCAGCTACAGCTACCACGGCCGCAAAGTGGAGCCCGCGCAGGAGAAGTGGGAGGAGCAGAGCGACCAGGAGAGCACCTCGTCGTCTTTCGATGAGATCCTGGCCTTCTACAACGACGCCTCCAAGTTCGAGGGGCAGCCCCTGGGCAGCTTCCGGCGGCGGCTGTGGCTGGCGCTGGACAACCCCGGCTACTCGGTGCTGAGCCGGGTCTTCAGCATCCTGTCCATCCTGGTGGTGTTGGGGTCTATCATCACCATGTGCCTCAACAGCCTGCCGGACTTCCAGATCCCCGACAGTCAGGGCAACCCTGGCGAGGACCCCCGGTTCGAAATCGTGGAGCACTTCGGCATCGCCTGGTTCACGTTTGAGCTGCTGGCCAGGTTCGCGGTGGCCCCTGACTTCCTCAAGTTTTTCAAGAACGCCCTCAACCTTATCGACCTCATGTCCATCGTCCCCTTTTACATCACTCTGGTGGTGAACCTGGTGGTGGAGAGCACGCCTACCTTGGCCAACTTGGGCAGAGTGGCCCAGGTCCTGAGGTTGATGCGGATTTTCCGAATCTTAAAGCTGGCCAGGCACTCCACTGGCCTCCGCTCCCTGGGGGCCACCCTGAAGTACAGCTACAAAGAAGTCGGGCTGCTTTTGCTCTACCTCTCCGTGGGGATTTCCATTTTCTCCGTGGTGGCCTACACCATCGAAAAGGAGGAGAACGAGGGCCTGGCCACCATCCCCGCCTGCTGGTGGTGGGCCACCGTCAGTATGACCACCGTGGGGTATGGGGACGTGGTCCCGGGAACCACAGCAGGGAAGCTGACCGCCTCTGCCTGCATCCTGGCGGGTATCCTAGTGGTGGTACTGCCCATCACCTTGATCTTCAACAAGTTCTCCCACTTTTATCGGCGCCAAAAGCAGCTTGAGAGTGCTATGCGCAGCTGTGACTTTGGAGATGGGATGAAGGAGGTCCCTTCTGTCAATTTAAGGGACTACTATGCCCATAAAGTTAAATCCCTCATGGCGAGCCTGACAAACATGAACAGGAGCTCGCCAAGTGAATTAAGTTTAAATGATTCCCTACAGTAGCAGGGAGGACTTGTCCTCAAATCTACGTTGTTGAGCTGCCTCTCGGGCCTCTGG
This sequence comes from Myotis lucifugus, assembly GCF_000147115.1. Lineage (NCBI taxonomy): Eukaryota > Metazoa > Chordata > Mammalia > Chiroptera > Vespertilionidae > Myotis > Myotis lucifugus. The sequence continues at coordinate 1,295,649 of NW_005871342.1, read as the reverse complement.
CACAGTCCAGGCACCTTGGGGTTGTGGCATAAGGAGTATGGCCAGCCCCAGAGGGGAGAGATGCATGGGCATTGCATCCAGGTTGCTTCTACAGTAGTTAGAATCATTTTTAGAGGGTGGTGTGCCTGGCACCATGCCTTCACGCCTCTCAGTGAAATGACACTCACTGGTGTTGGCATCACGGGCATAACATGTTCGCCTTTCTGCTGGATGAATACCCCCCAGAATGCTAACTTTTCTGTTCACCGTGTTCTCTAGTGCACGTGGTCCAGTACTGTCTGTGAGGTTTCTGTGCTCTTTTTCTAAGGTTGTCATGTGAGATCTGTACAAAAAGCCCCTACATGTCTGTCCAGTGGAAACACATCTATGGGGTCAGCAAGGATATGACGGGATTTTGCTCACGTCACATGAAAACAAAATCTCAGTTTTTTTATTCATTGCTTTCAAAACAAAGAGAATGTGAAGTTGAGCACATGCCCAATGCAAGTCTGTGAGTTGTGTTATGAATGATCGTAGCTCTGGGACTTGCATGGTACCTGGTCACCTTTAGAACACTGTGCGTTGATGTTCATCTCTTAAATGTTGCTCTTTAGAGAATGTTACTCTGTTAAACATGTAGTGAAGATAGAAATGTTTTCCCTAGAACAGCTGCTTTAGGGACAGGGGCTTCAACTAAACATAGGCCAGATTGTAGGATGCTTGCAGACTTTTCAAAGGCGGGCCTCTGTCTTTCCTAGGGTGACCGTGCAGGCATTTCTTTCTGGCTGAGGTCCCTGGTCTAGCCCATTTGACCAAACTTTGCTGTGTCTTAGATATTAGCATGTTTCTGAAATATTTATTTTTTAAAATGTTTAGAAATAAGGTCGAATTGTCTTTTTCCACTAAAAAGAGGTTTACCGTTGTGTTGTTTCCCTGAGGAACATTGTTGAGTTGCTAGCAAGGCCAGTAGTTTAGAAATCTTGTTGCCTGTTCTGCAAGCTTGTAAAACGAGGGCCCTTTTATTCCCAAGCAGAGTTTACTTAGGTAATTTTGCTTCTAGGATATAGTATGCTACATGCAATGCTGTAATTTCCTTGTTATGACATGGAAATCTGGTGGCATGGAAATGTGTACTCAATACAGAAATGCATGAAAGCTGTGCTGTTTACCCAGGATGGAAATACTACAATTCCTATTTCCATTTCAACTGCCTTTTGTTGGAGGAGGGTGGGTAGAGGACAGAAAAAAGAAAAGAGCTGTAAAACAAAACATTGCTACTCCCATAAACACAATTGTAAATGTCTTGAAAAGCGCAATGCTATTTAAAAGGTTGAAGGCTGAGAGCTCTTTCCTTCTCCAAAATGCCTTCCCTCTCCCTCTCCTCCTCCTCCTCCTCCTCCTCCTCGTCGTCGTCCTCCTCCTCTTCCTGTTAATTGGCACATAACATTGTGAAGGGGAACCTGGGCCCCTTTGTAAGATAGTTCTCCATTATCTTCTAGGTAATCAGATGGTTTTACAGTTGGCTTTCATTATGGTTCGGTCTTTGGAAAGGCTGCAAAATCCAGGAGTCTAAGCATGGAGTTAGGCAGATGTTTTATCCACAGCTTGGGCCTTCCCTGAGCAGATCCATTTTGTGTCTGAGTTGAAAGTAATGAATACCTCATGGGAGTGTGGTGAGGATCTTGTCAGAAGGTTTTGTGTACTTGTAGTTGCTATGGATACTACGGTCCAGGTGATTTGTTGGATGAATGCACTAGTCACATGTGCCCTTGAGTCCCCAGTTCAAATCCTTCCATCAGATGAGCTTCGTGGAGGGTGGGGCGGTGACCATGTCCTGGTGCCTGATGGTCTACCATCTCCATCTGTATCTCAGAAGCAGGAAAGGGTGAGATGACTTAGGGGCAATGGGCCACCCAGTTGGAAGAGCAGGGTTATTTTTCAGAATCTACACATGGAGTATTTGGCTTGGGCTGATGTTTCCAGCACTGGAAGGCAGAGAATTTATAAAATCAGCCTTAGCTGCACTGAAGGAAATTGATGCTACAAACTTGTGAGGACTCTTCAGTTCGCCAAAACGGGTGGTCTCAGGTCACTGGGCATGGTTGCTATGGTCACTGACCATAAAGTTTGTGAAAAGTAGGAGGCAGAGGAGCTCAGTCGCTCTCATGAGTATTTTTCTAAACAGGCGGGCTTTACCACCACAGAAGAGATACCCATTGTGGTCACTCTTTGCAGATGTGAAAGCTGGAATACTTGACTTTTCATGTTGGTAATGACTTGCATTAATCTGGTGCCTTTCATTAGGGGAATCCCAAAGTGCTTTAGAGACTGTCTTTTTAACCTCTTGTACATAGACATACTTGTATAAAATTTTACTTTGCCCATCCTGGAACTTCAGTCACTTCTGAGCATGAGACTGTCCTAATAGCATTGAGTTCTCCAGGTGATGGTTTCAGATAAGAGGGAGAGAGAACAACTCAGCTGGCTTGGACATGAGTTGATTCCCACTAAGGATGGAGACTGAACTGTGAGCCTGGAATGAATAACCTTCCTCTCCCCTCCGGTACCACCAAGGTGTGAAGGTCCCAGGTGCTCCCAACTGGGCTTTAATGGATCTTGCTAGACAACATCTTACACAGCCATCTTCTGCTCCCTGGAGCTAATCTGGGAGGGTCAGGGTGATTCTCTGCTCTGTTCCTGGAGTTAAGAATATGCCTATGAAATGACGTCATTGGCCACCAGGCTGTCAGACTGACCCACAGACCTCCTTTGGGGCCACAGCAGAAGTTCCGGCCACTTATCCCAGCTGCTGGCTTGACAGCAGCTTCCCTCCCGACATTTGGAAGTTGTTCTTTTCAATGCTGTTGGGGGGAATGTACGCGCCAGGCTTTTCTCACAATGTATGTGATGAGCATTTTGAAAGTGCTGTTTGGGAAGTGATACTATGTCTTCATTGTGTAGACACATATTCCTTATAGGTTTGTGTTTCTGCCAACCCCCCACATTTCCTGGGTTTGCTACCGAGGAGGGGCATGTTGTAATGCCAAGCCGATTTGTAGCTCCTGGGGTAGTAATTGGTGTTTAATATTTGGGTTTGTTATTTCTACTTCTCTTAGTCCCCAAATAATTGAACTACCTGCTAATTCTTGCCTCATTTCAGAGAAAATGATCTGTTACGCACTTTGGGATAGCAGTGATCTGTATGGGCTTGTGTGTTATCTCCTTGAAGGCTAACTGGTATTTCTTGTATGTTTTAACAGCATGACTTGTCGCAGAGTTGTAATTTAAAAATTGAGAACACTGCCTTTGCCATGTCGGTTTGAACACTCATTAACGTCCACTGTGCACGCATTGACGGGGCCGCTGCTCCGTCGTATCTGATGACTCACTTCAGGCTCCGTGCCTGGACTCGGTGAGGAGGAACACACACTCGGGACTCCGCCTCTGAGTATGCAGATTAAATAGAAAAAAGTGATTTATGCTTCCATAAGGCACTTCAGTTACATACGGAGTGGCAAACACAAGGACGTTCAACGCAGGGGACTGGCTTCCTGAGAAAGGCTGGGCCTTGTGAGCACTGGTTGGGAAGGAGGAGCTGTTATTCACTCTTTGCAGGCACAGGGAGCTGGGCCCCCATTCTTTGCCAGGATCTAGAGCCACCATGCCGCTTTGTAGAAGGAACGGTCACTTATTCTTAGAGCCTGTGTAAAACGCACCCCCACTGCCTTGCTCAGCACCAGAGAGGGGCCTGCCAGGGACAGCCCCGGCCCCCTGGGTGCCATTCCCCCTGCTGCCCTGGCACCTTCCTGACAGTAATTTGGGTACTGGGTAACTTGAGTGTCCTGGCTGGTTTGGTGTGGGTAATGCTGGCGGATACACAGAACCAGCCCTCAGCACCTACTTAACCCACTAGCGACTTAGACTCTGAGCCATTCCAGAGGCCACGGGGAATCTGTGGGAAGATCGCTGGCTAACTGGCTCTACTCCCGCTCAGGCCTTCCGTTCTGTGACCTTAGGGTATCACTTGGCCTCTCGGAGCCTTAGATCCCATTGCTGCCAAATGAGAAGCTTGGATGAGCTCATCCTTAAAGCCCCACCCAGTTCACATCTCCGTGTAAGACAGAATTTCTGCATGTCTCTACATCCTCATTACCGCAGCGAGCAGATCCCGAATCCACAATGTATCTGTAAGCAGAGCAGAGGGGCTGCTCACACACAACCTGCTGGCTTCCATTTCTCTCTTCAATAGCCAACCACATAGACACCAGTTTCAGGGACAACGATATCAGAGAAAGGCTTGGGCTGGCGCCTGTGCCAGGGGAATAGTTTTAAAACAATCAACGAGTGTCTCCTTTGGGCTTTAGACCATTTACACCTAATCCAAGATCCTGTTATTAAATATTATTAGAGAGGAAAGTCACATCGATCCCATTTGGCTGCAGGACAAGCACTTTGTCCATTTGTGTTTGTTCCCTTAGTGAGGACTGGAGGGTCCCCACCCCTGTTCCCAAGAGGTTATTGGGCCCCACCCAGGGCCCCATAAGTGCACAACGTCAGCTGGGTCTTTCCCATCCCAAACTTAATTCTCACTGAGGACTGGCATCTGCAGGTGTCCCCTCTGTGTAATCTGCAGAAGAGCACAGTGACCTGTGTTAACCCTGTCCCTGGTCTCACAGCCGCTGAGAAAGGGCAGCATGGGGCCTCTGTGCAGCCCGAGGGGGCACACGAGGTTGCCACCAAGTGGGGTCGAGCGCATCTCCTCCCTCCACCGGGTATACATGGATGTTCAGGGATATTTTGGGCCAGGATGCATCTTAAAAGGAAAAATAAACATCTCGTCCTGAGGGAAGAACTTAAACACTGCACTCACATGGTCATGATCTCCTATTCTTTTTAGGAGGAATTTTGTCTAGCGTCTCTACCCAAGGACCTTATCTGGGTGTCACAGCCAGTTGGTCTGAAAATCTGCACGTTTTCCTCCTTCTGTGACCTCACTTGTCAATATCACCATCTTCCTGGATAAGTTCTCCAAAGCAATGACAGTGTCTGCAGGTGACACGCCGATGCTCTTAGAATACAGACGTAAAGCCTCAAAGACAAGGCCAAGGGGAAAGAGGTACAACAAGGAGGAAAGAGGGCAGCTGTGCCCAGAGCTGGTGCGAGCTCCTACAGAAGTTAAAGGGAGAAGGAAGAAGCCAGGAAAGAGAAAAGAGGGCGCAGAAGGACAGCGTGAATAAAAGAAAAGGCAGAGAGCAATGAAGGGAGGTGAGACAATAATGTCGGGAGAATAAGAGAGAGTATGTTTAGCGAAGTTATTTTAGGTCTTTTGTTGAATTCATTTTATTTTCAGTAACACCCGCCAGAGGCCTCCTGGGAGGTAGCTACTGCTGGAGTTAACTTCCACCCTCTCTACCTGCCACCCCAAACTCCCTCACCAGCGAAGGACGCACAGTCTGGTAGAACAGATATACGGAGACTACTAAAAGCCTTTTGGATGAAGAGGGCAGGAAGGACACAAGGAAAGGAAGGGGAAATGCTTTCTCTTGAAGATGAGACTTCTGGGTTATAAACAGAAAGAGGTCCAGGTGTTGGCCAGGCATGGGTGGTGTTAATTAGGGTTAGGAACAGAGAGATGGAGGGAAGAGAAAGGGAAGACACCTTCACAAACAGGGACCTACACAGGCAAAGACCAGGAGGCCCAGGCAGGCCAGCATGTGTGAGGCACATGTAAGGCAGTGTGGCTGAGAAGAAGCAGGGCTCACAGCGTCCGGAGAAAAGCCACGGACAGGGCTCGGGCTTCTTTCTTTGTCACTGGGTAGAACACCCTGACCACATTAATGCCTGTGGAACGTGACTCTGGCAGCAGCTTGGAGGCGAAGGGGAGGCCAGCAGACCTATTTAAGGTCATTGCCATAGTGCAGGTTGAATAAAAGGGAGTGGGCTGGAGAGGAAGGGGCAGAGCCAGTTGCCATGGAGACAGACTCTCCAGGCTCCATCACCAACCAACCAGATGTAGAGATGAGGAAGAGGGAGTCCTGGGATAGGCCTTTGGGTTTCTGACTTAACTGGTGACTGGGTGGATGGTGGTGCTACAAAGAGAGACGGGGAACACTTGGCTCCCCTTCCTGAGACTGAGCAGTGTTGCCTACATGCCTGGGGGACACAGACAGAGGTGTGTGGAGGGCAGAGGGAAGCCTGGGACCAGATCATCAACTAAGCGATGGAGATGAGACCATGAGTGAGGTGGCCCAGGAAGGTACAGAGAGAAACAGAAGAAACATGGGCCCCTGCAGAACACTGGGGGGGGGGGGGGTGGTGGTGGGGGTGAGGGGCAGCTGTGGGGACAAGTGAGGTCCAAGGCTTGGCTTTTCTCTGTTGGCCCAATATCCTATTTCTCACTTTCCCCTGAGAAATCCCCGGTGGGTGATCTCTGCTGGTGGCCTCAGCTTTCCTCTTTACCCACTTCCTTATTTTACCCGTGTGGCCGCTCTGTTCCTACCACTCTTTTCACACTACTCTCTGGAAGATCACCGGTGCTTTCCCACTTCCTAAAAGCAAATCCAGTGGCCCTTCCTCAGTTCTCAAGTTCCCCCAAACTCTTAGACCCGACGGACCAATCTCTAAACTCTTTGTATTCCCTCCTCTCTGATCTTTGGACACGACACAGTGCTGGTTCTCCCCTGGGCTCTGCTTCCCCTCTCACATCCCCCCTGGGTCTTGGTCCTCCCAACCCTCTTCATCACGCATTTCCCCTGAACTTCTGTCCTTAGCAGCCCGCAGCACCCTTCACCCAAGTCATAGCCTCAACTGGTATGCAAATGACGCATGTGTCTCCTTGTCTGACCCCACGTCACTCCCGAGCCCCACACACATGACCCATGTGCGTTTGGAAGTCACCATGTCTAAGAACAGACTTACCTTCACCCCAGACTTGCTCTTCTCCGTCACTTCTGTGAATGGGACCACAGTGCTTCAGCCACTCAGGCTGAAATGTCAGTCATCTTTGAATCCTCTCCATTTACTCGCCATTGCAATCATTTCTTGGCAGCTGACTAGTTGCCAAGAACCATATCAGACATAGGGAAATAAATGAAAATAAATTAAAAGGTATCGCTCATAGCCCTTAGGCAGTATAGACGTCATAGCCACTTGATTGTGTATTGAAATCATCTGGGGAGATTAAGGTGTCGATTTCTGGGCACCAGTCCATTAACAAAGCCAGACTCTTGGGGTGGCCCCAGGAACCCGCACTCTCGGAAAGCTCCCAGGAGATTTGGATACAAGTGGTTTTCAGACCCTCGCGGAGAAACTGTATCGGGGACATCCCGGCAGTCCTCACACTCTCCTCATTCCTGCGCCCAGCAGGACCGCAGGTTTTATCAATGCTTTCTTCGCAAGATCCACACATTGGTCCCTTTGTATCCGATTCTCAAGGCTCCCACCGCACTTCAGTCCTTGTTAACTCATGTTTTGTTCATTTCCAACAGAGTCATGCCCAGGTTCCCCCGTCCGATCCATCCTCTACAGCCCCTTCCAGGCTGTTCTCTCCCCTTCCTGTGCCCCAGGCTGACGGCGACTCCCTCAGCTCCTGTGGTGCTTATGTTGACTACAGTGCAGACAGGACGGTCACAGCTGAGGAAGTGAGAAGTCTGTCTGGGCCCATTGAGGCTGAAGACGGAGAAAAGGGCTCCTTTAGGTACGAGGTGCCTGTCAATGGGGTAACCAGGGACAGGCCTTAGGGACATAAGAGAATTATAACCAGGGACACACAGAGTTGACAGCACCAAGGGCCGGAAACGCTGGGTGACCGGGCTTACCAGCTGTCCAGGGAGACAGTCTGTCTCTTAGAGGGACCCGTGGCCTGCCCAGCGCTGCATTACCTCTGGGCCTCGGGGGCTGCGGTATGAGGCCGGCACTGGGGGAATATGGTAGGAACAGAATTGGGGGACCTCAGGGAGGTTTTTTCCACTCAAAACGCGTTCGCCGCCTACATCTCCAGACATTTAAAGAACTCCGAGCTATTTTCAGACCTCCTAGGAAAAGAACTGAGGTGTTAGCAGTCAGACACCCATCTAACCATTTCCTATGAGGAGAGCTGGCACGACTCACTTCTGATCTGACGGCTTTGTATGGATTTTCCTGGCAAACTCTGCAGGTCAGCAGCCGGCCGGGGCTGACTGCTGGAGGGCAGCGATGACAAAGGCCACCACCACGGGGTCGCAGCCTGCATTTCTTTTTGTGGAACACGAGGGGGCCAGGAGGGAACCGGCAGTGCACAGAACCCAGGGGGTCCCTGGGCTTCGGTGCTGCTGGCTGGAGAGGAGGCAGCAGCTTTCTTCAGGCCGCTCAGGTCTGGGATGTGAGGGCTGCTTCTGGAGGGAGGAGCTGGTGGGATCAATGCAGTCCCTGAAGTTTCCTGGGCTGGTGCCCTCACTCTGCCTGGAACCTGGGGACAAACGATTTAAGACATTTCAATATATTACGATGTAATTTGCCAATTTTAAAACATGAGATCACGGATTGTCCAGTAGTAACCTCATTTTCAAAAAATCCTTCTCATGTTAAAAAATGAAATAAAAATCCCAGTCAGACCAAGGTATCCTCCTGACCTTGGCATTTACCTGACCTTTCCACCTCCCCACGGGAATATGCAAATGTCACGGAGCTCTCATCCAGCAGGGTGCTCTGAGCCTGCGCCCAAGGACTTGCTTGTGTTGATATTTCAGGGATGAGCTTGATGCCTGGAAACTGGGATGTGCAGATGTCACGCATTTGAAGAGACTAGAGAGCCGGCCTCCACAAACAAGGCAGGAAAGGAACCAAGAGGCAGAAATCAACTAAGAGGCACTATTAGGCAGGTCGTTGTATTGAGTGGAAGGATTTCTCTGTGTGCCCTAAGCTCCCAATACTTTCACATGTGTCATTGGGTGAAAAGGTGTCTCAAATGGCCCCTCAGGAGTAGGTGTGTGTCTGGGTATGTGTGAGTATGCATGCATGTGCATGTGTCTCTTTCTTGTTCTTTTATAAAAATCTCAATATATAAAGAAATGAATTTGCTTTACATTGTACAGAGTAAGGGTAGGCCTTTTCTGCCAGAAGAAGCTGTTGTTGCCTTTCAGCCAAATTGGAAATAGCGACTCTAGACAAAGATTGTCTATATTTGTATCTACTGTATATACTTGTATATATTGTATATGTAGCATTTGTATGTATTGTATATATTTGCTGTCATTACTTTGGATAAATGTCAAGGGACCCAGCAAGACTTCAGGATTCATTGAACAAGAGTAAGAAACTAGCAATCCATCGGATTTATGTGAAATTGAAATAAATTTGTATCAAGAACTTGAAAAGCATTGTTTGGACTTAAGTGATTGCCTGTCAGATTCAAAATCTGAATCAGCCCAGCTGGGGTAGCTCAGGGGTTAAGCGTTGATCCAGGAAGCAAGAGGTTGCTGGTTTGACTCCTGGTCAGGGCTGCGGGCTCCATCGCCAGGAGGGGGCATGCAGGAGACAGCTGATCAATGATATTTCTCCCTATCCCTCTCTCTTCCTCTCTCTCGGGGGAAAAAAACAAAACACATAAAAAAAAACACAAAAAACCCCAAATGTGAATCATATCCCAAGTCACTACTGAACTTGTTAAAGCAATTAATTTAACCTGAAAATCAAAAAGCCTTGCTGAAACTTGTCAAGGCCCAGGCTCACTAGTCCATTGATATCAGGTATAATTTTCAAAGACCACATTCTAAGCATGTAAACGGATTTACGGTCATCAGCAGGTGTGCCTTTAAAACAGACTTCTCTCAACATTACGAAAGGTCAGCAGAGAACGAACCCAGGGATTTGCACAGATTCATTAATAATGAAACAGTTCTCCACTTCAGATTCCTCGGTGCAGCTTGCTTTTTAACATCAAAGACTTGGGTTGCAAGTGCTGTTCTGTCTTCTCATTTGAATATTTTTGCTTAGAATCTTTCCTTTTTAAATAGGAACGAAAGCTGTCATGGGAAAGATGGGAAGGAACACAGCTGCGGCGCTGCCCCCACCAGCACGCTCGTGTTCACAGGAACATTAGAGGGAAAGTGTTTGAAAGCTGAGCGCTTTAGCATCAGGTTTTATTTAGCTTCCACTCAATTAATTACAGTTCACCTTGGAAAATTCTCTAAAAATTTAAAACACAACTAGTTGCAGGCCCTGGATTTTCCACTAGAAAAAATTTAAAACTCATCAGCTTTTAGTGCTTTCTCATACAATGGAATGAACTTGTTTTTCTATCGAGGAAATGTCGGGTATGACACTGTTTTGTAATTTTTGGTTACAATCGTGATTGCTATCATGCCAAGAAAACCCATTTCTCTTTGCTGCCCCTCCATTTATTTCCTTCATATCCTTCCCTTTGCATTCAGTCTGTGAAGTGGCTCATGAATAGAACAATAAAAATGGACGAGAGGTCCATAGGCTCTTTGAGGGATTCTGACCTGTTGGCTGACCTGGGGCTGGAGGAGGCCTGGTCAGCCTGAATCAGTGTTTGTGTAAATGTGATTGGAACAGGTGGCTGGGGGCCAAGGGCATCCTGGTGTTCCCTACCTTAGCTCATTCCCAGGAGGAAGGACAGGGGTGACCCCAGTGTCAGGAGCCTCATACCCTGGAGCCCCCTTTCCTCCGGGTGGTAACACTCACATGGGGAAGATTCCAGCAGGGTTCTAGGTTCAGGACCAGAACAAATCCCCTGGACACATATTAGCTCATTTGACAGACACAAGAACCCTAGGAGAGGATGGAAGAATTATACATGACAAGGAACCAGATCCTTTAAACCAGGGGTGGCGAACACCCGGCCCACAGGCCATATAAGACCCAAAAAATCATTTGGCCTGGCCCTGCCCAGGCAACTGCAGGAGGGACTCGGAATTCAATAAATCCAGGAACTTTTTTCATAGCAACATAAATTTATATTAAGTGAATGATATGAAGCGAATGATGTTATAAATACCCAAATGGCCCTTGGCAGAGAGAAGGCGCTCCACCTCTGCAATGCAAGGACTTATGCCTCCAGATATTTACTTTCTATTTAAAAATCTTTTCAGATTTTATAAATACAGGATCAGGGGAATGAATGCAGATCATAAAACCCTATAAAGCTATTTATTAACCAGAAATTTGATTTTGAGCTTTCTGGGACCAAAGCAAATTGGGAAGCCCAGTCAATTACATGATTCATATTTATAAGGACCAAGAATGCTTTGGTGATCCCTGACCAGTTTGGCTCAGTGGCTAGAGCGTCGGCCTGTGGACTGAAGAGTCCCAGGTTCGATTCCGGTCAAGGGCATGTACCTTGGTTGTGGGCACATCCCCAGTAGGGGGTGTGCAGGAGGCAGCTGATGGATGTTTCTCTCTCATGGATGTTTCTAACTCTCTATCCCTCTCCCTTCCTCTCTGTAAAAAATCAATAAAATATATATATATATTTTTAAAAAAGAATGCTTTGGTGAAACAAAACTTTAGGGGCATAAATTTGAAATTTCCTGATGTGTCTTCACTAATGGGGTGATGGTAACCTTAACAATATCCCTAGCCCTAAACGGTTTGGCTTGGTGGATGGAGCCTCGGCCTGCGGACTGAAGGGTCCCAGGTTCGATTCCAGTCAGGGGCATGTACCTTGGTTGCGGGCACATCCCCAGTGGGGGGTGTGCAAGAGGCAGCTGATCGATGTTTCTTTCTCATTGATGTTTCTAGCTCTCTATCCCTCTTCCTTCCTCTCTGTAAAAAAATCAATAAAATATATTTAAAAAAGACAAAAAACGATATCCCTAAAATAGGGACTGGTCGTTCCGGTCACTTAGGCTTTTATATATATAGATAGATGACCATCACAACTGCTGCATTATTACAGATTTTTAAAAAAAGAAAAAGAAAAATAGATGAGCTGAATGGTTATTCTTGCCCAGGGCAACAAGAGTGTGAAGGATTTGAACCCAGGAAATGTGGCTTCTGAGGCCAAGCACTTTCCACTGTGCTAAGTAACAATTCTCTAAAGTACTCATGATCAAAGACAGATTCTGGTAAGGGAGAGAATAGAACATATTTTACTTAAAAAAAGAAAGCTCTCCAGGCAAAAGATGCCAAATATATCCTAATAATGAAAGAAAAAAATCTTTTCTTTTATAACTCATCTTGGACACAAGTAAATTCACCCTACCCCCCCCCTCCGCCCGCCCCCTTACAGGTAGAAAGGATGCCATTTCAGAAAATGCAGGTTCCACTGAAATGGAGAAAAGGTACAAATCTGCTAACAATGGTCCTCTCCTAAATTTAAATGGAAAAGCGTCTCCTTCTAAGACAGATCAGCAGGCGGGCTTAGCAACACTAACATTCTAAAGCCAGACCTCCCGTGTTTATCAGGCAATGTGGTCCAGCAGAAAAAGCAACAGTTTTGGAAACATTCAAACTGGGAGCTGAAAGTTCATGCTGGTATTGATTAGTTTGGTAACCCCATTTAATCTCTCTGATCCTTTCTTCTCTGAGGAAAAGACTGCATCTTGTTGTGAAGATCTGAGATACTATATCAAAAGCGCAGGCTTAGATGCTAAAATCCTAGTTGATATTATTACTGTGGTTATTGTGATTATCTGGATGTGAGGAGACAGATTAGCTTGTATGATTAACTATGACAATTGTGTCGTTTGCGCTAACTTCATTCAATGAAACTTTATTTACTACCAATTACATTTACTATCCTGATCAGCACTGTGGAGGAACAAGATGGTTAAACACCAAGTCCCTGCTTGCAGGAGTCTTATAATCCAGTAACCAGATACATAATTGTAACTGAGTTTGGAAGCAGTTAAGCTGGCGGAAGAAGGGACAATAATAAGGCAATCATGTGAGATAAGGTCCTGTCAGTTGGGTCTGGAATGCCAGGAGGCAGAGTTCAGTCTGAACTTGGTGGGTGAAGTTCAGTGAATAGAAGAGTGACCCCAAGATCAGCATTTTAATTGAAGGAGCTTACTCGAGTGGGAAGAGTGGTGGCAGGGGGCCTGGATAATGACGGCCCAGTGTGAGAACAGGAGGAGCTGCTCTTCCGGGCTGGGGGAAGCTCTGAGTCGGCCATTAGCTTTCTCTCGTGGGGTCTTTCTATGACTCAGGAAAATGGTCGGCTGAGGCTGAAGGTGTTTTCTGTGGATGTGACATAGCGAGAAGGGGACTGACTCCCTGGAGGACAGGCCACCAGTCAGTGGCATCGACTACCCAACTAAAGGACACAAGCACCCTGGGTCCAGATCTGATCACATCGCCAAACAGGACAAAAAATGGTTCTCTAATTAGACCCCAGATTCCTGCACTTCGGGATAAAAAAGAGAGCATCTAGTACTCCAAAACAGCATTTCGATGAAATGCCTAATTAACACCATTGCCTAATAATAGCTTCGTAATACAATATAACTCCAATTTTTTAAATTGATGTTCTATTTAGAATGTGGTAGCATTAGTGCTATCAGGATTTATTTTAATCATCAATCTTTTAACATACAGGCTAGGAAAGTAAAGTAGCATTCTTATTAAATGCTAAGGTATCAGTAATTTGGAAAGATTTCCTCTAAGTCAAAAACATCTTGTTAATATATTATATAATTATATATATTATATAATTTCCATTAGAGAACCTACACATCAGGGAGTAGAGAGTAATTTTAAACCTTTGGTATGTGATTCCATAAATAAGCAAAGGAAAGAAATACAAAAGCATGTAAATAATATATGTGTCTGACACATAGTAAGTGTCCCAAATTAATACATATTGTTCTCCGGTATATACTGGCAAAATTAGCTCAAATTTTGAACGTAAAACTATTTATGCTAAAATAAGCTAAGTATATTGTAGAAACTGTTAAGTCATCAAAGTTCATTAAATCAAAGAAAAAAAACTTTTTCATTTACAGAACAACATATTCAACCATGCTGTTTTTTCAGCAAGATGAAAGCCTCACTCATTAGCTCCAATCACAGCTACAATACTATATTTATTGAAGAATGGGGGTGTGCAGAAAATACATACCTATTTTGGGAACATTCTCAGCAACCAAGGTTAAAATAATGAGGCTTCTTCTTCTTTTTCTACTCAGCTTGAATTTATTTATTTTTATTAAATTTATTGGAGTGACATTGGTTAATGAGATTATACAGGATTCAAGTGTACGTTTCGATGATACAGGATCTGTATATTGCACTGTGTGCCCACCACCCATAGTCAAGTCATCTTCTGTCACATATATTTGGCCCCCTCTGCCCTTTACTACCCTCCATCCTGCTTCCCTCTGGTGACCACCATATTGTTGTCTGTGTCTATGAGTTTCAGTTTTATAGCCCACAGATGAGTGAAATCATATGGTTCTTAGCTTTTTCTGACTGATTTCACTTAGCATAATATTCTCAAGGTCCATCCATATTATCACAAATAGCAGTATTTCATCTTTTCTTATGGCTGAGTAGTATTTCATAGTGTATATGTACCACCTCTTCTTTATCCAATCCCCTATATGGAAACACTGGCTGTTTCCCTATCTTGGCTATGGTGAATAATGCAGCAAAGAACATAGGGGTGTGTATATCTTTGCAAATAAATGTTTTCAAATTTTTTTTTTGGTAGATACCCAAAGAGGGATTTCTGGATCATATGGTAACTGGATTCTTAATTTTTTAAGGACCCTCCATACTGTTTGCCATAGTAGCTGTAACAGTTTACATTCTTACCAACAGTGAATGAGCATTCTTTTTTCTCCGCAACCTCTCCAACACTTGTTATTGTCTTGTCGATTATAGCCATTCTAACTGGTGTGAGGTGGTATCTCATTGTAGTTTTGATTTGCATTTCCCTAATAGCTAGTGAGGTTGAACATCTTTTCATAGATCTGTCACCTATTTGTATGTTTTCTTGGGAGAGCATCTACTCTGGTCCTCTGCCCATTTTTAAATTGGGTTGTTTGGTGTTGAGTTGTACGAGTTCTTTATATATTTTGGATATTAACCCCCTGTTGGAGCTGTTGTTTACAGATATCTTCTCCCATTCAGTTGGTTGCCTTTGTTGTTATTGTTAATTCTCAACTGAGGATATTTTTCCATTGATATTTAGAGAGAGAGGAAGGGAGAGAGAGAGAGAGAGAGAGAGAGAGAGAGACTGATGTGAGAAACGTTCATCTGCTGCCTTCCGTATGCTCTCCGACTGGGATCAAACCCGCAACTCAAGTATGTGCCCTGACCAGGAATCAACTTTTCAGTGCATGGACCAACACTCAACCAACTGAGCCACTCCAGCCAGGCACATTCATTTATTTTTGCCTTTACTTCCCTTGCCTTTGGGGTCAAATTCATAAATTCTTCTCTAAGACCAAGGTCCATAAATTGAGTAACTATGTTTTCTTCTATGTAACTTATTGTTTTAGATATTATATTTAGGTCTTTGATCCATTTTGAATTAATTTTTGTACATGGGTACAAACTGTAATCTGGTTTCATTTTTTTTGCATGTAGCTTTACAATTTTCCAGCACCTTTTATCAAAGAGGCTTTCTTTTTCCCATTGTATGTTTTTGGCCCCTTAGTAAAAAATTAGTTGCCCATATACATATGGTTTTATTTCTGGGCTCTCAATTTGGTTCCATTGGTCTGTGTATCTGTTTTTCTGCCTATACCCATGCTGTTTGATTATTGTAGCTCGGTAGTATAATTTGAAGTCAAGGAGTGTGACTCCTCTGGCTTCATTCTTTTTCCTCAGGATTGCTTTGGCTATTCGAGTCTTTTGTGGTTCCATACAAATCTGATGATTTTTTATTCTATTTCTTTAAAAAATGTCATTGGGATTTTGATGGGGATTGCATTAAATCTATATATTGCTTTGGGTAATATGGACATTTTAACTATGTTGATTCTTCCAACCCATCAACGTGGAATATCTTTCCATTTCATTGTCTTTTTCACTCTTTTAATAATGCTTTGTAGTTTCCAGTATACTAGTATAGGTTCTTCACATCCTTTGTTAACTTTATTTTTAGGTATGTTATCTTTTTGTTGCAATTGCAAAAGGAATTTCTTTTCATTTCCTTTTCTGAAATTTCATTGTTAGTATAGAAATGCAGTGAATTTTTGTACATTGATTTTGTATCCTGCAACTTTATTATATTTGTTTATTGTTTCTAATAGTGTTTTGGTGGAGTCTTTAGGGTTTCCTATATACAGAATCATGTTGACTGCAAAAAGTGAGTTACTTCTTTCTTCCCAATTTGGGTGCCTTTATTTCTTTCTCTTGCCTGATTGTTCTGGCTAGTATTTCCAAGTACTATGCTGAATAAGAGTGGTGAGAGTGGACATCCTTGTCTTGTTCTTGATTTTAGAGGAAAAGCTTTCAGTTTTTCAGTGTAGAGTATATTAGCTGAGTGCTTGTTAAATAGGGTATTTATTATGTTGAGGTACTTTCCTTTCATACTTATTTGAATGTTTTAATCATAAATGGATGTTGTATCTTATAAAATGCTTTTTCTGCATTTGTTAAGATCAGGGGTCCTCAAACTTTTTAAACAGGGGGCCAGTTCACTGTCCCTCAGACCGTTGGAGGGCCAGACTATAGTTTAAAAAAAACACTATGAACAAATTCCTATGCACACTGCACATATCTTATTTTGAAGTAAAAAAAACAAAACGGGAACAAATACAATATTTGTATTTGCATGTGGCCCTCGGGCCATAGTTTGAGGACCCCTGGAGATCATTGACTTTTATCCTTTGTTTTGTTAATGTAGGGTATTACACTGATCGATTTGCATATGTTGCACCTGAATAAACACTTGATTGTGATGTGTTGTTTTTTTTTTTTTAAATGTCTTGCTGTATTCGATTTCCTAGTATTTTGTTTAGGATTTCTGCATCTGTATTCATCAGAAATACTGGTCTACAGTTTGCTTTTTTGTGTGTGTTATCCTTGCCTGGTTTTGATATCAGGGTTATGTTAGCCTCATACAATGTGCTAGGAAGTATTGCCTCTTCTTCAATTTTTTGGAAGATTGGTATAGGTATCCAATCTTCCTTGAATGTTCAGTATAATTTACTAATGATGCCATCTTGTCCTGGACTTTTATTTTTTACGGTTGTTTCAATTTTTCCACTGTTGATCAGTCTATTTAGATTTTCTAATTCTTCATGATTCAGTCTAGGAAGGTTATATATTTCTAAGAACTTATCCATTTCTTCTAGGTTATTGAATTGGGTGCCATACAGTCTTTCATAGTATTCTAGTATGATCTTTTGTATTTATGATGTCTATGGTACCTTGTCTTTCATTTCTAATTTTGTTTATGTGAGTCTTTTGTCTTATTTCCTTAGTGAGTTTAGCCAGGGGTTTGTCAATATTAATCTTTTCCAAGAACCAGCTCTTTGTTGTATTAATTTTTTTGAATTAATTTTTTTGTTCTCTATTTCATTTAATTTTGCTCTAATTTTTATTATTTCCTTTGGGGCTGCTTTGTTCTTCTTTTTCTAGTTCTTTAAGATGTAATGTTAGGTTGTTTACTTGAGATTTTTCTTGGTTCTTGTGACAGACCTGTAGTGATATAGACTTCCCTCCTATTACTGCTTTCACTGCATCCCAGAAGTTTTGGTTTGTCATTCTCATTTGTCTCTATATCTTTTAATCTCACCTTTTCTTTCTTCTTTGATCCAGTCATTTTTTAGTAGTAGGTTGTTTAATCTCTACATATTTGTATTTTGAAAACTTCTTTTTTTGCAGTTGATTTCTAATTTCAAAGCATTGTGGTTAGAGAATAGGCTTGATATGATTTCAACCTCCTTGAATTTGTTGAGGCTAGTTTTGTGACGAACATTCTATCCTTGAGAATGTTGTATGTGCGCTGGAGAAAAATGTAAAATCTGATGCTCTGGGATGAAAGGCTCTGTGTCAATTATATCCATTTGGTCAAATGTGTCATTTAAGTCTATTTCTTTATTGATTTTCTGGTTGGATGAGCTATCTTGAGCTGTCAATGGAATATTTAGGTGCCTTTGTTGCTTTGCCTTCCCAGCAATGGCAACCAGCAGACCTCCATGGCCCTGGGATTAGTTGCAGAGTGAGCCCCTCGAGCTGGGAGTGTTTCTTTAGTACCAGTTCTCAGGTTTGCAGATGATGTGCTCTACAACCCGACACAAAGGGAGGGGAGCTCTGGGAGACCAAGGAAGGCACCAGGCTCCGTGGCTTTGTTTCTATCGGGAATGTCAATTGCCAGACAACTGTGGCTGTGCCCTGTGCTTTGTCCCTGCCCAGCTCACTGGGCTCAGCAGCAGCTTGTACTGCCCACTCCTGCAGGAATGCTCTTTCCTGCCGAAGGGAGTGCCAGCCACAGCCCGATTCCTCCCCAGTAAGCTCTGGGCTGCATCTGTGGCTCCTCTGAGTTCTCCCTTCTTGAAGAGGCTGCTTCTTAAACTCATTAAAATTAATTGAAAACTCTCTTACCTAAACATCATGATTAATAAAGGCTTACCTACACTTGAGGGTTTCTCTCATGGTTTTTGGCTCCTCAAAACTTAATGTTAAATTCCATTTTTTTTCTGATTGGTGGGGGATAGAAGGTGAGAAGACAGGAAAACATTTAAAACAGATTATCTATCCTAAAATGATCTGAAGCTTCCTAAGGCTCTAAAATTAAACAATGCCCATTGTTCTTAATTTGCTAAAATGTGTGCGTATTTAAAAAAACACACATAAATATAACAACAGGAAATAAAGTCTATTTACACAAAAATCGTAATGTGATTGTAACATTTATATTTACTATTAACAGGAGGACTTTTATTGAGACTGAGTTAGTAAGAGTGGTTAACAGGCCTTATTGAGTTAATTTGCATAAGTTTTCTTGTTTTTTTTATTGGGGTGACACCGATTAACAAAATCATTGGGTTTTAGGTGCACAATTCCACATCATCTGTGCACTGTATTGTGTGTTTACCTCCCCAAGTCAAGTCTCCTTGCATACATTTTCTAATTTAGTAAACTGGGGAGAAATCATCTTCATAGGTTTCTTGTCAGTTCATGTAGGTGGTTTTACTTTGGCGATAGCAAATTAGTCATTTGATTCCATCAAATTAGGCAAGATATTATCAATTAAAAAGGGAAAAAAAGATACGGTATTTGAGTTGATTGACTAAATCTGACTGTCCTAAACAGATTCCATAAAGATGTAGCTGAAGCATATTTATAAATTCAGTTTCATTCTTACGAACCTTTATAAAATTTTCAATACTATTTTAAAATTTTATAATTTATATCCAATTATACATATAATTTACTATCTATAAGAACTGACAGAGAGCAATATTACTCCAAGGCATTACCTAGGGTGCAAATGCCATTCCTAAAAAGAGTAGGTGCTTTTCAGAGGTGAAATACCTTCTGTGGCTGTCACTAGTGAACTTGCCAGCATTTCCCGCCTCTTGCCCGAAAAGCACATGGTAAGGTTGCATTTCCTTGCTCCCAGGAAATTAGGAGTGGCCATGACTCACTGCTGGGTGGAGCTAGTGGGAGACTTGTCAGTGCTCCTTCCCTTGCTGCGGTTGTAGAGAGGGGTGCTCCATCAGCAGCTCCTGGGGTGTGACAGGAGAGGGCGCCCGGCCAACCTGGGATGGGCATGGAGCACAAGAGAGAAATGACCTGTGTTATATTAAAACCACTGAAGTTTCAGCGTTGTTATCACCAAGTAATCTTGCCTGTCCTAATAATATATCTTCCTTCCCTGGAAAAGAGAATCCCAGTGATGATTTAAAAAAAAAGAAAAAAACATACAGAGATGAAATGTGCTGGGTGTCACAGTAAAATTTATTTGTCTTTATGACTTACACATAGTAATTAAAAACACACAAAAAACCTGTCAAGATGGCTACATGTAGCTTTGGAAATGACTGGTCCCAGTTCAATCACGAAAATGTTTATTCAGCTTAGAATGAGTTTCTTTTTAATGGTTTTATTCTTTTTTCACTCCCCAAGGCTTGCACAGTTCAGTGCAAATGTTTTTGCTATTTTGTTATCATCAGGCACATGATGTTTACCAATTCCCAGGAAATAAATGAAATCAACAAAAATGTCCTGTGACAATTGAGCGTATTTTCACAGAAATAAATTTGATGAGCTTATTATAGTTTGACACAGTTCAGCTATCAGACCTACACATGACACATACAACAATATTAAGAAATTACATTTGTCTTAAGGATTTAAAATATTTATCGCACTTTTTCTGTGCAAGGATTCCATTGATTTCTTTGGTTTTAAACATTATAACTCTGTCTGACCTAAATATATATATTTCTATTTGTACCAAATATTAAGAATTAAAAAGTTAAAAATTTCAGGAGGTAAAAATGGAATTATTGCTTCAGTATAAAAAATGCCTGGCCCATTTAGGTACTATTGTTATTATTGCTTTGCTTCTATTGGAAAACTATCCTGGAAATCAAGGAATGTACCCCATAGCTCCCTGCTTAGAGTATAATTTGGTTGAATATTATTATCTATTAATACTTCCCTACCTTCACCAAAGCTATCCGATCTTGTCCTTAAAAAAAAAAAAAAGTGAAATGCCATAAATAAATAAGTTTACCTAAGGGGATATAATAAATAGGCTACTAGATAAGAATAAAGAATGTAGTAACATAAAGCCCTTCAGTGCTGTATAATTAAACAATAGCTTTGGATTTTCAAGGTCTCTAAACCCAGCCTTCATTTTATAACAGTTTTAGTGCTGTTATGCAGCTGACAGATACAGAGAAGACTACATGTCTGCTGTTTTCATCGTTTAAAAATGAAAACAGAATGGGTACAGTTGTAAACTGTGCCTTTTGGAACGTTACCTGGGTAGGTACTAATCAGTTTTTGACCATTGCCTAGTTGTAGAGCACAGATCTTAGGAATTAAAAAGAAATCATACTATTCCTTCAATTCTTAGTGGTTTCTTGGTCTCCAGAATAGTTATAGAAACAAACAGAGAAGAAACTAGACTCAGAAGTTTTGCTGCCTTCTTTTCTTCGCGTCCATGGCGTCCAGAATGGGCTGCCGTTTTGCGGTGTATCTCTGGCGGAGCTCTTCGATTTCCCGCTCCATCATCGGGTCCAGGGCTTTCAACCGCGTCTGCAGTTCTTCTAAACTCAGGTTTTTTAACTGGACATAGGAAACAATGAAGATATGAATATAGTAAGATTTTCTACTAGAATATATTAAAATCTAATGAGTTTTAGCATAACTATCTCAGCAAACTCTTTACATTATCTTTGAAATATGATTCAATAATCACAACAGGAATTCCTTCCATGAAGAATCAAGGATCCACATCTTGCAAGAACCTCAAGGAATTTTCAACAGAATAATAAAAAAACACTGTTTTTAAAAAAGAGCAAATGAGAAAAATAACCTGGTAAATATATCTGTTTTAAAAAAGGCAGAAAGAGCCCTGACCGGTTTGGTTCAGTGGATAGAGCGTCGGCCTGCGGACTGAAGGGTTCCAGGTTCGATTCCGGTTAAGGGCATGCACCTTGGTTGCAGGCACATCCCCAGTAGGAGGTGTGCAGGAGGCAGCTGATCGATGTTTCTCTCTCATCGATGTTTCTAACTCTCTATCCCTCTCCCTTCCTCTCTGTAAAAATCAATAAAATATATATTTTTAAAAAAAAAGGCAGAAAGACAAATCCACCACTACCAACAAATAGACTTTCAGGTCATGCTCCATATAAATGCACTCTAATGGCTCACACCCTGGCCAGTACGGAGTGCAAAGACGATCATGAACACTTGCAGACACCACCCATTTAGGGATTGATGCAAGATTGTGACCAAATGGAATACAAGTTAAATTAACTGTCTATCCTGCATTTTACCAAAATGCTTAAATTTTAAGCACTCTGAAAGTTAATTTAAAAAAATTATTGATAATTTTATCCCAAGCATTTTTATAAAATAGGATTTTTAATTTATGATTCAAAAGATCCAAAATCTGCTCTTCCTGGGTAGCTCAGTTGGTTACCCAGCTGAGGTATGCCAAGACTGCGGGTTTGATCCCTGATCAGGGCACATACAAGAAACAACCAATGAACATGAATAAGTGGAACAACAAATTGATGTTTCTCTCTCTCTTCTCCCCCTCCCCCTCTCTAAAATCAATAAAAATAAAAAAAGAAATATCCCAACATGGTAAGTATGTAAGTTCTGACATGGGCCAATTTGAAAATGAAGTGCCTGTCAGATTTTCATTGTATATGTTATAGTTACAATAATAATATTTGACTAAATTAGTGATTTTCAACCTTTTTCATCTCATGTCACATATAAACTAATTACTAAAATTCTTCAGCACACCAAAAAATATACTTTTTGCTAATCTGATAAAAAAATCGGTATAATTTTGATTTATTCACACTGAACGGCTATTGTTGTGTTGGTGGTTGTCTTTTTTTTATTTGACAATCTAACGGAAAAGAGGTCAGTGCTCCTGACTAAATAGGTATTGCATGTTTTAAGAATTCTTGCGGCACACCGGTTGAACAGTTGCTGGACTAAATGATGTAGTTTGACTGTAATGGTTTAGCTTGATCATGACGGCCTCTGGGGACAACACTAGCACATGCTTTGCTGGTTTTCTGTGGAGCAGTAGGAGGGGTCTCACGTCACATGTGCATTGTGGATAAAATGTGTTCTATGTGAGGATCTGTGGCATCCTAAACTTTATACATCAAAACAGTAAAAGATTATCTCCTGAGCACATCTTTTGGGGCTGTCGTCTCAGGGGTTATGAGATGCCCTGAGATAAATAACTGAACACTTGTGCTTTTATTTTATTAACATTTAAAAACATGTAAAACTTTCTGGTTTTTTTTGTTTTTTTTTAAAGAAACTGACTCTTAAAGCAATGGTGGCAGGCAGGTGGGCAGGTGGTTTAAAAAATCTGTTCAACCATAATGATTTACAGAATGCTATTACATACTCAACATCCTGGTAGGTTCTAATACTATAGGGAAAGCAAATGAGTTCCAAACTATTTCCTTGCCTTAGGAAACTTACAAATTAGTTGGAAGGGAAGGCTATAAACATTTAGGGATTGATGCAAGATCCTATAAAATTAAACCCTATTGTGTGTGGTACAAATTACAGTGAAAGGTTCTTAACTCAAGTCCAGGAATCAACTTCTCATGTGCAAAATCCTGCATGTTCACGTGTGTATTTTCCTGGGGAGAGCAACTGTAATTCTTATTTAATTTATATTTTTAAAGGGATACTTGGGTAGTATCTACTAGGAAAACTCTCTTTTTAAAAAATATTTCAAAAATTAATTGGTAGAGAAAGAGGAAGGGAGAGGGGGAGAAACATTGGCGTGAGAGCGAAACAGCGATCGGCTGCCTCCTGCATGCCCCAACTGGGGATTGAGCCTGGGCATGTGCCCTGGCCAGGAATGGAACCAGCAACCTTTCAGTGCATGGGAGGATACCCAACCAACTGAGCCACAGCAGCCAGGATCATTTGATTCTTAGACAGATTCCCAACAAAGAGAAAAGAGCCTCGCTATAAATTCAATGGAGAGAAGGCTCTCTTTAGGGAGCAGGGACTGTGCTGGTCCCTGAACAAGAGTCAGGTGAGCAGGGGCCCTATCACGTTGAGAAGGACTACGGGCATCAGAGAACCTGGGCGGGTGGGGCCCTGAGAGCCAGGCACTGCAGGGACTGCACTTCTGGGAGCCTGGACCAACTCCGGAGCAGGAAAACGATGAGAGTCACCCAGACTTGGCCTTAAAATGATGAAACTCGCAGATTATTTTTTGTTTTAAGAAGATCACTATTTTTGGTTATTTTATGAGCCAAGCCAGACAACACTCTCATGACTTTACAGGCACGTGTCAAATGATCCCCAAACAGCATTTTCCTGCTTGACCCTCCACTTTACTCACTATGTCTGGCACTAAGGGACTCTTCGTTCCAAAATAAAATCCATTCTCAGGTGAAAAAGAGTCTTCACCACTGGAGATGCTGAAAAGAATGAGTTACAGGCTCTGAAGTAAATTCAAAAGAGGAGTTCCAAATACGCAGGGATGGCAGTGTGCGGAAGGAAGCTCCAGGATGGAGACTGAAGTGGCCTCCTGGCTCTGGTGTGTGCGAAGTTCTGGTATGTGCAAAAGAGGCCGTTACCTTTTAGTCATCTATCACCCAAACAATGGAGCTTCTTATGTTCTACTATTATATATGTTTCCCATAATGCATGATATTACATGCTTTCATTAATTTTGATACAAGTATTAGTCATGCATCTGTTATGGTCAGTACTTATACTTTATCCTGTGGGGATAAAGAATAAGCCAACAGGAACCTCAAAACTTGCATACACAGGTGACGGTGAGGTGAAGGGCCAGGAATGACCACACACAGCCACGTTTCCCTGAGAGAGACATGCCAGGGTGCTGTCTACACAGATCCCATTCTACTTCGCCTCTATTTCAATTTCAGCCCATCGTTGAATTTCTATACAGCATTCATATTTTATACAGCACAACCACATTATACAATTTAGTATTTGATTCTAGAGTCATGTATTATTTTATTATCGATTTTTATACACAAGTCTCATGTCTCTAATACCGATATTCTACAAAATATTTAAACTTTAGAGATTGTACACACACAACTAGAAACTACTCAACTATATTGCTAAACATCATGACAAGAAGGTTGGTAGATAAGTAGGAATACAGAATAAATGACTCAAAGGAATGGGTTACTCTAAGATTAGGAGAAATGACATCAGACAAAGTAAACAATTATCATTACTTAACCATTTTTTGCATTAAGATATTCTTGTAAATATCTTATACTACCTTTAGAGGGGAAAACTGCCAATAGTTTATAAAAATATTACAATAATAAATTGACTTCAGGGAAAGAAGCTACTTATAAGAAAAAACTTCCTCTTCTAACAGACATATTTTTAATATGTAAACTTTGCAAAAAAACAGGTCTTTGATGTTGGAGAATTGGTAGGGAATTGGGTGTTCCACATATGTAAACTCATGAAGTACCTAAATCTTAGTTCTTTAAGTGATAAACTTTTGAACAGAAAGTCTTTATAAAGCATTTAATGGAATATGCTGCCTTCTAAGGCAGAGGACACAGGACCTAAGACACCCTTTCCTTGAGGATGATTATTACTATCAATTACTAACCTGTGCCAGGTAATTATGCTCTCTTTCCTTTTTGGCTTTTTATCTTCATTTGGGGGAAACCTATCAGCTCCCTTTCATGGCCATCATTGGGCTTGTACCCTCTACTTCAAATTTGTTAATCTATTTGGACCCAGAAAACTGATTAAATAATCGTATAAGGCATTAGATTAAATAAGAACAAACAGATTCTGAGTGAAACCCGGAACCTGTTTAGGAAAGTTAGAGCATGGCTTTAGTGCTAAAGCTAGTGTTTTTGTTGATGTTTTCATTATCTGACTTCAAATTCATGGCTGTGTAAGGTTGAGGCTACAGGAAATCCAACGTCCACATAAGCTACATTTATAGCTGTTTTCAGCTGGACTGCCAGAGACCTTCAGGTGACTCGTTTATCAAGTATTTATTGGTATTTTCTATGGACCAAGCACCACCAATTCAGAGATGAATAAATCACTCTGCCTCCCACAGAGGGCTTGCAATCTAGCTGGCAAGACAGGCCCAGGAACAGCTGGTTCGCTGAAGAATGAGTAAGCTGAGATGAGAAACAGCAGAAGGCACACAAATGCCTGGCATCCTTAGATGTGGGAGGGATCCATAGGGCCAGAGGACGAGGCAGGAAGGGAGCGGGCAGATTGCTGTGGGGCTTAGGCATGTTGCTGCAAACTTTCTGTCGACAGAAAAGAAATGCTAGATAATTCTGAGCACAAATGGTGACATGATCATACATGAATGAGCGTTAGAAAAATATCTCCAATGGCAGGCGTAGAACATAGATTGCCCTGGGGAAATGGAGGAAGGAAGACCCGTCAGCAGGTTAGAATTTACAGTCCAGTGAGAGTGGAGGCCGAGGCAGGAGAGCGGAAGATGGAGAAGAGGCGTTTGAGAGACTGAATGCAGAACTGATAGGGCTTTTGTTGACTGATCATGAAGGTTCAGAAAGAAGGAAGGGCTAAAAATGACCCCTGCTTCAAGGCTGGGTGATGGGGTCGATAGGGTAGTTAATGAAATTGATTTTAGTCCTGTTGCTTTGAGAGAGAAGCAACGCTTCAAGGTGGATATGTCAGTTATGGATTATAATTTGGGGGTTTGGAGCTCAGGGGAGAGATTCAAGCTAAAGACATCACCAGCATTTAGGATAAAACTGAAGCCCTGGATAAGGGTAAGATTTCCTGGAAAAGGTTTTCGCCCTGATCTTATGATCTGTCTATGGCATTCAACAGAAAATAATCCCCAAACCTTAGCATTTGTGGCCAGAGGCTTTTGTTAATAAAACAGAAATATCAGTAGATTTCTAAATAACTCTAAATTGTGGTGTTAACTAGATAAAAAAGAAAAAGAAGAAAAAGTGAGGTTAACTGGCAGCATTTTTCACTCTTTATAAGGTGGGTCTGAGTTTTGACTCCTGGTTAAACCCTAATAACATATACTTACCACTTTGTTTCTGTAGCCATCAAGCCTCCCACAGCCTGGAAATGGATTGGGGCGGGAAAGGTGGCAGAAGCAGCTTTTTGATCTCTTGGAAAACAGTGCTGCTCAATATGCTTTAGTAGTAAAAGGACTTATGGACCAGATAAAATTTTATGGAGACTCATAATGATAAACTGGCCCTATAACAGTGATGGTGAACCTTTTGAGCTCGGCGTGTCAGCATTTTGAAAAACCCTAACTTAACTCTGGTGCCATGTCACATATAGAAATTTTTTGATATTTGCAACCATAGTAAAACAAAGACTCATATTTTTGATATTTATTTTATCTATTTAAATCTATTTAAATGCCATTTAACAAAGAAAAATCAACCAAAAAAATGAGTTCGCGTGTCACTTCTGACACGCGTGTCATCACTGCCCTATAATATCACATAAGTCACCGTCGCCCTTCTAAAATGCTAATTCAAATTATAATAATTTCGAGGGCTAATAAGGATAGAAGGAAACGTTGAGCTTCCTGAATAAATATCCATATTGTTGTGAGAAAGTTTCCTTGACTAACATCAGGTTTCCTGAGCACCTTCATCAAAGTGGAGGGATGCTGCTTCAAGTTGGTATGTGCGTGGAGCAACTTGACTTACATTTCTTATTGCTACTTAGGAAGCCATCTTTCTACAATACATGGAACACAACGCAGCTGTATTACCACAGCTCTAAGCCAGGTGTCTGATTCCAAAATAAATGTGAGAGCTTAGAATTTGGTAAATCCAGTCAGTGAAGAGAAGGTATTAGAGCATTCACACCTTGTGGTTTTTACTGTAAATGAACAAATGTACAAAAATGAATAACTCATCTGGAAAAGGTTTTTATGTTTTAGGCTAATTTTATTTAATACAATTTTGTACTAAATTTAATGATAAAATAGAACTTGCACAATGAACAATGGCCTAATATTGTGAAAAAATTTGTGAAACAATCTTAACAAACACTAGGGACACGCAACTTGATTAATAAATGAGCTGACATGCAGTGACAGGAAGAACTTGAACACAAAGACAGAAGCAGGACCCACACCTTCTTCAAAAACACTCAAAGAAAAAAAGAGTTTCAATCATCAACAAGTCAACAAACGACAAATGCTGGTGAGGATGCGGAGAAAAAGGAACCCTTGTGCACTGCTGGTGGGAATGCAGACTGGTGCAGCCACTGTGGAGAACAGTATGGAGTTTCCTCAAAAAATTAAAAATGGAACTGCCATTTGACCCAGTGATCCCACTTCTAGGAATATATCCCAAGAATTCAGAAACACCAATCAGAAAGGATATATGCACCCCTATGTGCACAGCAGCACAATTTACAATAGCTAAGATTTGGAAACAGCCTAAGTGCCCATCAGCAGATGAGTGGATTAAAAACTGTGGTACAGCTACACAATGGAATACTATGCTGCTGTAAAAAAGAAGGAACTCTTACCATTTGCAACAGCATGGATTTTATGTTTTTTATCTCTAGGATGGACCAAGAGAGCATTATGCTAAGCGAAATAAGCCAGTTGGAGAAAGATAAGTATCACATGATCTCACTCATTTGTGGAATATAATGAACAACATAAACTGATTAACAAAAATAGAGCCAGAGACATAGAAGCATCGAACAGACTGTCCAATCTATGAGGAAAGGCGGAGGGTGAAGGGGTAAGAGATCAACTAAAGGACTTGTACGCATGCATATGAGCATAACCAATGGACACAGACGGAGGAGAGGGGAGCGGAGCGGGAGGAGGCGGGGAGGGAGGGAAGGGCTGAGGGCATGTGCTGGGGGGTGGGGGCAGCCAGGCAGAGGACAATGGGGAGAAAAGGAGACTTATATAATACTTTAAACAATAAAGAATTTAAATTAAAAAAAGACAAGTTCCAGAAGGATATTGTTTTATTACTGAGGAATTTTTTTTTCCTATTCACAAGAATTTTTGCCTTTCTTAGATATTTGAAATGTCAAATATCAGGGGTCGATACATATTTATAAAGGCAGAGAATAAAATCAACTCCATAAAAAGAGTTTAAACTGAGATAATCTGAATCAGATGGACCTGAGAGAATACATTTTGAAATCTGGGATTATTAAAATGATCTGGGATTATCTGGGATTACCCAAAGCATTTGTTTAAAAGAAGCATAAACTATAAAGTTGGTTTATGAGTTAAACCTTTAGAATCTCATTACAAAAGAGAACATTAGAGATGTTCTATGCTATTTCCCAGTATTTTAGGTAAGGAGTTAAGAGGTGGCTTGCTCAAAGCTACACTCCGAGCTGGGACCTACCCTCTAGGTCAATGCTTTTTTTTGTTATACCAAGTTTGACATTCTTTTTTTTCTTTCTTTTTTTTTTCCAATATTTTTTAAAATTGACTTTTAGGGAAAGGGAGGAGGGAGAGAAACATCAATGTGAGAGAGAAACATCAGTCAGCTGCCTCCTGCACGCCCCCTTACCGGGGATGGAGCCAGAAACCTGGGCGTGTGACCTGATTGGGAATCGAACCAGCAACTGTTCAGTGCACAATATGATGACAACCCGCTGAGCACACAGCCAGGGCCCACGTTTGACATTCTGAATCTAGCACCACCAGAGAGTTTAAAGCGTTAAGTCACCACAAGTGACGGGTGTGCTGCTGAGATGTGCCTGGGGTCTTCAAC
Source organism: Myotis lucifugus (assembly GCF_000147115.1). Taxonomy (NCBI): domain Eukaryota; kingdom Metazoa; phylum Chordata; class Mammalia; order Chiroptera; family Vespertilionidae; genus Myotis; species Myotis lucifugus. The sequence goes on along the minus strand of NW_005871342.1, from coordinate 1,266,316 downwards.
CTGAGCAGAGAGGGTTTTAAGTATCAGCTATCACAGCCACAGTGAATGAAAAAACCCACATCACGATACTTTTAGAGAGCAGTCTTCTAAAAAGGAATAAACTGCAGAAGCTCAACAAAAGGTAGAACTGCCATCTCCTTTAAGCTTAGGCTAGCTGGTAGACTAGGATTTCCTAGTTTTCATAAAAAGTTTGTTTAAAACAAATGAAAGACTTTATATAAACCCCCTAAACTTCTTAACAATAAAAATTAGATGGCATAATAATTAGATGTTCATAAGTTAAATGAAAGAGTTAGAAGTACTTTCAATAGAAGTCAATATTTTGCTTGAAAATTGGCTTTGGATCATGACTAACAGCTTGAATAAACAGCTCATTTTGTTAATGATAGCCCTGGATTATCACACTTCATCCAGAAAGTAAAATTACAAATCAATACCTAAAATATTGTATTTCTCAATATCCCTTAAAAATCCAAGTAAAAGATATGCACGTTAATAACTTACTGGCTCTTGCATAAAAAAGCAACACAACTAATTCAATGACATAAAAAGTTAAGATGGGAAATAAGATTAAATCAAACCACTGATAATTCTGACAATTTAAACTTTTAATAAGTAGAATTATTTCTGAACTTTGTGAGTATTGAAAGGCTGCTTATTACTGATCAGGAAGAGCTGTCAGTAAAACCAGGGCTTTCTGTATCCTACCCATTATAAAACCTAAACTATCACAGCAAATGATAAGAAGGAACCACTTTCTCAAATCATTTCATTTTAAGAGCTCTAGGGTAAAGCACTTAGATTTTTATATTATTTTCTTTTGTCAAAAATAGTCCTAATTATATGAGGGAAATTTTAAAAAGTTGTAATCTCAAAAATAGCACAAACAGTTATTAGATGCATAAATGTGACAACATTTCAAGACCTGGTATAATCAGTCTGTCAAAATAAATGAGACACCACCACAATGTAGCAAATGGTCTTAGATGTTAACGTTAACACAGTTAGTCAAATAGTCAATCAAGGAAATCCTGTACAAGGTTTGCTGTGTTTACTGGGAAAACAAACTCTTCTTAGCAACTGTTTAAATAAACCTCATAGATGCTACAGACCTTATTAGTGGCCTATGATTAAAAAAATGTGGATTGCTAATACTGTACCCTGACTCATCTATTTTCCCATCTGCTAGCAATTCCAACAATATGAAGTATCAACAGAATGGCTAACAACAATAATTTTCTATGGCAATTTTGATGCTGAACTGCCTATAGCACTTTGTAAACTTTACCAGTGCATGCCTCAGACTGTTTCGAGTTGTATGTGGCCTGGAGCGACATACTTCTTTTTCCCCTAGTATTCCGATTTAGCTCTTTTTTCACTGTGCTGAACAGAATCTGGTTTGGTTTTACAAAGTACCGTCCATGGAGGCCGCCACGCTCATTTTACTAACAATGAGAGTGGGAAATGCAACAAAGTACTAGCAAAATTCCATCCAGGTCCGCTGATTAGTTTAGATGTATATAAACAGGTAAGGGGCCTTTTGCCAAAAAGACTGAGCAGCAGGAATGGTAGGCAGTAAAGTAAGAAAATAAATATAACATCAATACGTGAAGGCATTTCTTGATTTCACTTCTGCACTGAGAAGAATGCACTGAGGAGCTCTCAAGTCAGCGAACCTCCCATGACGCCTGCTTAAGAGAACCTGACACATACACTTACAGCATGTACTTACAAAAGGGTGGCAATTTCTGATACTTACACCCTATCTAATAAAGAGGGAATATGCTAATTGACCCTTAGGCTGTCACAAAGATACTTACACCCTATCTAATAAAGAGGGAATATGCTAATTGACCCTTAGGCTGTCACAAAGATGGCGGCGCCCACAGCCAATAAGGAGGAAACACGCTAATTGACTGTCCCGCCCTCAAAGGTGGCGGCGCCCACAGCCAATAAGGAGGGAATATGCTAATTGACTGCCCCGCCCTCAAAGACGGCGGTGCCCACAGCCACAAGATGGCGGCACCCAGTCCCCTCAGCCGCCCCCAGCTGCCCAGGGCTGGCCTGAGGTGCAGGGAAGCCTTGGATGGCAGCTGCCCAGCCGCCCAGGGACTCCCGAGGCTCAGGTAACCAGGCCTGGCCGAGGCTGGCGCTGCCGGCAATGATAGCAGCAGCCTTACCCTGATCGCTGGGTCGTCTCCCGCCCCTGAGGGCTCCCGGACTGTGAGAGGGTGTAGGCGGGGCTGAGGGACCCCTCCTCCAGTGCATGAATTTTCATGCACCGGGCCTCTAGTTATATAATAAAGGCTGCACTCCTTATAAAATGTGCTCTTAAAAGTGGTGTTAATGTTGTCTACTGGCACAGTCTTCCTCCCAAAATAGACACTATTTCCCTATCTGGATGGAGGATTCCATATAGATCTGTTCTGAGCTGAGTGGCCCTATCTTCTGACTGAATTACTGTAACTATTTTGGGATTATAACTGGAAACTGCCACAAAGCATCTATTTTGGTTGTTTAACCTCAGAGCATCTACAGTAAATTTAAGACATTTAGATTCTACTTGCATTCCCAAAGAAAAGGGAGAAAAGCATTTCTTGTAGCTATTAATGGAAGAGAAAGGGAAAGTACTAACAATGGACCATTTACACTGTGTCACACACTGTCCTAGGTCCTGTGCTTTCTCACAGGATCCTAGCATCATGAAACCTTATGGGGCAGACATTACCAACCCCACTTTATAGGTGAGGACACTCAGAGAGACCAAGCGACCTTGCCTTGGCCACACAGCTGGAGGTGTCTGGGCAGGCCCTCACAGACAACCTCAGTTCCACTAACATGAGTTTGGATTGGAGCCCCCTGGGAGCTGTTTCTTAGGTCTCCCAAGAAGTACAAAAGCACTTCAAAATCCAATTATCACATAGAAGTTTTTAACATTTTCTTTTAATAGATTAAAAACAGGGAAACCCTGCTTTAAACACTCCCACCATGATGGAGTCGCACAGGGACACTCAGTTCTACAGCAACGATGTGTGATAACACATGCGAAGCGCTGACAAGCAGGGCCGCTGACCCAGCCTCGGTGCCCAGGGTTTTTGCTGTGGGTTAGCCACACAGGCATGCAACACGTGTGTGCCTTTCCTCAGCTACTCGGACACCAGCCCTCTTCTCCAAGAACAAAAGCAGGTGTTTGCCTAAATCAGGATAAACATAGCTTCTCAAACTGGCACGGCATAGCCAACGTCCTCAAGTACACAAAACCACCTCAGAGGCCATCCCCCTTCCAGGAGCTGGCCAAGGCCAGTGCCGAAAAAGGCCTTCCTCCTGAACCACCCAGGTAACTGCTAAGTTAGCCTTTCTTTTCACTCCCTTCTCTCATTTCAATTCCTCAGTTGTCACTTCCCTGCTCAAGTATAATATTTCTTTCTTTGCCTTGAAATCCTACTACTTCCTATCTACTCACGTACTTTATTCCATCATTCTTTCCTCTCTTTTCTCAAACTCTCCATCAAATCTAAATATGCTTAATCTCTCCTATAAAAGAAAAAAAAGCAAAAGAAAAGAATCCCACCCTTCCTCCCAGGTTGTACCTACCAAAGTATTTTACTTATAAGATATTAACGTTTTAGCTATAACTGGCCTCATGAAATAAGTATCTATGTTTATTAAGTATTTTTCTATTTAATCAGCTCTCGAGCAAAATAAACACATTTCTACAGAGTGCTTTGAAATAGATGCCAATAAAAAGAGACATGCCGTGACAAAACCAAGACATGTCCCCTTGGCATACAGGCGAGACTTTGCTGTGTCCAGCGGACTGCCCCACACTGGCCTGCTGTTGGGCCTAGGCCAGCAGATGGGCTACAAGCTGATGCATTAGCACAGTTACCTTGTCCTGGAGACTCTGAGCCACCATGTAAAAAAGGAATGGTGACATTCTCATTGCATTCCTCAATGGCAGTTGAACACTTATCCCCCTTTTATGCTTTTCAGTTTCTAGTAAGCAGTTTTGCCTGCTAAAACTATCAGGAAAAAGTCAATTCATGCATAGCTCTACTACATTATAAACAGCTCTAAAATGCTAAGCCCAGAACATCAAAATCTGAGTAACCTGAAACCAACTAGTAATTAAATCTTTCCAGCTGAATTAAGGGGCGATGGAGAAGTTCTATTAGTTTTGACTGATGTCTTATCTCAGTGACTCTGATGAACACTTTATTTGAATAATCTAAAACATTGATAAGGCCATAATCGAGAGATGAACAAATTCAGTGATTAGCTTTACAGACTTCATTTCTTTACAATTAACTACAGCAGGTCCTTGAGTAACATTTCATTCAATGTCATTTGTTATAATATTGATGAGGAGAAAAAAATGGATTCCTGGCCACGGCCACTGTCTGTGTGGAGTTTGCATGTTCTCCCCATGTCTGTGGGTTTTCTCCGGGGACTCCAGTTTCCCCCCACATCCCAAAGATGTGCACGTGTGCCCACGCTGTTGCGGTCCGAGTGAGTGGGTTGGGTGTGTTTGTGAGTGGCCCTGGGCTGGAAGGGCGTCTTGTCCCAGGTAGGTCCCCCCCCCCCCCCCCCACCGCGCCCTGAGCTACAGGAATAGATTCTGGCCGCCCATGACCCTGAAGTGGAATAAGCAAGTTGGAAAAGAGTTCTCTTACTTGTTTTTATTAATCAATTTATTAATCTTTCTTTTTCTTTCTTTCTTTTCTTTTTTCGGTTAATTCTCACTCAAGGATATTTTCCCATTGATTTTTAGGGAGAGTGGAAGAGAGAGGGAAAGACAGAAACATTCATGTGAGAGAAACACATTCATTGATTGCCTTCTGCATGAGCCCTGACCATGGCTGGGGCTGGGGAGGTGCCTGCAACCAAGGTACGTGCCCTTGACGGGAATAGAATCTGGGACCTTTTGGTCCGCAGGCTGACACTCTATCCACTGATCCAAACCAGCTAGCGCTTATTAATCTTTCTTAAATGTATGTAGCAACATTAATTTCAATGTTTAATATTAGAAGTGTTTTGGGTCTTTATTTAGAAGTCTGGTGATGTTTTTATGACAAGAATTATGCTGTAGGAACTCAACTCTTATTATGTAGCTTCGCTATTGATGAACTAAAGTGAAGACTTACTATATATGATTAGTTATGGAAGATCATAAACACTAAAAACAAGTCCTTCAAGTAATCTGTAACTAGCTTATTGGGCAGTCAAATCTCTGTGCAACTATTAATGAACTTAAAATAGTTTCATTTTTTTTCCAATCACACTTTTTCAGCTGTGCTATGCCAAATTTCCATGACATGTCCTTGAAGGAATCTGGGGCCAATCTCCCTGATTTCTCATCACTTTTAGAAGTCCAGACCAAGGAAAAACTTCAACCTCATATTAAATACAGCTCTTGTCCCACACAGACACTGAGAGACCTGCAGTGGGAAGGGATAACGATGTATCCAGCACCTTCTCCCTCTCTTTTCAAGGTCCACTCCTCTGTGTTGGGAGCTGGGAAGGAGACAGGGGTCTTCTGTAAAGGGCTACCTGTCAGTGGGGGGATGTTCCCTGGTCTGGCTCCGGGTTGGCTGACACTGGCGGTTGTACAGAGAAGGGGTGTGTGCGGAGGTTTTCTGAAACGGTGGCTGGTACTATCCGGTCCCCGCCCTCCTGGAGAGCGGCAGAGTGTGGGTGGGGTACTGTCTCTCCGGCCTGGAAGCCCTGCTGGCAGCCTTATGATGTCTGACCTCCAATGTCAGAGCCACAGAGATGGCAGAGGTGGGTCTGCACACTCTCCAGGGCCACCAGGACCAAGGAAAGGGAGAAGTCCCCTCGTCTCCTCTCGCCTAGCACGCTGGGCCTACACCAGGTCCTTCGTTACCCTGCAGGCCTCAGCTCTATCTACAGAAGTCTCCTGTCTACAGAGCTCTTTGGGGAGAAGCTGAAATCTTCTATGTCACAATTAGATGACTATGGTAAATGAATGTTCCATAAAAACGTTTTTTAAAGTCCAAGAATGGCAGCAAATTAAATTTTTAAAAATTGGTTTTGGTGTCAACTAATTTAATAGAGAACAAGGCATCAATGATCTTTATCTGTAATACTACCTTGTAAAATGAGCGTATTCCCAAATGTTCCCAGAATTTTTTAGTGCTGAGCTGGACCAAGCTGCTCCCTCTCTCAGGGGCACTAAGACTTTTGGCTCGACCTTCCCCTGAGCCCAACACCTGCTTTCTCAGTGGGTTCGCTGCCAGTGTGGGCATGGAACAGAGGCAGAGAGCTGGGCCTGGGCCCGTGACAGAGGGGCTAATCTCACTCTGCATCTACTGGGAAGCCAGGAGATTGTGGTCACCAGTGGAAACTTAGGGATCAGAATTTGAGCTCTGGTTTTAATAATATACATTAATATGAAGTAGTCTGTTAGTAAACCTTTACATTTTATTTTTCAGGATGAAATTTCAGCTAAGCCTTAAAAAAAATCCAATTTTAATAAGATTAAAAAGAAAAATGCATCTTTAATTACTGACTAAATGAAAGACATACTGTTGGTTTACCTCCTGTGGAAAAGTAACAAAAAAGCTATGTGGCTGTTAAATTCAATGGGCTGGTGAGGAACTTTTCATAAGATGGTGTCAGCAAGTAACCAGCATAGGCTGCTATTCAGAGTAGCTAGCCACTGGATAATTACCCTAAAATTATTTTATAATAACATATAATATCATGTACCTCCCAATCCTGAGTAAATGACCTAACAGACCTTTGGCTAGTATCTAGTACCAATAGATGCTAGAATTCTCCAAAGCATTCTTAAACAAGAATATGGTGAGTGAAATTTCCTTTGCCTTATTAGAGTAAAGGTGCAATATTGCAAAGGATAAAGTGATTTTGAAAAATATTGCACGCAAAGAAATTACCTTCAAACGGACTCATAGTGCAAGCGGGTCCCTATAGCACTGCCCATTTCTGGGTTCCCATGGCACCCAGCCTACCTTCAGTCAAGACCACCCACTAGAACCAACCCCTTCCTGCTGTCCTTCTTTCAACCAAAGTGCACAATCTTGTAACTGTCAGGTCCACCCCCAGCTCTGCGGCCACCAACCCACACTCTCTTCTGATCGCCCAGGCCTGAGCCCTGCTTCCTGCTCCCAGGCAGCACGTGCTCCCTGCCTCGTCTCACTCATGCACACTATAAGGCCTGCTAAGTAGACCACCTTCCCTCTCACAGACCACTGGATAGTCAGGACAGCCAGGTGTGCTGGCCATGCTATCAAAAGAAGGGAGAGAAGACAAATACAGAAATTGTGTTTCCACTGGCTTCTCATGAGGGCAGATTTCCTAGGTGGTTTTGTGAGGTTATAGCAGTGGGCGTTTCCCCATCCTCTGGCAAATCTCTGCTCTGAGTGCTATTAAAAAACATACTACTTATTGATTCTTAAGAAGTGGTGGGTTTTTAACTTTGTAGAGTGACCAAACATTGAATAATTGGTAACTATTTTATGAAGATTCTTAAATCCCATTAAGAAATTAACTTAAAGAAAACTTGAGGGACAGAAGCAAAAGTGAAAGCAATAGGATGAAATAAAGTTAATCCTCCTAGATACACTGAACTGTAACCAAAGTGACTGTGGAATGGGCAGACTTCTGAAAAGGGCAGGGGGTGAAGGGAAACGCTTTATTGGTTTCAGGAGTCTAAGGTTTATAAAGGAGGGGAACGGCCTCCAGCTGATGACTGGTCCCTGAGAAGGAAGGAGATGGGCCACTATCAGACCAAGGGTATTTGGAACTGAGAAAACATGAGGCCACTGAGCTCCACCAATAGAATTAGTGGCTCCTCAACTCCTCTCAGAAGGGCAAGAGATCACTGCCTCTAAGAGAGGGCTGGGTCACCGGCTATCGAGCACCCTCTGGTGGTCAATTTGACATCACAGATTTCCTGCCTTTTAAGAGCAGATACCTGCTTTCCTTAAAAAAAAAAAAAATTAGCATAGTATATTTCAAAACCTTTTTTAGTCAAGGAAGGAATCACCAATAGCAGTGCTGGGCTAAGATAGGTGTAAATTTGACACTCCCAAAAGTAAGCCATTATAATGATTCAAAGAAAGGTACCTCTGAATGTGTTTATAATCCATAGGTGAAATTACTTAAATGAGAAGATCTAGTCCAGTGATGGCGAACCTATGACACGCGTGTCAGAGGTGACACACGAACTCATTTTTTTGGTTGATTTTTCTTTGTTAAATGGCATTTAAATATATAAAATAAATATCAAAAATATAAGTCTTTATTTTACTATGGTTGCAAATATCAAAAAATTTCTATAAGTGACACGGCACCAGAGTTAAGTTAGGGTTTTTGAAAATGCTGACATGCCGAGCTCAAAAGGTTCGCCATTACTGATCTAGTCAGTACTTAGCTATTTAAAATTTAATTCTTTGAAGCACTTACTTTCCATGAAATAGCCTTGAGCAGGGGTCCTCAAACTTTTTAAACAGGGGACCAGTTCACTGTCCTTCAGACCGTTGGAGGGCCGGACTATAGTTTAAAAAAAAACTATGAACAAATTCCTATGCACACTGCACATATCTTATTTTGAAGTAAAAAAACAAAACGGGAACAAATACAATATTTGTATTTGCATGTGGCCCGCGGGCTGTAGTTTGAGGACCCCTGGCCTTGAGCCTGATGTCTGATATTTTCCAAATCATATTATAAAATACTTTACCATTTACAAAGCATGCTTATATACATTGTATCAAATGGGCCTCATAGTAATTCTGTGAAATCAGACAGATAATTCTATAAATAGGTATTATTCTTACTTTACAGATAAGATGAGGTTTAGAATGATTCAGTAACTTCCTTAAGTAGCACAATTTCCTCAAAATCTAAGATGTCCCAAATAATTGAATGTACACTAAATTAGCCTGTCTATAATCTTTATCCTCTGTTATACAGAAAATAAAAATCAGAATTTTCATGATAAAGCAAAAGAAAATATTACTTATTCTAGATCATTTGTTTTCATGTTATTTCTGCATTATCTACAATAAATAATTCAAGTAATTACTATATCTGAATAGGCAAACATCACAAAAGAAGGAAATAAAAATGGGAAAGCAAAAAAGCCATAGAAAACAGAAAAACAGGTGTGGTTCATAAGATCCACATTGATTTGGGAGCAAAATGGATCAAAAATTAAGAGGGTAAGATGATTACACAAAGTACTTGGCATTTTATAATTCTTTCATTTTGTAAAGTGCCTTTAAATTTGTTACTTTTTATAACCCCTAAGAGATAATTGAGAGGCATAATAACCTTAAATGGCAAATCAAGAAGATTGCAAAAGTACTTAGAAAGTAAGCCATCACTTTTGTTTAAAAGAAAATAGCTTGTGATTTTAATTACAAGGCAAATTCCCATTTTTTTTCTGAATATAAAGCAATGCAGCTTAGAAACATCCCTGCTGCATGGTCTTCCACACCCAGTTAGTTAATGGGGACTCATGCCTCCCTCATCCAAGGTCAGATTGCCCGAGGGTGGTCTCAGAAACCTAACTCTTATACACCTTCAAACTCTCTTCCTTAGTCTTTAGCATCAACATTGAAATACTTTTAAATATTTTCTATCTTAAACCAACCAACCAACCAACCAACCAACCAAAATAACCCTGCCTTCATTTCCATCTACCCCTCTAGTAGTCACATTTTCATTCTCTTCTCTCAAAAGTCAGACTTGTCAGGAGTGTGGGGAAAACAGGCTCTATGCTCTAACCCGGTCCTCATACTTCAACTCACTTCCTACTCACTCCATACTGCTTCTGCGCCCCTCCCTGCTCTCAACTGCTCTTGTTGAGTCACAAAGTCAAATAATTCCTCTTAGTTTATATCTTATTTGACCCTTCAATCTGCACTTTATACTTTGTCCACTCATTCCTTCTTATTCTTCAGCTCATAGCATTTCACAAGTGCCTTTTTTCAACAAGCATTTTTTGTTGAAAAAAGACAGAAATAAGCAAATCCTCATAGTCTAAAAGCTGCTCCTGGCCATGTAAATCTCTAAAAATGCCTTTTTAGGGTCTATAGTTCATCTTGGTTCTATTTAATTTTGAGGTGGAATTTTGTCTTGGCCAGACACTGAAAAGCTTGAATTCTGAAAAATCAGTATTTTTGTTTTTTAAAGAGCTGGCTATCAAAAGTAGTTATTAACCAAAGATGGTTCATCATCACCCAGTCTGTGAAACATCAATAATACATTAATAATAAGAGCCATCTTACATTTCAAAAACCACCAAGGAAGATTCTGTTTACTAATTTATCAGTGTTTATCATCACTATGGCACATTTAAAGAAAAATTTAATATTAATCATTAAAGATGTTACTGTGATGAAATTTCCTGAAATCAGAGACCATCTGTATATCCAAAATGTCTTAATCAATATATCAGTTAACACAATTTTCAAACTGTATTAGTATTAGAGACAGAATAGAATGGTGGGTACTAGCTATAGTTATAAGAAATATTAATCATTCTCTGTTAACCATGATTGTTCTGTTCCGATTAGAGAAAGCACATTCTGACCTCACTGAGACTTGTACGCCCCGGGACATGGGAGTTAACCTGGGAATGCAGTCCATCTTCCTTTTCTGAGAACTGCCTATCACAGTGATGGCGAACCTATGACACGAGAACTCATTTTTTTGGTTGATTTTTCTTTGTTAAATGGCATTTAAATATATAAAATAAATATAAAAAATATGTCTTTGTTTTACTATGGTTGCAAATATCAAAAAATTTCTATATGTGACACGGCACCAGAGTTAAGTTAGGGTTTTTCAAAATGCTGACACGCCGAGCTCAAAAGGTTCGCCATCACTGGCCTATCATCATGGGAAGATTAACAACTATGTAGGGGAAACAATCTGGTCCTGGAGGCACTAGCCCTCTGAGACCCCCCAGCCCACACTGCCTATAACCTGTAACCATTATACCTGCCTACTCCCCATGCCCGTAATTCCTACTCCCCCATGCCGGTAATTCCTACTCCCCATGCCCGTAATTCCTACTTCCCCATGCCTGTAATTCCTATTTCCCCATGCTGGTAATTCCTACTCCCCCATGCTGGTAATTCCTACTCCCCATGCCCGTAATTCCTACTCCCCCATGCCGGTAATTCCTATTTCCCCATGCCTGTAATTCCTACTTCCCCATGCTGGTAATTCCTACTCCCCCATGCCGGTAATTCCTACTCCCCTTGTAATCTTTGTCCTTCTGCCTAATATAAGCAGCTGGCTTATGGGGGTGGAGGGGGTAGAGCAGATTTTCGTGGCTGACCTGCTGCTCTCCCATACCGCCGGCAGGATTGGAATAAACGCTCAGACATGATTCAACCCTGTCTCTGCTTAACTGGCTCAAGTGACAGGCAGCCCGGACCCATTGGTTGTTGGGTTTCATTAGGAACCTCAATTCAAATGGTTGATATCTTATTGTCGGGCAGAGGCCAGAGGTTGGTGGACTCTCTGGTCCATGTGCCTGAAAATCCTGGGCTTAGGTGTTGGTATCACTTTGGTCAAAGCCCCAGAAACAGGAGCAGAAGAGGAGGCACAGAATGTAGAACATCCAGTTATATTAGAAAATAATGGGAGAAAAGACTGAGAGATGGCCTACCTTTGCTCCCCTAAAAACCTTCATTTCTCAAGCACACAAAAAAGTGTTAGAACTGACGCAATAGATCTTTTACTAAATTGTTCTTCTAAAGCCTGCTATGTTTTAGAAAGTAAAAAGTCAAATGATCAGAAACAGTAATCCACAATCAGATTAAACGCCACTGTTAAAGAACAGACCATGTGATATAACAAAAATGAGGTCTGAGCAGAAACATCACACATTTAAAATATTTAAAAATAAAAATAGACAAATCTCTTAAGGAGGTCTTTTCAAACATCATCTGACATCAATACTATGATAAAACTCAGCGACAAGTTTAAAGAAGTGAGACAAATTGCCACCATGCCCCGGTGGGCTAAAACTTTAAGAATCTTGTAAACAGCAGATTTAATAATAACACCCCCATGTGAAGTTTGAAACAATGTTAGTTGCCCCTCTAGAATTTCTTCCTCTTGGTGCCATCCCAAGTAGCACCATATAAGTGGCTCTGATTGGGTAGTTTGGTCATGACTAAAGACGGTAAACAGAGTAGCATGAGGTTTTAGTTCATCTGAAAGAGAACCCTCGAGGACTGTAAGGACCACCTGCACCTGAGCTACATTTCACGGCAAAGGCAGATCTATTGTGCAGAGAAAGCATCAAAATCCGACAATTACTCCAACATGTACTTAATGTGAGTTAATAGTTTTTATTAAAACCATTGGGGGAGAAAAGTTTTATCTTCCACGTGTACTGAACATAATAATGCTGTCTGTTTTTTCCAGATAACTTGTCAAACCTGAGCTAGGGAAGGTGAGAACCCTGCAGTGATTTTCCAGCAGGCATGGAGACGTGGGAGCACCTCAGTCCAGGGCAGAGAGCTTTACTGCCCTGCAGAGTTGGGATTATACTGGTTAGGTGATGAAAGGTCAAGGTGATTATCAGGACTAATCTGAATTGCTAATCTGAATTGCACGAGATTACTGTAATAGAGCTGCTTTATACTTATCAGCAGTCTTAAATGGCCATGGGAAATGCTCTGGTTGTGTGGTCCCTTGTAACTAGGATTTTCATTCCAATAGAAAAGGGGAAACGATTGATTCCAGGTGAGAGCAACGTTGCCTGCCCCGCCACCCCCTAGCTGAGAAGTGACAACCACATTATTGGCAAATAAAAAAGGCAAATGCATGAACAGATTTTAGTGTTGCAATAAAACAAAACTTACTACCTCCTACCCCCATCAATGTGGCATTTTTAATGACATGAATAATAAATACTGAGACAAGTGATAATTATTCAAAACTGATTTCATTTCAAAAATAATCATAGCCAAGATTATTTTTATACAGTCATCCCCCCAAATTTCCAAGTTCCCTAAACATCTTTAAATTTTATTACTGCCGATGACTTCCCCTATCACCACACGTGTCCTGTAAAAGACTTGTCTTAACTCCAGTCCCTAGCAGCTCAGCTGCACCCTCGGTGCCCATGACTGAGGGCTGAGGGTTCCTGTACCCCTCCCCCATACAGATCCCTTAGCTCACTCGCTACTTCCCATCCCTGTTCTCCACCAGAACTACCCCTGCAGCTCTGACTGCTGGACAGGCTTGAGAAAGCAGACATTCTGGGGTATAAAGTTGCAATGGCTGCACTAGCGAAATCATTACACCCGGGGAGCGGCCCTGACGAAGGAAGGGGCAGAGAAGGGAAAGGACACAGAGAAGAGGCTTCATGTAATGACATTTGGGGCTGGAAGTCCTTTGTGTAGACGATTTAACAGCAACCCTGACTCCTACTCACTAGACACTGGTAGCTATGCCCCAGTTGTGAGAACCAAAAATGTGCCCCGACTTTACCAAATGGTCCCTGGAGGGCAAAATCATCTCTTGCTGAGAATCAATAGAGAGATGTAAGAAGAAAATTAAGGAGAGAAAAGGATCTGAATTCAGACCCTTGAGCTATGTATGAAAGAAGCTAGTGCCTTTTGGTAGATAACATGCTTACTCTCTCTGAACATTACTCAATGTAATAAAAAGTCAAGAGTGAGCACAAGGACAAGGGCACTAGAGGTCAGAGGAAGTGAGAAATTCATAAGGAAGAATTCCAACCTCTGCCTCCCACTGACAAGGTGGTCCCTGTGTCTTCTGAAGAGCGCTCAGACTTTTCCTTGAGGCTCTTATAAAGCCAGCAGGAAGCAGGGGGTGGGGAAGGGCTGGGGAGTTGAGAGGTGGAGAAGGCCTCCCATAGCTACCCTAAGCTTAAGGCAGACCAAGCCTGCTTCTGAGCAGAGTCAAGGACTGAACCAGGGGAGGGCCACAGCCCACTTTTCCAGGCCAGATGCCTGGGGTTCTCACTGCAGAACCTAGAAAGACTCGTAGTGCTCCCCAACGTTCCCACAGGGGCTTTAGCGGACTAAAACAAAGGAACAGTTTATCTTCTGTCTGGTTATTGTGTGACTTGGAGAAAACCATCTCAGTTCTTTCAGTTTCTGAGCTTCTCAAGTAAAATGGAAATGTTAGAGCTCATTTCCCAGGGTTGTTCTGAAGGTGACATGAGACGCTAAAGGCCAAGCACAAAGGTCGGCACAGCTGCTCTTGCCTCCTGACCCCCCCTCCCCTTCTCTTTAAACTCGTTCCCTTTCAGCTCACACATATGCCCACATCTGTGCCGCCTCCACAGCACAGCAGAGCTCTCCTCACTCTGCTCTTACCGGCTACATTTCCTAGCTTCTGTCATCATCTGGTTCTGGGATTTTCCTCTCCCCTATGCTCTTGATGAGGTGGCAATGGTACTGGCTGCTAAATGCATCTAACTCCTTTCATCTCTGGTGACAAAAGAGAGCATGTCAGGATAGCAACAGGGAGAATGGAGAAAAGGGTTGGAGTTATGAGGATGACAAATTTCATCTTCATCAGTCACTGTTTTACCCCTGGCAGCTCTGATGTTTTACCCCTGGCAGCTCTTCACCACTTGGGTGAAGAGTTGAAGGAATTTCTTTCTGTGTGATAGTGTAGGCATGTAGTTGAGTAGGAAACTGGAGAGGCAGCAAAAGGATTAAAAGGCATATCAGGAGTTCAGCTTTTAGTATGTCAGAGTAAGCTAACAGCCTAACTTCTTCACAGATAACAGCCTTAAACTGTGGGCAAAATACAAAAACCAACTACTAAAATCTCTGAAGGGTAAACAAAAATACATTTCCCCCTCCACAATAAACATTTACAATATCTGGGATGTAATCCACGATTGCTTGACATATCAAGAATCAGGAAAATGTGATCCCCTCTCAAAGGAAAACACAATCAACACAGACCAACTTGAATATGACCCACATATAGAAACGGACGGGACTTTAAAGCAGCTATAATTATGCTCACTAAGGTGAGGGAAAATAAGCTCATAATGAATGAAAAAATGGGAAATCTCAGGTGAGAAACAGAATATAACAAAAACCAAATGAAAATTTTTTTTTTCTGATTTTAGAGAGAGGAAGGGGGAAAGAGGGAGAAGGAGAAGAAGAGGGAAACATCAATTTGTCTTTCCACGTATTTATGCATTTATTGGTTGATTCTTGTATGTGCCCTGACTGGGTATTGAACCTGCAACCCTGGTGAATTGGGAAGGTGCTCTATCAGACTGAACTAACCAGCCAGGCCAACCAAATAAAAAAATTAGAACTATCTGAAATTGTTAGGTAGGTAGCTAGTTAGTATTAAGAGAGAAGGGAAGCAAGGGAATCAGACATGAAGCATAATAAACTAGGGACTGAATCAGACAGCAAGCCTGCTTCACCAGGAAGCTGCGGCATTCACAGGTTCCCCAGGGGCTGCTGCATCCTCTGCCCTCAGGACCTCACCCCCAAAGCAGGCAGGACCCACGTTATGGTCATTAGCTGGGGTTACCCAGGGAGAGTAAAATAAAGGGGGAGGTCCTTCTGCTGAGGCAGGCGCAGCAGGAGCTAAGATGCCAACCATAAGGGGGAGGTCTCTAGCCTGGGGAAAGAATTGGATTCGATAAGAGACACAGGAGCCTGGAAGGTCCAGGAAATGGATTGGTTAGGGGAAGCCCAGCACAAACCCTGGAAGGATTGGGAAATTGGTCCTTCTCAAGCCTGAGGTAATATAATCAAAGTTTAACAAGTGTTTGCTCACCCATAGGTACAGCCGCGTGGGCCTGGCAGCTGTGGGGCCTCAAACTCAGGCTCCAAATGTGGGCCTAGGTACTCGGTATGGCTACTCAGCACAGCAGGGCACAGAGGCTACGCCAGCCGGTCGGGGACAGACACTGAACTGGGTAAGAACCAGTGGCACAGAATTTCTGGACCCTGACCTTTTCTTCTGGGCTGGATGAAGCCAAGGCTGGTTTTTTTTGTTTGTTTGTTTTATTTTTTTACAGCGGACGGATGGAGGTGAGACACTGGGAACCTCGAGGCAGTCTTTAATTTCTATTCCAATAAATCTCACCACTACATCTCCTTCCATATGTGTGTAGGTCCCTGAAATGCTTTTTATGACTTCATGGAAGGACCCCATTTCTACTGGCAACAACATAATTTTACCGGCTATGCTAGAGAGCAGAAGAGAGGTCTAAAGCTCTATTGGAAAAGATCAATAGAAATTATCCAGTCTGAAGAAGAGAGAGAAAAGATGGAGGAAAATGGACAGAGCTTCAGGGAACTTTGGAACAATGCTAAAATGTCTTCTAGGAATATTTTATTTGGAGTTCCAGAAGGTGGAGAATGAGAAAATGGGGCAAAAACAAACAAACAAACAAACAAGAAAACCCAACAAACCCACAAAAAACCAACTGAATAATTACTAAATTTGGTAAAACAACATAAATTTACAGGTTCAAAAAACTCGTGAACTATGAAGAGGATTGAAACAACATTAATCACAAAAATCTACGCCTACATTTACTGAAAACCAAAAATAAAGAAAAAAGCTTAAAAGTAGAGAAAAATGACACACCATATCTCATGTATACAACAATATCTATCATCACTGACTTCTCTTTAGAAAATGTGGAGACCAGGAGAGTGGAACAATATTTAAGTGTTCTGGGTGGGGGGGAGCCACTTCACTTTCATATAAAGGCACAGGCAGGTGGAAGTAAGTGGATGTAAATAGGCACGGCATGCAAACAGGAAGCACAAGAAGGCTGCAGTGGCTGTTAAACTTGGGGGAGGGGAGCCTATCACCTGCCTCCCAAGAATGGCAGCAGAGAGAACAATCAGGGGATCCACTGGTTGTTGCCAAATATAACCCACTATGAGTGGAAAATACATAAAGAATTCCTTAAACTCCCCTGTCCCCTCCTTCAAAGGCAGGGAAATACATAAGGGTAGGGAGTAAATGTTGTACAATCATCAGTTACTGAGTCTTCGTTTCCAGTCTCTGCCGGCTTGAGTAAGGAAGGGAACATCATCTGGAAGGACTATTGGTCTGAATACATTTGGTATTTTTTAAATAATGGAATAAAGTTTTGATAGTCATGTTTCTCCTGTGCTTGTCACCCAGTCCTTCCACATTAAAAAAGTTAAAGTCACTGAAGTGTAATATTTATTCAACTGAAGCTAGTTCCACACATTCCTCACACTTCCCTTGAACTAGCATCAAAGATTTACTTAAAAGGTCATGAGGAATTCAAAGTCAAGGTTTTTCCTGCCTGTCCCATCTCAACACTTCAAAATGAACGTAAACATATACTAATGTCACTTCATCTATACCATTCAACTTTCCAAAGAGCTTTAAAAGAAAACACCCTACAGGCATATTTTTGACATGCTAATCCTGGAGATAAAATAGTATAGGATTCTTACAGATCAGTTATATACTTTTTAAAAAAATATGGTTTTTAAAAATTGATTTTTAGAGAGAGAGGAAGGGAGACAGAAACATAGATGAGAGACAAAAATCGATTGGCTACCTCCTGCATGCCCCCTACTGGGGATCAAGTCCATAAGCTGGGCATGTGCCCTGACAGGGAATCAAACCAGTGACTTCTTGGTTCATGGTTCGATGCTCAACCACTGCACCATACTGGCCGGGCAAGTTACGTATTTTTAAAACATTATTGCTCCCTCAATAAAAATAAATCAGAGAGTTTGAATCTTAAGAGCAATTAAAGTCAAAACTAAATGTTCTCAAAAACAATTTTACAGTTCTTTTAAAATGTTCTTCATTAAATTTAAAATAAGAATGACAAATAAGAGACAGCTGCTTTTATGAATCCTGTGAAGAAATTATATAAAGATAGAAATGAAATATATATACATGTATATGTACATATATATACACACACATACATATATAACAATTTCTAAGTGAGGGCAGGGATTGGCAATGCCTTTAATGGCTCATGAAGACACTTTTCTGGCATTTAGGTCACTGCATCCCCTTTTGAGATGGTCCTCAGGAGCTACGTCTCAACATTGCTCAGCAGGGACTCAATGACCAATATCCAAACAGCACCCCCCACCCGTAGAGATTCTATGCATGACCTCTAACTGCTTGGTGCCTAAGTCTCCACAGATGTCAAACAGAGAAGAATAATTGCTAGCCACCTCTCAGCAATTCCAGAAGATTTAATGAGACAAGGAGCCAGACCTCCATGGTGAGTCAATTATTCCCAGGGTGGAAGTTATGTTATTTGTGAGGTGTTGTAACTCTAAGGATAATAGAGTATTGTACAGAATTACAAAGCCTATTTATTGATTCCCCAAAGTGTTTACATGAAAGCCTTCAGAATAATGTACTCACCAAGTAACAAATGGTCCAATGTTTTATTAAAAAGTTTGAATTGGATGGAATGCATCATACAGATTTTATAATGTTATTTCTCTTCTATTAATAAGAGACAGAACACAAATCTTTTAGGATAAATGGTTTTAAAGGAATAGACAGATAGGGAGGAAGCGTTCTAACTGAATCCAGGCCTATTAAAACGGCCTGGTACCATGCACTATGTATTCATTGAGCCAAGTCTAGAGTCTACTAACTTCAGCTTGCCCGAGGCAAGGTTGGGGTAGTGCCCTGGAATGAAAAAATATGAATCCACTGATGAAACATAATTCAATTCTTAAAAAGAAGTGTGACCCAATATTAATTGACATGATTAATATAACACATATAGTAACAAACACTTAAATTTGGATTATTGAAGTCATAGGCTCTTTAAATAGTTCACACAGGATGGTCATGCTCTCATAAGTTAAAATGGATAAAATTGATTTTTTACAGCAGATTAGCCACACAATATTAATCATATAAAATATTTCCCTGAAAGTCTTGGCACAAAAATAGGCCAATGTGTTCTGTTGTGGAGTTTTTTTTTCCAAAGTAAATTTAGATCAGGGAAGAAAACTTTAGAAAGCAATCACAAATTTCAAAATCAATAAATTCTAATTGTTTTTAAGGCGGTACATACACAGGCCTGCCAAATGCTGCAGGAAACTTATGTACAATCTGTCTGGCAGCTGGACCATGTGAAAAAATTTTAGGAACAACCCTAAAATAACCAAGACGCTGAAGCCTCAACAAACCTTGTTTTAGAAAGACCATTTTCCAGGTTCATTAAAAAAGATAAGGAAGTAAGGGTGAGATAACCAATTTAATTAAGGGTGAGGTTAATTATCTTAGGTATTTTTAATTGGTACTTTCATTTGGGCCTGGGCTTAGAAGATAGTTGACCATCATCAAGACCAGCTGCTCAGTGGCATGGAATTAAGTCATCCAAGAGGACCCAGGGATGTGTTTGAAAACAGGGGGTAAGATGGCTCCAGAGAAATGAAGATTCTGTTAAGTGAAACTAGTCAGTTTCTTACTACTTTTTTTTTCTTACTACCTTTTAAAAACGGACTCTACTGACCTAACCTTTAACATTAAGAGACTGAATGAGATTTAGTTTCCCAATATGTGTGCCATCATGGCTTAAAGACTTATTATAGTCCACTTTATTTCAAGTCCTACAGTTTTCCAAAAGGACCAAGAAACATTTAAACAAAGAAAACAATTTATTTTCTACAGAAATTGGGGGGTAAATGCAAAACTTTGTCTTTAAAAATAGTTTTAGTTTGACACTAAAGTATCAGCACTTGAACAGAAGCAATAAAATATTTTAATTGTTCACTTGAAAATTATAAAAATAGTGCACATTTATAAAAAAAAAATCCAATACAAAAATGTACTAGTGAAAGTCCACTTCTGCCCGGGCCAGTGTGGCTCAGTTGGCTGGGTGTTGTCCCGTGCAGGGAAAGTTACTGGTTTGATGCCAGGTCAGGACATGTGCCTGGTTGTGGGATCCATCCCGAATAGGGGGTATGCAGGAGACACCAGACTGATCTTACATCAATGTTTCTCTCTCTTCCTTTTTACCTAAAAATCAATTTAAACACACACACACACATATATATTTTCTCTTTTTTTAAAAGTCCACTTCTGACTTTCCATTCCATTCCAACCATATAACTCACCACCATGGAAAACTGATTTGTTGCACACCTTCTCCCAACATACACTCCCACACAAACATTTTTACAAAAATAGAAGCATTTTTCTGTCCTATAACTTGTTTTTATTCACAAGACAATGTATCATAAACAGCCTTGTGGATCTGTACATACAAACCTGCCACTTTGCTTTTAATGAAGGCAGATACATACATACACACACACACACACACACACACACGTTTAATTGCTAAGTTCTTTCATTTGCTTATTCATTCTACAAACCTTTACTGAATGTCTACTAGGTTTTAGGTATGGTGCTAGGCTGGGCGTGACAATTGCCAGAGGGGAACAAAAAAGCAACTGCAAGTGTTACTGATATAGCTTGGGGGAGGGGGAACTTTCTCAGTGGAGGTACACTTAAGACTAGTCTCAAAGGGTAGAAAACAGTTAGCTAGGCAAAGAGTGAACAGTCCTCATCAAATTAGAATATAAAAATGCAAGATTATGTACTTTTTATACCAATGTATGTACTTCCATGTGAATAAACTATTTCACCATATTATATTATTTGCTTTTTTAAAAAGTAAATACAAAGAAAATAACACTGGAACTAGATTTTCACTAGTATAATTAATAAGAATTAACCTAAAAACACTTCACATAATGGGAAATATAAGATTTAAAAATTTAGGATCCTCTTTTTCATATGTGAATATGTATAATGCATATATATATACATGCACAGATACACAAACTATATACCATATAGCATACATATTGCAGAATAACATAAATCTAATCTTTTCTGGTATTCTTGGCAAATGTGTGCCTGGTCATTTGATTTATGTAGAAGAATTTTATTTCTAAATCCAATGCTTTAATAGCAGGCCAGTAGACAACCCACATTCAACCAGTCAGCTTGAATTTTACAAAGAACCATTATTGTTGTCCTAGAAGCCAGAATCTTCTTAGCTATCCAAAGTGTTGTGAAGTATGTTTTATAATCAAATTATTGTACAAAGCTAAAAAAAAAACCCACACAAAACAGTCAGCTGGAGACAGTTCTTAACTCTCAAAGGGCTCCAAAATATCACAAGAACATATATAGTCACAAACAAACATAATACAAAATCGGCACACAGAGAAAGAGATTAATTCCAAAGGGAAACTGGACAAGGATTAATAGAAGGGATAGGGTTAAGCTGGGTGGAACTTCAACTAGCACAACAGGAATGAAGGGTGCTCCAAAATAACACAGAAAGACACACGACAAAGAAGCTAGATGCTGCCAAGGACTTGTAGACGCTAGTGAAGTGGTAGGAATGAGGCTAGAGTTTAGGGGGCACAGTGAAAGCAGGAGTGGAAAATAAGGCAGATCATGAAGCAGAGGAATTACACACCAAAACGTTCAGTGTTTATCCTACAGGAAGTGAGGAGCCATCAAAGATTTCTCAAAGGAAATGATATGATCAGATAATGATGCACGAGGTGGAATGAGAAGAAGAGGTGAGTAGACAGAAGAGGGTACTATAAGAAAGCTCTAAGAGGGAGGAAATAAAGAACTGATCAGAGTTGATGAAGGGCTGCAGCAGTGGAAACTGGAAGGCACATTTTGGAGGCAGAATGAAATAGGTGAAGAACTTAGGAGCCCAAAGGCCTGGGATTTGAATTCTGGCTCCTCCACCTGCTTGTTTTCTGGAACCAGCAAGTTTAACTCCTATAAGCCACAGGTTCAACTAGAAAGCAGGAATAATGCATCTGCCTGTGTGGAAAAAACTATAGGAGAAACAGGAAGTTGAGTGGCTAAATCATATCCATACACTTATTTATCCAACAATATATAACAGTATAAAGAAGAATAAAATGTAGCCCTATCTGGCTGGGGAAACAGATTATATAAACAACTAAAACTACAATAATATAATGTACTGTACTAGAAGTAAGATCAAACACAGGAATATAAAGACAGACAGTGTACTAGTAAAGGCATTAAAGATTGTGTCAAAATGGTGAAGGGATTCCAGGAAGTTTTCATAGAGGTGATATCTGAATCGGGCTACTTATAACTTTGGGGTGTTGTATTTTCACCTTGAATTACCAGGTTCTCCACTTTACCATATATATTATATTATAAATAAACTCCTAGGACATGGTGTATCATGTGCATTTTAGAGGGTGAAAGGAAAGTCAAGAGAAAGTGGTAGAAAAAAAGTGGGGTCAAGGGAGGAAGGAGAAAGGAAGAAAGATTAGAGGAATATGAATGAATTTTAGGCAAATACCTTTTCAGGAAACAATATCTGAAAGAAAGCCAGATACTATTTAGATTCCCAGTGATATAATGTAAAGGCAGCAACATGCAAATGAAAGAATCTAACGAGTTCCAGGTGGCAGTTCAGATTTTTTCCAGGTGAAGCTGAGTGGAGGTGGCTACTGTCAGTGTCATGCCCTGTCTAAACAAGTTTTAATTTAACGTCAAGCAACACATATAATACACTTTTGTTTAGACGGTTTGCAGGGATTTGTCTGCTGCTAAGAGTCAAAATAACCTTTCTAAAGAAAGAGAACACATGTTTGCAAAGATGCTGTCCTCAATTTTTTCATATATCAGGTAATGTTTTCTAACTGATTTATTCAACAAATGTTTATTGAATACTCTGTGTAAAGTACAGTGGGGGATACAAGAGTGAATTTGATACCGATCGTGCCACCAAAAGTCTTATAAGTAAGTTCACTATAAAGTAGAAAGTGTTAAATTCAGCAAGAGATACAGATAAAACACTACACAGCATACAGCAGGGGAAGATTAAGGATGTGGCATTGGCATTAACACAGGGGGAATGTGTTATGTATGATATTCATTTGACACACACTTGATGAGCACATACCACACATCACCTAAAAGGCAAGAGAACTTGAGGTGGCTTAGTTCAACTCCTTCACTTAATGCATCAGGAGAGGAAAGACCAGAGACTCGAATAGCAAATTCAAGCACACTGCACAGAGGAAAAATTAGAATTGATATCTGCAACCTGCAAGTCCGGCACTTTCTACTATTTTACTCCGTCTCCATCGAAACCCTCGATCTGAATATTTGTGATGGCCAATCACTATTTCAAAATGCATCCCATTCCATTTATGACTAGTCTTATTTGCTGTAAAATACCTCCTCTAACATTTAGTTAAAATTTGCCTCCAAGAGCTTCACAGATAAGGAAAAGCTAAAGGAGTTCATCACCACCAAACCAGTATTATATGAAATGCTGAAAGGTATCCTTTAAGAAGAGGAAGAAGAAGAAAAAGGTAAAGATACAAATTATGAACAACAAATACGCATCTATCAACAAGTGAATCTAAGAATCAAGTGAATAAATAATCTGATGAACAGAATGAACTGGTGATTATAATAGAATCAGGGGCATAGAAAGGGAGTGGACTGACTATTCTTGGGGGGGAAAGGGGTGTGGGGGATGCAGGAAGAGACTGGACAAAAATCGTGCATCTATGGATGAGGACAGTGGAGGGGTGAGGGAGGAGGGTGAGGGGGGGGACTGGGTGGAGGGGAGCTATGAGGGGGGGGAAAAGAGGGAACAACTGTAATAATCTGAACAATAAAGATTTAATAATTAAAAAATAAATAAATAAATAAAATTTGCCTTCATTTCTAACCAGTGGCCCCCTCTGGAGCTCCATAGAACATATATAATCCTGTGGCCATATGACCGTTATTCACGCATCTGAAGACAATGCGCATGTCTCCGCCCTATTATTCGGGATTCAGCACATCACCATGCTTGGGGGACAGGCATTGGAACCAGGCAATTAGCAGACATTTGGTCCTGTCCAAAACGACCAAGCTTAGAAAACATCCCCGGGCTCAAACGGCCCATAATGCTTATCTACAGTTACACTAGTATGAGACCCAGTGCCGGGCACTGGTAGGGTCCCTAGCGGCTGC
This sequence comes from Myotis lucifugus, assembly GCF_000147115.1. Classification (NCBI taxonomy): domain Eukaryota; kingdom Metazoa; phylum Chordata; class Mammalia; order Chiroptera; family Vespertilionidae; genus Myotis; species Myotis lucifugus. The sequence goes on along the minus strand of NW_005871342.1, from coordinate 1,242,265 downwards.
CGGCCGGGAACATTCTCCCTTCCCCCAGCCACCTGCCGCCACTGCCATGGAGAATTGGTACAGCTTTTGGCATAACTGTTGAAATACTAGAGGTTCTCTGTGTACAGGTAAGCTAGCACTGAGTCATTTGAGGGAAATGTTACAAAACTGAAAAAGATGAGAGTCCCCTCACTCTTCTTTCTCTCCTCTGGCCCAGACCAGTTAATGGGTGACCGCTGTGAAATATTAAAGACAAGCTAGATAATTGCCATGGCTTCACCAGATGACCTACGTGTAGCAGTTTTATGGAGATAAAATATTGAAAAAATATTTGCCTATCATATATGGCACAAACATGCTTCTTTAAATAAAAAATGGCCCTTCCATGTTCTGAAGTTTTCCTAAACAACGCAGTACAAAGTTTCCTAGTTCTTGGGTCGGGTGGGAGGGAGTAGAAAGGAAGACAGAAGAATTAGAGTTGATTCTTTTCCTATTCCCAAATGTTACAAACCAGCTGGTAATGTTTAGTAGCAATAACCTCATCTGCTAGGCACTGCAACTAATTTCCCATATTTGGGTAGGAAAAACGCATCATGTCTCAAAGAATAACATTCTGACAGGGAATTTAGTGACTGACACTAAAGGTAGATATGCAGCTCCCGGGTATGAGAAAAGAGTCAAAACTCACCTACGTGATGTACAGATTGGATACACGGTGTGGAAGTAGAGACAGAATGAGTCGGTGCCCTCCAAATAAGGGTTAAACTAGAAATGGCAGATGCAAATGCAAAAGAGAAGTAGGTAGTGGCCATTCAGAAAAAAGATATTTCCCAGTGTCTCTTGCAGCTAGGGATAGCCATGACACTAAGTACTGGGCAGTACCATATGGCAACTTCCGAGCACCTTCCTCAAAAGATGGCTGGGACACGCCTCTTCCCTCCTTGTCTCCATCCTGCTCCTGGGATGGAGATGCCTCCACCTTTAATTATGAAGATGAGAGCAGCACCCTAGGGATGGGGAGTGGGGAGATTCAGGGAGTGGGTCTCTAGACATATAAATTGTTTGCAATTTTATTTAAACAATGCTCTAAATATACCCTTAAAATGATCTTTTGCATATATCTACTTTCTTCGATTACATTCCTAGAAGTGGGTAAAGGAGTTAAAAACATTCTAAAGATTTTGATACATTTGGCCAAGTTGCTCTTTTGAAAGTTTCAATTCACATGTGCTACCCCCCTTTTCAGCCCAATATTAGGAATTAATTTTTTTATCATTAATTGGGAAGAGCTCTTTTTATATTAAGGGTGTGGATACCATATTATAAATACTTCTTCCCAATGTATTTGCCTTTCAATTTAGTTGACTTTGTTGTTGGGCAAAAACTTGAAATCTTTATGTAGTAAAATCAAACCCTTTAAAAAAGTAGTTCCTGCCTTTATTATTATACATTGAAAAAGCCTTCCCCCATACCAAGATCGTATAAATATTCACCTAAGTTTTCCCCATTACTTTTTTACTTCAGTTAATCTTTAATCCATATGGAATTTCTCCCATACATTTAGCTGTGTACTTAGACCACTCAGCTAACACACTTAATAACAGATATCACTAAATATCTCTTTTCCTAATAATTGAAAAGTCCATTTTTTTCTTTTTCTTTTTTAAAATTAGTATTACTGTTTGATTATTGTGGCTGTGGAAATGTTTTAATGGCCATTCATACAAGTAATTCACATTATATTGTTTTTTCCCCACCAAATGTCTATTTGGTTTATTCCTCTAAGAAAACTTCAAATATATGTTGTCGGTTTTAGCAAAAAGAATAAGAATAAATAAATGAAATATTAATTGGAATTTTATTAAATGATAGAGAGCAATTGGGGGGGTGGGACGATGTAAAACTTTAAAACATTCATTATAGATGCTACTATTATAGATGCTACTTAAATTACTCATCTTTTAGATAAAAGTTATTTTTAATATACAAGCAAAATTAAGGCTCAGCTGACCTCCACTTAATAAGCTTTAACAAAACATAAAAGATAGCACTCAAGTGCATCCTGAAATAAAAAGTTTTTAAATAGAACCGATAATAAAAAGGGTGGGAAAGTAAATTACTAGCTAAGACAAAAAGATTATATTCTAAAAGACTAAGTCATGACTTTGGTGAAATCATAATATCCACTTATTATTACTGAATTTTTATAAAGTTCCTTCTCCAAAAGGCTTAATTGTTAAATAGTGCAAACAAATAATTCTAAATTCTCCAATACTGAAAATTAGAGACCGTGTGGGAGAGGCTGAGCAGAATGAGAAAGAAAAGTAAAAATAAAAACAACAAGCAAAATAAAAGATCTTCCTCTATCAAAAATGAATTAAACTGCAATTTCTGACTCATTCCCCACGGATCTTTTTATAAAAGCAGGATTTATAGAGTTTTAAGTAAATGATGTCTTTCTGGCTGTCATGAGTCTGTTAGCACTGTACTTAATTCTGGTAAGTTGGAAGGGGAGAGAGAACACAGTGAACTAAATTAATCTAAAAGAGGTGTGAAATTGGAGAAAGGCCTAAAAACCAAGTGCAAAAAGATTGAAAATAATAATAATTTACAGAGGAAATAGTTTTAAGAAAGAGAACAACGTTCAGTGTGGTGGTTAAATAAATGGATCCTAAAAATAGTGTTGTTTTTGGTGGGTAGGGAAATCAGGAGACCTACAATGGCAGGTCTTAAATTTGAAATTGCTAGATATTTGGCAGAAGGATTAATAAATGAAAAGGGGAGTAATTATTAGGTGGCATCTCTAACTGCTACTTCTCCCCCCACCCCCAAGCCAGCACCCACCCTCATTCCCTAATTGTTCTGACCCAGAATAACACTTCTTCCCATCCAGACTTGGTTTTTCTATCCATAGGGTCTCCTTCCTTACAGACTTCATCCCACTGATTACCTTTACTCAGTCTTCAAGTTCCTGCCATTAGTGCTTTCTTTTCAGCATGAAAAAAAATCCTCAAGTTTTTCATATCTAACACTAAACCAAAATAAAAAGTTTCCTCAACTTTATATTCCCCTTTATCATCATATATCTATGATTTTCACAAGCCACTCCTAGAGGAAGTCTACTTCTTCCCCTTGATTTACTCCTAACCCTGAAGCAGTCTAGCTCTAGGGCCTCACCATCTCACTAAGGCTGTTTCACTTAAAGGCAACACTGACCTTCTTCTTCTTTTTAATATGGTTCTATTGATTTTTAGAGAGAGGGGAAGGGAGAGGGATAGAGAGATAGAAACATCTTTGATTGGCTGCCTCCTACTGGTGATCAAGCCCACAACCTGGGCATGTGCCCTGACCAAGAATCAACTGAGATCTCTTGGTTTCTGGGTCAGCACTCAACCACTGAGCACACCAGCTGGGCTACCCTGACCTTCTAAATGTCAAACACAATCTCCAGTTTTCAGCTCTCAGGATTTAATCTTGCTGAAGCTTTTTATACATTCCCCTCTTTGTTGAAAAGCTTTCCATCCTCAATATCTAAGACACCACATCCCTCCTTCTGTTGATGCTCCACAGGGACAGATCTCAGTCTGTCTGTGATTACTTTCCCTCTATATTCATGATTTCCATTACACCAGTTCAAAACTGACCCATGATTCCAAATCTCTAATCTCGAAAGATATTTCTGTGGAACTCCCATTCTGGCTGTGTCTAAAAAAAACAGGTCTTTCTGAATGGTTGTAGATCCAGTGCTAAGTCCCCCTTAAAAAGTCACTATTCCTTAGCGAATGTAACCATCACTTACCTAGGTGCTCAATTTAAACATTTGGAAATCATCTGAGATCCCTCCTTCTCCTCCCAGATCTAATCATGAAGGACTAGAGATTCTCTCAAACTGCCCCTTTCCATTCATTAACAGTGCCTTCATTCATTTCTCGTTTGGATTATGCCATACCTCGACAGTCCCTTAGTGATTTTTCTACCTCTAATATCAATCCCTTGCAGTCTAGTTTCCACAGATCAGTTGATTGTAACTTCAATGGCTCTCAATTATCAAGCTAAACTCTCAAATTCTTTGTGCGCATAAGTGTACCTGCCCACTCTCCTTCCTATTCCCAACACTTCCCACTCAACTTTACGCTCCAACAACATGTAATCCTGTGCCCAATTCTTCTGTCTGTGCTATATATAACACTATTTTCTCATTTGTCTGCCTGCTACATTCTTACCCATTTTTAGGTATCTGTTTAAATGCTAACTTTTAAACAGTATCCCCTTTTAATGTGTAGACTTTGGTGTTCTTTGCACATTCTCAATTGCAGTTTTGAAGAGTCTTCCATTGCACAATGGCCTTACTGCATCATAATTGTTCACATGGGCATCCCAACTACCTAACTGGCTTAGATTAGGAAATTAAAAATAGGTCTTGTATCCCAGATCAATAGGATATTATTGCACTATTCTGTAACTTAAACATTTTATAACAACATATGCCCAGAAAGAAAGGTCTTAATTAACTTTAAACTATTTGAGATTAAAGAATAAGAGACCACTTATTATTTTTGTTTTACCATTGCCTAGTAAAGTGTCTAGCAGAGATTAGATTTTAATACATGCATTGCTTTCAATTTAAATCTAATTTAAATTATAGATCTGTAGCATTTACCCAGCAAATATTTCCCTGAACAAATATTAGTTGAGCAGCGATTATTAGCCTAAACCACCCTTCCTGCAAGGATACAGTGTTGAATACAACAGGCACAACAGGAGTGGTGATGCTAGAAGAGGGAGGACTGTGAGAAGGAAGCTGGAGAGCCACCAGGAGCCAAATTGTAAAAGGATTTTCAAGAGAAGCTTAAGCTCAGTGCTTCCAGTAACCAATTCTAATTTTCTCCATAAATCAAACCACTAAATGAAACACCTGTTTTCTAAAAACGTCACATTCCTGAACCATAAAAAAGAAAAACTATTCCAACTAAAACTCTTCCCAGATTTCCCATCCCATGGCACCCTCTGTGACTAAGCACTGAGGAAACATTAAACCAGAGATGTTTTACTTGCACATCTCTAGGGTGTGCAAAAATGAAAACAACTGAGACTCGGAGCTCTCAAAAGTTATCAGAGTTTTAATCATGAACTCAGAATGCCAAGCATCATATTAAATGTTCACTTTTGAAGCAGGAGGAGAATAGTTCACCTTTTTATTTGGGATAGAAGATTAGATTCTAATCTTTTTCAGTTTTCCATTTAGATGAGCACAGGTACATTTTTTTTGAGTCTGTGAACACTTTAATTTAAAAGCCATGGACAGCAACCTAGAGGAGCTCTGACCATGCAAAATGTTTTATAAATAGTTCCATGTGCACTGTTCATCTGGAGTCTCACTGGAGATGGATAATGACCTTGTATTTTGTACTCATTTACTCTGAATTAGCCAAAACTTCTGTTTTTAATTACATACTTAATTCACCTAGCATGGTCTAATTACAGAAAACAAAACATCATTTAAACAAAAGGTGGCCTTGAACTTAATCTATCACCAGTTAGTTTTAAAAGTTTTCAGTTCTCAACAAACTGCCAAGACATGCAAAAGCAATTTTCCAAATGTGATCATATGCTTTTATAGCAACAGATTTACTACAAAATCAAACATCTGTATATACTTTGAAAACTCGATGTGTTGTCTTGTTATTAATGCAAATCTGTTTAAATTTTGATAGACCTAAAAATCTTAAAGCTAAAGTACTACACAATAATTTTTAAATATCCAAGACCACTGTGGCCTTGAAATGACAAGTTATCATAACCGTGGCTACTTATTTAGAAAGCAGTCCAGAACTCTGTACAAACTCATGTGTGGAATGTTTCCTAGCTTCCCCAGTGTAGCAGCCCTTCTCCTCTGTGCTCCCACAGCACCTTATACATCTCTCAATCAGTGTTTATGATGCTGAATTGTGTTTATTGGCTTAAAGATCTGTCCCCTAACTAGACTGCAAAACTTCCTGAAAGCAGACTTCATGCCTTTTCTCTCTAAGCTCCCAACATGGAGCACAGCTCCTGACACAGAGCCAAGTCCTCAATACATGCCTGTTGAGTTAATGTATTTAAATGCAATATTGTAAAATTGTGTCAGTTTGTGGACATGATCTTGTATGTAGAAAATCCTAAGGAATCCATCAAAAAACTACTAGAACTAATGAATGAGTTCCAAAGGTTGCAGGATACAAGATGAAATTAAGAAAAATAATTCCATAACAATAGCATCAAAAAGAGTAATGTATTTAGAAATAAATTTAACAAAAGTTGTGAAAAACTTATACCGGGAAACTGCAAAACACTCCTTGGGTAAACTCGCTGAGTTTATTATCTCTGAATTAAGTTTAACTAGGCCAATATGGGTGGAGCCAAATTTTCCAACAACATATACAGTTATCAAAATTTTTAAATAAAAAAATCATAACATGATTTGACACTAGAATGGAATATGTGACATTAGAACTGTCCAGGAATGCCAACATAGTGTGGTCACCTGAAACAGGCTATAAAGAGACCAGGGAGGTTCCGTTGCAAGGTAGGTGTAAAGGGAACATTGTGAGGAAGTTATCATCCTGAGCCAGACCCAGGAAAAACAACAGTGTGGAAGTCGGGGCTCCTATGTGGAATGGACTAAGCTCTTGGGGCATAACCATCTATGTAGTACAACTGATTTCCAATATACAGAAAATCAATTTCACTGCCACAGTAGGTAAGTTCCTGAAAAGCCCACTTAAAAACATTTTATTTCAGAATTCAAGTTATATCTATGCTGCTTTAAGAAATACAAGAACAATTTAGAAATTTAAGTATTTAAAAATGCTTAAATGCTTTATTATCTGTTATTATACTTATAGTTCACAAATTATTAAGTCAGAGAGATACTCTAGGCATCCTGCTATTGTAACCACCTATCTAGTAGAAAGGTGGAAGAAACAGTAGTGGCTCATATTTGTGTGATTCCATTAACATGAAATGGCAAGATATGCAAATCCATAGAGACAGGAAGTAGACTAATGGTTACCTAGGTCTGGAGGGAGAGCGTTTTGGGGGGAAATAAGGAGTGACTGCTAATGGGTTCAGGTTTCTTTTGGGGATGATGAAAATATCCTAAAATAGATTGTGGTGATAGCTACATAACTGCGTATACACTATAAAAACCACTGAATTGTACACTTTAAATGGATCAATTGTACAGTATGTGAAATAAAGCTCAAAAAAGTTGTTATAAAATTTAAAAAATAGTTGTGGCTGATTATGTATTAGATTAATTAAAAACAAGACAATTTAGGAAAAATATAATGAGAAAATGATTTAAAATAAAATTCTTGAAACTAAGAATTACTATCATAATTTGACAGAAATTAAAGTAAGCAAAATTATTGGTACACATATTGTAAAATGCATTCCAACAAATATTTTAACCATATGGTCTTGATCTCTTCTAAAATGCAAAAAGAATTAGGAAAGTTCAAGTAAAAAACTAATGATGTATTCTTACATGCTTTATAAAATGAGTAAACAAAAGCTCAGGGAAATTGATCTAAAAAAAATAAAAAGCTTTCCAAAACCCATCCCAAATTTGCCCAATCACGTCTTCTCCTAATCACCTACCTTCGACTTTAAGTTTGTTTAATGATCTAACCTGTTAGATTCAACATATGATGAAAGGGAACTTGGAGAAAAGTAAAATAATTATAGGAAGAAAATACCTTTCCTTCTCTTCACTTGGGCAAAAAATGTTTAGACAGGATTCAATAGCAATTTCTTAGGCTATGTTCTAAGGTTTTCCTAAGCACTCTTAAGGTTGGCACATCAATATAAATTTTATTCTACTTTTAAACCTTTTGTAATAACATATGTATTTTAGGCTTATAATTTCAAATCAAGGATAGGGGTGTGTGTATATAAAATGTATTTTCATTCAAAAATCAAATTCATAGCATTTAACATATTTAGGCTGTTTTATCTAAGCTACTCTGTGAATCCTGTGTTCACTTAGATGACTACCATGCAGATTATTACTAGGCTGGTGAATTTAATGAAAAAATTATCAATGGAATTATTTTATTAAGGCAAATTACTTCAACATATTTTAAATTTTCATTTGAAAGAGTTTCACCTAGTAATTAAACAGCTCTTTTAGCAACAAGGGCATAAAATAAACAATTTCATAAACCTAAGCCTAGAGTTTATCATAGATTAAGATTTTCAAACTTTAAATTGATCATAAGTTTAAGTACATACTAGGAAATAAAAGAATGAGAATTACTGTGATTAGCGAATAGCCTTTTAACACTTGGAGTGCGGGTGAATTTCCCGCCAAAATATAAGATGGCTCTGTCTTTTGGTTTTGTTCCATCCACCAAAAGGGTGGATTACAAACAAATATTTGGTAATACGCAGTTACAATCGGCCCGAGTTTACACGTTTCCCGCACTCCATAGAGAGTCAGAAACATCGATGAGAGAGAAACATCGATCAGCTGCCTCCTGCACACCCCCTACTGGGGATTTCCCGCACTCCAAGTGTTAACAAGATTGTAGTAAACCTAAAGTTTATCAACATTAAATAATATATCTATCTATTAAAATTAATGTTGCATATTCTATCAAAATTTCTATTTTTCTACTCAGAAGTTACTCAATGATAAAATGTATTTGGAAATTTATCTAATATTTTTCCAACACTTGTTAAGATTTTATTTGAAATATATCTATTGCTCATTGACCTTTATTCAAATCACTTCTTATTAATAAAAATGTTCTCTACTTTGAAATTTTAAAGGGTCCAATATCAAGGTATTTTGTTAAATGGTAACCTAGAATAAATACAAAGAAAGGTTTAAAAAAAGAAAAGTGGTAGGCTTTAAAATAAATCCTGTATATATTTGTGATCAGGTTACAAATAAATATAACAAAATCAGAGGAGCAACTGGCAAAATGAAAGAAATATCTTGATAACTCATTATTCTAATACAGACTGAACTCCTATAATGAAGAAGGATTGCTAGGGACAATGGAAGCCATTTTCTTTTGCTGCTATTAAGTATTATTTAACAGTCAAATCTGATTTAAGGCCTGGTGAAAATGTTCTTGCAAGACTTGACATATGTCCCTGGATGTATGTAGGAGGTGGGGGAAAACATACTTCTGCAAATGGGAGGCTTGATGGAGCAGCCTGCACCTGCAGACCTACATGGGAAGAGAGAACAGGGAGAACCTCTCATACTCTCCCCCTACCCGAGACCCTAGAAACAGAACATCATGGATTCCCATGGCTCTGTGATTAAAGAAAGAAGCAAGGCTGCTGGTCAGATGCATCCAGTGCCCTGCCTGGAGAGGGACTGAAATTGCTGGAATAGAAAGGAGCCAGGATAAGAGTGACAATCCAAGAAAACCACACATACTGTCCACATGAAATCACATCAGCCGAGACATTCTGCAGCAGTTAGAACCAGAATACAAATAGGACACATCATCTTCAGGTGACCAGGTTCAGATGATGACCTCCGCCTCTCTGTCCCTCCTCTAACATACTCCCTATCCCCACCCCCATCTCTCCAAGAGCTAGACCCAGGAGAGGAGAAAGCACGCCCACTACGTTAAGCCTGTAGTAGTGGCCTGCTCTGAGATGTAGGGTAGGGAATATTCAGGTGAGCGTTAAATCAAATTTGAGATTAAAATTTTAAACTAGTCAGACTTTTACTCACCAAAAGTGACCAGAAAGTTGTAGCATTTACCCAAAGGCATAGCTAAGGGACAGAAAGGGAGGTTAGAGAGTGCATGGTTCAAAGTAGGTTTGGAGAAAAGGCTGTTTCAGGTTTATCCTCAATGAGTTGAAACTGTTTAAAAAGTGCTTACATACTTATACATAACCTCTCATGCCAGGATGAAACCTCAAAGAGTAGATAACAAGAAACTTGTAGCTGAAATTATTCTTTTAAATTCAAGCATAGGCCAATACAGTGGAACCTCGATTCTCAAATTTACAAGGCTGTTCAAGAAGCAATTTGTTTGAAAACCAAATCATTTTTTCCCATTAGAAAAAATGTAATTTAAATTAAATTCATTTCAGATCCCCAAATGATTCCCTGTTCTAACCTTTCTTATATAGAGTACATGTCTAATACACTGTTTAATCTATAAACAAACACTTCTTTCCTTAAATTTATCAAACTACCCCCTCCTGGCCTTAAAGGAATCACTTTCAGCACCCGGTCCAGGGGTGTCTTTTGGAGGCCAGTATGCAGCATCTTCGCTTTTTCCCATATCCCTGCCTCGGAAATGCTGACACCTGCTAACTGCTTTTCCTTTATCCAAGTCAACAAGTTTTCTACCTCTTCAACTGCCTGCGATCATCGTTTCTTTCACACCCTTAGCAACATTAGCTCTCTTGAAGGCCTCTTTATGTTTTAAAATCATGCTAATTGTCCATTATGCCAGCAACAAAAGCAAAAAACACACAAAAATATTCACAGCACAGTTTCCTGAGAGGTTAACAAGCAAGGGTTAGGTAAACTAACTTGAATTCTCTCCTTTGTGGCCTGAGAGACACTTTTTGTCATGATGATGTATCAGCAAGAAAGGGTTGTCAGGTCCAGAATTGGAAATTTTTGTTCAACAAGGAGACATTATTTCCATGAACAACTTTCAAGAACTGAATAACTTAGTTTGAGATAGGAAACCTTCAAGAATGAAGGTTTGACTGTATACACCCAATTTTTAAAAAACCAAAATGTTACCCATGGTAAATTCTCAAGTGACAGCTGCGACTTGCCTGCTTAAGCTTGGTTCAACTCAAAAGCCAATCTCCCTCCCCACTGCTCCTTCTCTGGCCACCTTAAATTTGGGATTCCCTAGAAATCTACTTTTGGTAACCAGTTCTCCTTACTTCAAGGTTCTCTCTTGGTATTCTCATGTACCCTTTATTAAGCCAAATCCATAGCTTCATCCTATGTTTTCAATTACCTAGATTTATGCCCCACAGATATGACAAACTTAATACGTCCACAACAGAACTCATTAGCTCACTCCCACACACACCCAACCTCCAAAATGTGTTCTTCCCTCCTTTTCTATTTTGCATCTCACTCTATGGCAACACCAGCAATATAATCCTCTAAATCAGGAGACTTCTTTACCTAATCCCATACACACAACTGGTTACTATATCCAGATGATTCTAAATGATCTAACCTAATCTAGATGATATCTTGAATGTAGCCTCTCTCCTCTAATTCTACTATCTTTGCCTTCTCAACTCTGACAAATTCAAGTCTCTAGTTCAGCCCTCCTAGGTCTTCAATTCCTGCCTACGCTTCACCTTGACACTAAAAAATAAACCTGATTAAGTTACCTTCCTGATAAGAATTCTGCACTAGCTACCCCTGCCCACAGGATTAAAGCTAAATACATGCTAGAAGTCTCAGCCTGGCAACTAAGGCCTGTCCAACCAGGGCCACTCCTGCATCAGAATCAGTGTTACTCCGTTCAGTAGGCATCATCTCCTTTAGGACCAGCTCTCTGGCCCAGAACAGCCTTCTGTGTCTCTGGCTAAGCCAACTCATACAGACCCTGCATCTCTGCCTGACCCATGTCTGAACCCCTACTTTATTGTAACGGTCTCCAGATTGGGTTCGGTACCATGATTTACCTATCTGCTCTTTTTCTTGGTTAAATGCTTTGTTTTATGACTCAAGTTAACCTCCTCACTAAAGGCTTAGTAATAGGATAACTGTTGAATTGCAGGGTGAACTCTAAAGTCATATTTCCTAGGTTTAAATTTTGGCTCCACCACCTAGAAGTTATGTGACTTTAACCACCGAACTTAGTCTCTCTGTACCTTAATTTCCTCAGTTGTAGAAAAAGGCGGGGGGCAGAGGGTGGGGGGGAAGGGGGGTACAATATGATCATCAAAGGATCATTATCAGAAGAGTGCTCTGAGAAGTATTAGTACTGAGCACACAGTAAGCTCTCAATATGTATTAGCTATTATTTTTACTAACATTTAGTTTATTAGCCAGAAGCAAAATGATAGAAAAATTCTGAACAGTAAAATTATACCTGCAGACAAAACTGCACATGCATTAAAGAACTGGTTAGTTGGAAAAACAATTTCAGATGAAGTCTTAAAAATGCAGCTTCCTATTACAAAGCACAGCAAAATGTGGAATAGCCAAATGAATGAAGCTTGATAATCTTAATGTGGAGTCAAGAAAGAAAAATATGAATGACTAGAGACCAAGAAAAAATTCTTACAGGTCAGGGCAACTGATATAAAATACAAAAAGGAGCTCACAGGTTGACTAAGTTCTGAAAAATGCTTTAAAAATAACAACAAAAATTGGTCATTTCAGATATACGTAACAGTATATCTGAAGAGCTGCTGTTAAATGATGACTACTAGACTGCTAAGGGCTGCATAATAACAATAATTTCCTTAACTGAGTTATTTAAAGGATATTTTTCTAGAAGATTACACCTATAATTCTATAATAAAGGAAAATGGGGAAAAATTTTGTTTGCAGACATTAGCTGTAATTCACTGTTTTCTGCAAATCAAGGGGGAATTTATCTGCATCTTATTTCTAGTGTGCCTTATACAGATCTGCTAAGGAAATGTTCACAGTCAAGGTAAGAATAAAGCAATGTTTAAAATCAAAAGTAAGGCAACTTCAGGAATTTTGTACCATCACTGAAGCCCTAATAGGTTAAAGACAGAAAGTTTCTTTTCATCAAAGAATACAATCACTAAAATGACTATCCGTTTAGCTCTTCCATTAGCAATGATAATCCACAACTGACTACTCGTTTCATTTGCCTAGTTAGTAAAAGGGTATGGCTGGGTATTAGCCTTTTACATATGTATATATTTGTATCCTAGGCTATTATGTAGCTTCATTTGCATTCTCACATTGAGATAGAAAATTAAAAACTAAATTGAAGGACTGTAGTTACAACTTGATACTCTAACCCAGGTTACTGAGACTTAATTACTAACAACAGTTTTAATCACAACAGTAAACTACATATAAAATTAAACATGCATCATCACTTAATTCATAAAGAACAAATAGTTTCTTTGGTAAGAACCATAAAAATATATATTCAAAATAAATTAATGAAATTAAGATATTTGTTTTCCAAAATTCTTTTACCTGTTACTACACATTACTTTGATATCATCTTTCACACTTTCCCTTAAGATCTGTCTATATTTCTGGAAAAAAGTTGTTTCTATTATTGATGGATACAACTAGAAAACAAAACTAGTTTGGTTTTTTAAAAACACCTGTTATTTACTGAAAAGTCTCCCAACCTGAAGAATCCAACCTAATGGAAGTTTTCTATTTCAGTGAGTGAGAGGTACTATAGAAAAGGTTGCCAACCCACTGTCAGGACAGGAGAGAAAGGTGTCAGCATTAGTTTAGCCAGGCCAACACATCTAATAGGCCCCCAGGGAACTACTGTGTGTACTTCTAACTGTGAGAGATGTATGTCAGGCAGTATGATGAAAGTCAGTTATGAAAAAGGTTCTGACACTAGACTACTCGATAAATTCTGAAAACCTCAAGTATGAAAGTAAAAAAATAATTTTAGATTAAAACATTTCATTTATGACAGTTAAAGTAAAAAGAACTATTATCAAGACAACCTGAAATATGCATCACTAGTAACCTCAACCGAGGCTAACAACGCACTTGAAATTGAATGGTTTATTTAAGAAGTAAACACCATGGGCATCAGTCTGAAATTAAAAGGAAATAAATTATATTGGCCGCTCTTTGATCCTAAAGTCCACTAGTGGTTCTTAATATTGCTTTTGATGCTTATTGACTAAACATTCAAAATGAGGTTATGAACAGAGAGTCTACAGAGTCAAAATAACAACTTCACACATCAACATTAGCCACAACATATGCTTGGAGTACAGTATAACCAATTTTTCAAAACCAATCTTTTAATAAAAGGCATTTTTTAAAAAACAAATTACTATGAGAAGAGTTTATGTTTTTTAGAACTCTTTTTGGTAAGCCATTTTTCTTTCTGCCATGCGCTTTAAATATCTTAGTACATTCCAACACAGTGACAAGAAACCACATACTGCACCTGTGCTTTCTATCTTAATTAATCCAATAAGGATAGGCCTGCTCACTTTAATTTGTAAAGGAAATGATGATATAGTGCATTTTAACTTAAGGTATTAATTACCTAAATAAGCAGAATTAGCTTAATGTTTCAGTAGACACTGCAAGTAAACATTTCTGAAAGTATGGAAGACTTAAACAGCATATTTAGGAATAAGAAAGCAAAATGCTCATTCTACTTCAGGTGGCCAAATGCACTAAATTATACTGAAGGGGGAAAACAGCAGTGTGGCCCTTCAGAGATGCTTTACTATAGAATCAATTAAATCCAGCTTAGTTGTCCAGTGATTACTTAACTCAACATTTTTTTTTCCTACTTGTATATAAGCATGTTTGGGGAAGCCACCCTCCTTTCAAAACAAAGGTCATGACTGTCTTAAATGCCTCAGTAAATTGATGGTCAAAATCTGATAAAAATTCTGCATGGGCCTAGACAATCACATGATGGTATACACACGCCACACCATCTGTGGGATACGACTGCCAGTACAGATTTCGTGAGCTGGCAGAGGACTAAAATAGTCAAGAATTCTGCAAGCGTTTCAAAGTGTAGGCTTCTCATTAATTTTAATTTCCCGTTGGCTCTACAAGGAAAGAGTGAGCAGTGAAAGCGCACTGTGCCACATACACTCAAGTTCATGCCACACGTACACCTGTGATCATAAACTCTTATCCAGGGCTGTCCACCACAACATTGGAGGTTTTGTGTTTATTTCTTCTTTACCCTAGAAGAAATAAACCCCAAATATCTAGTTATCTTTTCATACTTTGTTAACTCAAACATCTGGAAATACTTGACAATAATCATTTAATTAATGCAAAGCTAATTGATGACAATGTGCTTAAACACTTCACTCAACTGAAGTGGTTTCCTCAGTTCACACAATGAGGGGCTGAAGAGAACAAGACGTTCTCTGAATAAGGTAACTTCTAACCAACATCTCCAAAAACGTTATCTGTGTTTAAGTAAGTAACGCCGATGATAGCATACAGCTACACCAGTAAAAACTGGTAGAGGCTGCTGGCTTAGGTTCTCCCAAGGCTTTTCAAAGCGCTGGCGTTGCTGCAAGTGTTTTTGTGGGCTCTTGTGCTCACCACTGTCTCCACTTTATTACCCTTCATAACTTAGGCTGCTCTCAGAGGGTGAAGAGATCCTGAGAAGGAAACACTTCTCCGGAACAAGGAACTATTCCTAATGCCCGGGGGGCTCCAGCAGCAGGGCTGGTCCTTTCTCTGGGTTTGCTGCTTTCTGCGTTTTGTAGCAGTGAGAATTTTTGTTGATGTTTGTTTCGTTTTTGTTTCCTTATAACCACACCGACTTGGCAATCCAGGAATCAGAGGTAAGACTAAAACACTTAGAAAAGTATGAGAGGAAAGGACTATTTTTCCTTTTGCCACAATGATTGAGACTTTTTATCCAGCCCTGCCCTGGAGAAATTTTTGTGTCCCTTAGCTCAAAAGAACATCACCAATGGAATAAATATTTAAGAATCATAGTAATCAAGAAATGTTCATTTATAATTTAGTTTGAGTCAAAAACAAATAATGGTTAATTTACCTAATTCCTCTTATACTAGTACTTATTGTCAATCCAATTTCTTTCCTTTTTAAAAAAAAATTTGGAATGAATATAGTGGGTTAACAGATGGCTTTTAAAGTTTTGTTCTTATTCCAAAATCTTTATGTTACCCAAAATATATCTATTTATGAATGATGCTGTAACTTCTGCAAAACATGATCGACACACTCTTTCTATTTAACACTAAACAATCTGGATGCTAAGGCTGTTTGGAAATAATTCTAACAAAAACTGAAACATTAGACTAGTGCTATAATAAACAGATTTGCCTTTTACATTTGTTTTATAAGTCTTCACAGGCACACCCCAAACAGTTTTTAGTAAAGTTCAAATAATTGGTTTAATTAGCCTAAATATATTTTATCCTATCTTTATAATACCTCCACATTGGTGAACATAAATTAATTCTCCTGTCATCCCATTACATCCAGGAACATAATATGAAACAACAGTTCACAGAAAATCCAAAAGACAATGCAAAAGAAAAGACACAGCCCTAGCTGGTTTGGCTCAGTGGATAGAGCGTCGGCCTGGGAACAGAAAGGTCCTGGGTTCGATTCCGGTCAAAGGCACATGCCCGGGTTGCGGGCTCTATCCCCAGTAGGGAGCGTGCAGGAGGCAGCCGATCCATGGTTCTCTTTCATCATAGATATTTACATCTCTCTCTCCCTCTCCCTTCCTCTCTCTCTAAAGTCAATAAAAATATATTTTTAAAAAAGAAAAGACACACATGATGTTGCAGACAGGCTTTAAGATAAAGAATGCTTCCTGCTCCGCACATCTGTCCAGCAGGTGCCTCTGAGTAAGTTCTGTCTTTTAGGAACCTGCTCTGAATATTACAAAAGATAATGAAGTGTTCCCTTTCATTTTTCTTTCTGGAAACCTATTTTCCTCAGTGCAGAAGGATAAGACTTCTACATCCTGGAAATATGGTCAAAACAACTTAGGGCTGTTTTAAGCAACTTCTATTTAATAGACATACATGAAGCCCAGTTCTTTTGGAAAGTAGCCCTGAGATACATCATAAAGAGGGAAGATAAACACACAAACCTTAGCACACTGTTTACTTTGATGAGTCATTTTTTTAATATCCTATATCTAATGTATGATGGAATAAATAAGACCAGACCTCTCTTATCATTACCAGCTGGTGTCATACGTGGAAACCTGTCTTTGCTTTTAGAGCATTCCCTTACTTTGTAAGCAAAGTATTCCACTGACCCCTTTACACTTGGCCCTACTCTCTTTTAGCCCCTCTTACCCACTTTTCTTTGTTTTTTTTACCACACTCACTACTACTTCTAGTACTTCTTTATTCACCTGGCAATCCTGCCTTTATTCATCTCTTACTTATTCCCATTTACACTATCCTCAGGAGCTGTTCACAAACATCTTCCATTTGCCGCAAAGTGATGGAGGGTTGGTGGCTCCAGTTGACAGGTGCAGTGAACGATGAAGAGGAAGAACTGCTCTAGCCACTCTGTCCCCTCCCTCCCCTCCCTTTTAGGGCTCCATGCCCTGTGTAAATCAAAAAAAAATGAATCCCTCAAAAGTGGAATCCAGTCGCAGGATCTTTTGAA
>NW_005871342.1:969727-1224851 GCF_000147115.1 Myotis lucifugus | reverse complement strand
CATCTACCCCTGTTTTTGTCCCCCCCCCCCATTTTATTATTAGAGATACTCCTTAACTTACAGTGGAGTAACCTCCCAATAAACCCATCATAAGTTGAAAATATCAAGTCAAAATGCATTTAACCCGCCTTACCTACCGAACACCATAGCTTAGCCTAGCTTATCTTAAACATGTTCAGAGCACAATATCCAACACACCCCGGTAACACACATAGTGCAGGGTAAAATATCAGCTGTTTACCCTGTGGTCATGTGTCTGACTGGGAGCTGTGGCTCGCTGCTGCTGCCCCACATCGTGAGACAGTGCCGTACTGCCTATCACTAACCCAGGGAAAAGACAAATTCAAAATTTTAAGTATGATTTCTACTGAACGTGAAGCACAAAGAGAGAGAAAGAGATACCATTTTCATATCACCCAAAGCAGCAAATCATAAGTCAAATCATTGTTAAGTCAGGGACCATCTGTATATTATTGTAAGCCTATTTCACATAACTGGTTTTTCCTACCTCTAGTCTTTTCCTAGCAATCAAATCCTGCTGCCATCAAGATTAAGATCTTAAAACAGTTCATCATGTCACTCTCCAACTTGAAAACCTTCCGTGGCTTTCTATTATGAAATAAAAATTCAGACTCTGCTATCTTGTGCTCAGGGACTCCACCATCTGAGCCTTTCCATTGTATTTCTTTCCTTGTGTCATTGTCACCCAATACAACGTGTGGTTTCCTATCTCTAAGCATTTTATTATACGAATCATTGTTGGTAGTGCCAGCATTCCCTCCTCCTGCTTTCCATCTTTCAATGCTTAGACAAAACCTTCACAATAGTGTAATTTCATAACCCACTCCAGCCTTAATATTGAGTTCCCCCCTCTTATGCAAAACCATATGACATTAGAATTATTGCCCTGGATTACAACTTAATAGTTAATTAATACCTTTTAAAATTTAATAAATATTATATATGTGTGTTTATATCCCATAGTGCCTAGCACAATCTAAAGCAGAAAGCAGAACATTTGTTAAATCAGTTTGTTTTCTAACAAGTTTGGAATTTTCAGGTAGAAGGACTCCAAAATCTTGAATCTTGACTGGTCTTGTGACATATCTTGATTAACAAAATATGGCAGAAGTGACACTGCATTTTTTTTGTGTTTTGTTTTGTTAATCCTCACCTGAGGATATTTTTTCCATTGATTTTTAGAGAGAGTGGAAGGGCAGGGGGGTGGGGGGAGGGGGACATTGATGTGAGAGAGACACATCAATAGGCTGTCTCCTGAATGCACCCTGATGGGGGCTGGGGTTTGAACTTGCAACTCATGTATGTGCCCTTGACTGGGAATGGAACCCTTCCATGCACAGGCTGACCATCTAACCACTGAGTACACTGGCCAGGGCAGATACTATGCAAATTCTTTTTCTCCCTCTTATTTTTTTTATTGTGGTAAAATATATATGTTAACATTCACCATTTTAACCATTTCTAAGCATACAAGTTCAGTGGCATTAAGTATATTCACACTATTGGGCCACAATCACAACCATCCATCCCTGGAACTTTTTTCATCTTGCAAAGCTAAAACTCTGTACCCACTAAACAATAATTCCCTATCTCTCCTCTGCCCCAGCCCCTAGCCACTCCCATTCTATTTCCTATCTCTATGAATCTGAATACTCTAGGTATCTCATGTAAGTGGAGTCACACAGTATTTGTCCTTGTGTGACTAGCTATTTCACTTAGCACAGTATCTTCAAGATTTGTCCATATTATGGCATGTGTCAGAATTTTTCCTTTTTAGGTTGAATAATATTCCATCAGTATATATATCACATTTTGTTTATCAATTCCTTAATGGACACTTGGGCTGCTTCCACCTTTTGGCTACTGTGAATAATGTTACTATGAACATGATGTACAAATATCTGTTTGAGTCCTTGCTTTCACTTCTTTTGGTTTATGCCCAGAAGTAGAATTGCTGGAACACATAGTAATATTGTTTAATTTTTTGAAGGAATGCCATATTGTTTACCACAATAGCTAAACCACTTTACATTCCCACCTATGGTACATAAGGAAGGGTTCAAACTTCTCCAAATCCTCAAACACTTGTTATTTTCTCTGTCTCCTTCTGTGTGTGTGTGTGTGTGTGTGTGTGTGTGTGTGTGTTTATATAACAGCCATTTAATGGGTTTCAAGTGGTATCTCATGGTTTTAATTTGCATTTCCCTAACAGTTAGTGATATTAAACATATTTTCATTTGTTTACCTTCTTTGGAGAAATATCTATTTGAAGAATTAGCTATCCATTTTTTTTTATTGGGTTGTTATTTGGTTGTTGAATTGCAGAAGTGCTTTATACAGGGTGGAGCAAAAGTAGGTTTATGGTTGTGAGTACACAAAACACAGTTTATTCTTATATTGTTATTTATTAATTTTTGTATTATTTTCCACACAAACAATTGTAAACCTACTTTTGCCCCACTCTGTATATCCTAGATGTTAATTCCTTATCAGATAGAGGATTTGCAAATGTTTTCTCCCATTCCATAGGTTGCCTTTTCACTCTATTGATAGTGTCCCTTGATATACAAAAGTTTTAATTTTGATATAGTCCAATTTATGTATTTTTTCTTTTGTTGCCTATGCTTTCAGTATCGTATCCAGGAAATCATTGTTAAATCCAATGTCATGAAGCTTTTCCCCTATTTTTTTTCTAGGAGTTTTATAGTTTCAGTTCTTATGTTTAGATCTTTGATTCATTTTAAATTAATTTTTGTATATGGTATAAGGTAAGAGCCCAACTTCATTATTTTGCATAAAGATATCCAGTTTTCCCAGCATTGTTTGTTGACAAGACTATCTTTTCCCCATTGAATGGTCTTGTACTATTGTCAAAAATCATTTGACTACATATGTTTATTTCTGGGCTTTTTATTCTACTCCATTGGTC
Source organism: Myotis lucifugus (assembly GCF_000147115.1). Classification (NCBI taxonomy): domain Eukaryota; kingdom Metazoa; phylum Chordata; class Mammalia; order Chiroptera; family Vespertilionidae; genus Myotis; species Myotis lucifugus. Next base: position 1,221,901 of record NW_005871342.1, on the reverse strand, counting down.
TATGTATCTGTGTGTTTTGATTACTGTAGCTTTTTTTGTTAATTACTGTTTTGTAGCTTTGTAGTAAGTTTTGGAATTAGGAAGTATGAGACCTCCAACTTTGTTTCTCTTTTTCAAGATTGTTTTACTCTCCTAATCCCTTAAAATTTTATATGAATTTTAGGATGGATTTTTCTACTTTTGCAAAAAAAGTCAGTGGGATTTTGATAGAAATTATGTTAAATCTATAGATTACTTTAGAGAATATTCACATCTTAATAATATTAAGACTTCCAACCCTTGAACATGAGATGTCTTTCCATGTTTTAGTGTCTTCTTTAATTTCTTTAAGCAATGTTTTGTAGTGTTCAGTGTACAAGTCTTGAACCTCCTTGGTTAAGATCTTTCCTAAGTATTCATTTTTAAAAAATATTTTTATTGATTTTTAAAGAGAGAGAAACATCGATGTGAGAGTAAAACATTGATGGGCTGCCTCCTGCATGCCCCCTACCGGGGATCAAGCCCACAACCTGGGCATGTGCCCTGACCAGGAACTGAGCCGGCAACCTTTCGGTACCTGGGACAATGTCCAACCAACTGAGCCACACTGGCCAGGGCCCTAAGTATTCATTGTTTTGATGCTATTGTACATGGACACTATGCAGATCCTAAGTATAGGTCTCAAGAGGCCTTACAACTTCTGCTGTTACCTTCTTGGCAGGCTACTACCGCCACCTAAGAACTCCAGACTTGCCTGATAGGGTCATGTGGCCTTGCTAAGTGTCGGCATAACTGGCGGACACAGGAGTGAGGTAATTTTCAATCATTCACTCTAGTCAAGCTGCTGGATGACAGCAGCTACTGTGACACCCCAGGTGAAACCAGCACAAGAACCACTTAAACCTAGTCAAACTGCTTACCCACAAAAGTGTGAGCAAATAAGAAGTTGTAGTTTTAAGCCAACAAGTAGAAAAACTAATTGAAATAATTAAATAATTTTATTTAATATTTCTTAACTATGATAATTTACTTATTACTTTGTAGCTCATTTCATACTCTTTCCCAGAGGCTATTAAGATTTATTCTAGCTGAGACAAGACAGAGTTCTTTGATGCTAAATATTCTACATAATTCATTATGTTCATGAATGATTTAAAGCTTGAATATCAGCATTCTAAATAATTTAAAATTTTTTTAAAAGTAGCTTAAAATGAAATCTTACAAAAACTACAGAAATACAGATTTTATTTTTCTAATTTACAATTTCAAAATTGAAAAGACAGTAAGTAAATATCACAATGTTTTCAGGATAACCTGTGCTATTGCTAATATTTGCTAGCAATTAGTACTAAACTTATTGAGGACAGATTTTAAAACTCTATTATCTGATTATTTAAAAAACTTAAATAATCACAATATTTAGGAGTAAAGTTCTCATCATTAAAAATATTTAGAGGCATGCTGACTAAGTAAAATGGCTTAAAGTTACTTAAAAATATTAAAGACATACATACACCTAAAATTTTATTTACTTATGAATAAATGTATTCATTATAAATATAGCTGTGAAGGATTGTAGTTACTTCATGTGGGAAAAAAATATTTCAGAATAATGCCCAAAAGTAGCATACTATTTAAAACATGCTAAAGCAAAAACCTATTCCATAAAGATGTCTACTCCATTAAAAAACTCATTATGAGAAATTACTCTCTCAAGATGTGGAAATAGTTGCTTTAGAACTGTCTGTATTATATGCATTCTTTAAAAGAAATGAAAAGGAAAAGGGCAGAAGAAAAAAAGAGAAAATGTAATAAAAGAAGTGTTAGAACACAGTTTAATACTGAAGTTTATATGCTAACTAGAAAAAAAATAGGGCTATTATTTCTGACAAACCAACTGGAATTAACACTTACTCAAGTAGAAACGAATTCAGTTAACTTTCAAAGTTGAGGTAAATTTCTCCAAGTCTATGTCATAAATGTTGTATCACTTGTTTTGGAAACTGAATTTACTGTCAGAAGTATCTCATATTTGCAATATTAGAAACATCTTTTGAAATAGTTGTCATTTTAATTTTAAAGAGTCCTAAATATTTCTCTAAATGTGGGCTATGAGTTATTTAACTGTAATCAATTATTTACATTTCTCTGCAAGTACATTTCTACAAGAAAACTACAACTGTACCATTCCCCTACTCACATTTATGACTATATGTTGAATATTAATCTATAGTCTATATAATTTTATACATATGCAATACTATGGTTCGCAATCTGACAATAAAATAAAGAAGGAGAAAATATAAATGAGAGAATTAAAATGTACTTACAAAGTCGAAGTCTCCGTCTTGAGGAACTTTCCAGTTATCAGGAAAAACATTTTTGGACATAGGGAAGGGTTCATGCATGTTCTGATTACAGTTTTCATGACTCTTATTCTTGAAGTCCTGTTTATCAAAGTAGTCCATGAAAGACGGTCTTTGTACTTGTGGTGAAGTTGCATTTCCTTAGGTAAATAAATAACATGAGAGAGTGAGTATAAGTGCTCACATTTAAAGAAGTATGATTTCTATTGAAGTATAATTTTTTACTGAGCAATATAATGGATTTTCACTGGTCATACTTAAGACCAACATAGTCAATTTAATGAAGTACAAAGTAAAATAAAATAAAATGAGAATGAAAAAAACAAACATATCCATTGGTTAAAATAAAAGTTCAACCAATGATTAGGCAGAGATCCACAATATCTTTTTTTTTTTTAATTTTGTTTTATCCACGATATTCTTAGATTGTGGAAACATTTCAGAATTTTGGCAGATCTTAACCATAACTTTGTTTAAAATCATTGCAGATGTATTTGAAATCTGTCAGAGAAAGAACATTTTAAAACCCTGTTTTATTTAAATAGCTAAATCTGAATTATTACTGTCATTGTGCACCACAAGCTACTAGAAGTAATAAGGACTTACCCCGGCTCCTCTTTTACCTCTTCACTTCCTCATGGTCCTTCTGGCTAATCCCACCTCCTCCTGGACTCCCATGGCCTCACGAGTCATATTATACCTGTGAACCCCAACTCTATTTCTCCAGCCCAGATCTGGCTCCTAAGTTCTACACCCAACTTGCCCACTACTTACTCTTACTAATAGACAACTGGATCTGAGGTAGTTACCACATACTTACCAGTTCTAAAGCTATATTCAAGGTCTTTCACTCCCAGCTCGCTGCTCACCTAATCAAGTCAACATTTATTTACTCAATGCCCAAAGTGATTAAGCTGAGAAATAACCCAGATTCCTTTCTTCCCATCATACCACACTGATCATTGAGTCTTTTAAATTCTACTTCTCAATACAGTTGTTTAAACCTAACCTTTTTTTTCTCTGGCCAACACTGCTACCTTCCTAGTTTGGCTTCTAATCATTTCTTGCTTTGGTCATTGCAGCAACCTCCATGCTGGTCTCACTGATTCACACAGTTTTAATTTTAGTTTCATACTGATAACACAGTGACCTTTCTAAATGCAAATCAAACCATGTCATCCTTCTGCTTAGAACCTTTCAATGGCTCATTTTCTACACTGAACGGTTAGAGTGAAAAATAAACATTTGGAATAACTAGATTTTTAAATCTAGCTGGTATGGTCTTGATCAGTGGTTTTCAAACCGGATTCCGTAAAGCCCTGTAGTTCCCAAAGAAGGTCCCAGACACTCCCACAAAGACACTTCCTATACAGTTCTCCTGAGGGTAAGTTATCTACCTTCTTCTTAAACGTTTCCTGCCATGGGTAGCACACCTCCCCACAAAGAAGCATGTTTGGCAACTCTAAGTTACAAAAAGTATTTTTTTAAATGTGAACTTGAAATATGTCCTTCTATAATTTACACTCATGTTCCAAGTAAATTCCTCTTTTATATACAAGTACATCAAATATCTGAAAATGCAGGTAATGGCTCCTGTCTTGCTTGTCTGTTTTTCAGGTGAAACATCCCTAGTTCCTTTCATATGACATGTTTTTTAGATTCATCATCTTACTTGCCTATATCATTCCCACCAACAATATACTAGGGTTGTCTTTTCTCCACATCCTCGCCAGCACTTGTCATTTGTTGATTTGTTGATGGTAGCCATTCTGACACGTGTGAGGTGACACCTCACTCTAGTTTCAATTTGCATCTCTCTGATGATTAGTGACTTTGATATGTCTCTTGGCTGTCTGTATGTCCTCTTTGGAAAAGTGTCTATTTAGGTCCTTTGCCCATTTTTAAATAGATTACTTGTCTTCCTTTTGTTAAGTTGTATGAGTTCCTTATATATTTTGGAAATTAACCCCTTATCACATGTATCACTGACAAATATGTCCTCCCATATAGTGGGCTCCCTTTTCTTTTGCTGTGAGACTTTTTATTTTGTTTATTTTCTCCTTTGTTTCCCTTGCCCTCGGAGATGTAATGGCAAATAAAGTGCTATGAGAGATGTCTGAGATTTTGCTGCCTGTGGTTTCTTCTAGGATTTTTATGGTTTTACACTTAAGTCTTTTATCCATTTTGACTTTATTCTTGTGTATGGTGTAAGTTGGTGGTCTAGTTTTATTATTATTTTTTTGCATGTATCTGTCTGATTTCCCAACACCATTTATTGAAGCAACTATCTTTACTCCATTGAATGTTCTTGCCTCCTTTGTCAAATTGGGTTGACTTCTGGATTCTCTGTCCTGTTCCATTGATCTATATATCTATCCTTGTGCCAGTACTAGGCTTTTTTTTTTTTTATTACAATGGCTTTGTAGTATAATTTGATATCTGGAATTGTGATCCCTCCTTCTTTGTTATTTTTTCTCACGATTGCTACACAATCCCTACACAAGACCTAGAACAAATACTCCAAAAATTTATATGGAACTAAAAAGACCCTGAATAGCCTCAACATCATTACTTTTGAATTAATGGAGGCTACTAGTATTTCATTACTAGCAACTGTGTATTGGCATAATAAATTTTAAAAATCATATAACTACCAAAATTTTAGAATGATCTGTCTCAGTAGAGTCAGAAGAAATCTGACATTTAGAATATGCATGTATTAGTGAAAAAACAGCAAAAAAACAAAACTACAACTATTCTTCTGAAGACTCATTCTTCAATTAAACTGTTCAGGCTTTAGAAGACTTAAACATAAGTATGACAAAACATCTGGGACCCAAATGATACCCTCTGAAAAGATACATTTCATCAAAATTAGGATAGAATGGGACACCAATATTTGTAGTAAACCTTCAGAACTCAGAACACTCTCATATCCCACGCATATAAAACTCGTGAAAAAAGAACTCCTTAGGGAGTTTAACAAGATATCAGCCAATGCTGCCTTTAGATTCCCTGTCAGTCCAGACTTTACTAGTAATGTTACAAAAGAATGCAATATATAGGAGAGAAAGTATAATATTTTAATGATTAATAAATATTACATAAAGATTTTGTGTTTCTGGTCTTTTATCTTTAACTTTCTTCCCTAAAATCTCCTATTGCTTAAAAAAAAAAGGAACTGATTAATTTGACAAGGTTACATTACTGACATTTGGACTGGACACATACATTCCATTAACATTTTCAACAGATTTTAAGAACCCTTGATATGTCTCTGGGCTTCATCATTACAAGAGATTTTTATCTTCAGAATTTAAATTTAGTTCTTATAGCAACCTTTTATTCCATAACAGAGTCCAGGAATTTAACCTCAATTAGTCTCCACTTCTGACCTTTTAATGAAAATAAATAATAAAATATTATAAGTGTAGCTCAATAGATTTTCTATAAAATAACTGAGCAAATCAAATCATGGAGGGGGGGGGGGATAATCCCTTAAAGGAAGCCTTTGCTCATTATTCTTTTTTTAAAGAGTAATTTTGTAATAAAATTGCATATTTATTTGGGTTGTAAGTTCTTATTTTAATCAGCTAGTCTTAAGATGGGTCACATGTATAAAGAAATCTAAACATTTTAACATTGCCCTAGCTGGTTTGGCTCAGTGGATAGAGTGTCAGTCAGCCTGCAGACTGAAGGGTCCTGGGTTCAATTCCGGTCAAGGGCACATGCCTGGGTTGTGGGCTCACTCCCCAGTAGGGGGCATGCAGGAGGCAGCCGATCAATGATTCTCTCTCATCATTGATGTTTCTATCTCTCTCTCCTCCCTCTCCCTTCCTCTTTGAAATCAATAAAAATATATTTTAAAAAGTAATTAAAAATTTTAATGTTTATTTTTTTTAAAATATATTTTATTGATTTTTTACAGAGAGAAAGGGAGAGAGATAGAGAGTCAGAAACATCGGTGAGAGAGAAACATCAAACATCGATCAGCCGCCTCCTGCACATCCCCTACTGGGGATGTGCCCGCAACCCAGGTACATGCCCTTGACCGGAATCGAACCTGGGACCTTTCAGTCCGCAGGCCGAAGCTCTATCCACTGAGCCAAACCGGTTTCGGCAAAAAAATTTTAACGTTTAGAACAACAAGGGTTATCAATGTTTATATAGTAAACTCAAAACCAGAGAGGAGAGTATAAAAGGTTTCTTTGGGAAATAACTCTTGTGAAAGAAACCCATAAATTTCACCATTATCAACTGCATCTGACAAAAGTATAGAAAATGTTTTATTGAAGCAAATTTCTATATAGTATTCTTTAAAAAATAAATTTAGCTTATGTAGGTGCTTTGGTAAAAACAAAATAACCAAAGGCACATTTTGGCAAAACTACTCCATTGAAGAAAACAGCAGTCCCTTGACCACTGCCCCTTCCCAAGTCTTCCTCCCCCACCCCCTTACCCGGCCAGGCCTGCACTACTCTTATGACCTCTCCCTCCAGTCAGCACTGCAGACTCCATTTATAGTCTTCTCTGTTTTCTCCTCAGCCAGGGGATAGGGAATGCTTCACCCCGAATCTTTACTAATAACCCTGGTGCTATAATGAAACAGGGGTCTTTTGATTTACCAATGACTTAATTCAGACCCTGTATCTGAGAAAATGGGAGACGAATGTTTTCCTACTGGAAACTAACACTTATAGAGCAGCAACTCTAATATGGCTTATATTTCAAGAGCAGCAGCATGCACAGAAAAGGAGAAGGAAAGAAATAAAATCTCAAAAGTTACTTTTCCACTACAGAGAATAAAATGGGGAAAAGCTTTAATATTTTATAAAAATCCTTACAACAAAAAGTAAGACGGGCTGAGTAGGTACTTTCTTGAGAGACAGGGAGAGTAAGGAAAAGACTGAAAATAGTATTCTTCTCTGCAATGAGTCAGAGATACAAAAGTCCAATCGGAAGTAAGTAGTGGCAACAGAAAGGGAAGAGGCAAACCAATCCCTGGACTGACTAAAGCGAAAAGTAAATTGCTAAGGAATTTTATCCCAGGAATCTACTCTTGCACCCTTAACAGTCCTGTGCTGCTCCCAACCCTACCCCATCAGGAGCTGCCCAGGGCATACGAGCCACCATTAGTGTCCTAGATATCCTCTACAGGCTCTCCCTCCCTTGAGGTGACAAGGTGTTTCTCTTGTAGGGAGGAGTGGCCCTGTATCAGGATTGGGGCCTATGAGATGAGGGTTTCCAGGGAAGCTCTATTTTCTTGACATAGGTACCAGCCATTTCTTCTTGCTCTTTCCTCTTGCCTGGAATGCAGATTTAATGGCTGAACATCTGGCAGTTATTCTGCAATCAGGATGACAATGAGAATAATGCCCTAAAGATGATGTGAAAAAAAGGATTTCTGACATTATGAAATCACTCTACCAATGCAGGACACTCTGCTGTTGGATTTCTTGTTAAATGAGAAATTTGTTTAACCACTGTTATTTGGATTTTCTGGTACAGATAGCTAAATTCATCCCCAATTGAAAAATTTTTACTCCCAAGTGGAGGATGCAGGAATGGGTAGGAGCAGCAATCTTCAGTTTTGCTACAGGAATATCCCAATCTGAAACTTGAACTCCACTGTTATATAACAGTTTAATTATTATTACACTAGAGGCCCAGTGCACAAATTTGTGCATGAGTGGGGTCCCTTGGCCTGGCTGGTGATCGAGGCCTATCAAGAGGGGTGAGGGGGGGCAGCTGACCAGGGAGAGGGGCAGCAGGAGGTTGGCTGGCCAGGGGAGGGGCCGTGAGAGGTTGGCCAGCTGGAGCAAGAGGCTGTGGGAGGTTGGCTGTGGGAGCACACTGACCACCAGGGGGAAGCTCCTGCATTGAGCATCTGCCCCCTGGTGGTCAGGTGTCATAGCGACTGATTGACCGGTCATTTGGTCGTTCAGTTGCTTAGGCTTTATCCTATATAATAAAAGCCTAATATGCAAATTGTCCCCTCAACCAGGAGTTTGACCGGGAATTTGACCAGGAAGCGGGGCTGGCTTGACCTGGCCGGCGGCTGAAGGCAGCCCGGGGGAAGGGAGACCCCGGCCAGCAGCCAGCAGCTGCTAGGGACCCTACCCGTGCACGGATTTTGTGCACTGGGCCTCTAGTATGTGTGTGTGTGTGTGTGTGTGTGTGTGTGTATATATATATATATATATATATATATATATTTATTTATTTATTTCAGATTTATTATGGTTTTAAGAGTCTTTTACAGGCTGGCCTAAAAACTTATGGTAAAATGCCTGTTGGGTTCTATAGTAAAAAAAACTTGTAAAATAAGCCATTCCTAGGTTATAAAGAAACATTTTATTATTTAAAAATAACAAAAGTGTGAAAATCAACTTAAACAAAAGGTAGCAGCCTATTACATTAGATTTTTCTTTTTGGATGATTTAGATCAAGATATGCCAACACCTAATTTTTTATTCAAATGTATGGGCTTGTACCTCCAAATATTTTTCATTATTTAATTTAAAAACGAGTATTAAATTTTAGAGTATATCTTTGCTATACACGAAGAACATAAAAAAACATTTTTTTTTTATTTCAAAAGAGGAAAGTAGGTAACATTTGTTTGGAAAGTTAATGGGGGGAGGCAGCTGTAATTGTGCAGTAATATTTAACAACACAATATTCAGCACATGCCCACAGTGTGCAGTCAAGTCTTCAGGGAGATGGATGCATGTTCATAGGAGTAGGACAGAGAAGATGTTTCTGACTTAAAATTTATTTTTTTTAAAAGAAAAAAAAAGAAGAAATAGTAGGCTTTTCGACAGGAGAGTGAAGCAGGATATCTCAAGATAGCAACCACTGTCATATGTGATTGTGGTTGCTATGGCAAATACTTTTTTGTAACAGAGAAAGAATAATCACAAAAATTGACATCAATTTCTCCAGCTGCAGCTGAATTCTGACCCTACTTATAAAAAATATTTTCATTTTAATAATAAATATAATGTTCAAAATTACCTTGTTTCTCAATTTTGTCCCTAATTCTTTCAACCACTTGTTGTGGGACTAAAAACCCATTAGCAAAAAAAATAAAATAAACACCATGCAAAAAAAAAAAGTGTTTTCCCTTCCTTCACACATTCCCAAAACATATACAAGAAAGACTAAATTGTGTGAATATAATGCCTTTAGAAAATATGCCAGTCCACCTACAATTATTCATTAACTTTCTTAATCTGAATATCTTCTAAACAGGTGAAAAGTCTTCATCAAAATTCAAATATATAAAGGAATTTTTAAAATACTTTAACAAAATATAATTTAATTTTTAATTTCTTAGCATGCTTATGACAAAGTCAGTCAAGTGTAGGGAATGAAATAACAATTAATTGTAACTTTAGCATAATATATTTAGACATCAAAGGGATTTATGAATATTATCTAATTTGTTCTACTAAAAATATTTTAAGATGTGGGTGATCCACCTGATTAATGATCTTGGAAATTTGTCTTTTAATTTGTTGCCAAGAGGATAACTAATACATATATATTATGTATTATGTATATATATATATATATATGTGTGTGTATATACACACACACACACCCACACATATATATAATAGAATGTTAATACAGAAGCTACTGACATCAGCTTTTTCTTAACTTCTTAGACTGTACTTTAAAACAAAGGAGGACACAGACAACATGGAGAAGATCCAGAGGCTATTCATAAAGAAGATTAAAAGCTTAGAAAATAATACCTGTCCAAAGGTTAAAGGGACTGAAATTGTTCAGCCGGGAAAAGTCTCAGTATATAATTTAACAAGTATCCAAGTATATCCGAAGGGTTCTTAAACAGAAAATAGTGACCAGCTGTTTTCCATTTCCAATGAGAGTAGAATAAAGGGAAACAGACAAATTTAAGCCCAAGGATTTTAGTTAAATAAAAGGAATGATTTCCTGTACGAGTAATGAGCATTATAACAGAAACTGTGTGTCTTTGGAAACCCTTTTTTCAGAGGTCTTTACAGGAAAGACAAATTTTCATTTGTACAAGGAAAACTAAAATTTACATACTTTCCATGCTCTGTGCTAGGTATCCTCAGACCAAAATATCTACACTTACAGGCCGGAGCTGGGTCAAAACATCATTAAACAATCCACAGACAAGAGAACACGGAGGCGCAGACCATATTCAGTACCCACAAGTGACTCCAAACCACTGTGGCCACACATCATACCTCTGTAGAGGAAATGAAGGGTTTCTAACTGCCCAGTAATACTATGGGTATTTGTACCCAGCTGCAAGTGAGACCTGTAGTTTACTGTTCTCACCTTTACTGCTGTGCTGTGGGCAAGATTAACATCAAAGACACATACAACAGTTTTTCATGAAAGAATAGTAAGAGCTCTGGAGAAATGGGAAAGTGATGCCCCCACACACCCAGCTCTCCTGGTTGTTTCTTGGCATTTCAAGTTCTATCCTTAATGATTTACTTCTTTGGCTCAAAGGTTTATAACTTTTGGAAAAAATATAAATATTTCGTGAATGGGCCGCCCCCACGCTCTTCACGCAACACACGTTCGTGGGGAACCTGGACGACCTGCTTCTGGGTTGGGGTTTCATACGTAGCAAAGCAGCGACCTCGCTTCGCTGCGATCTATTGAAAGTCAGCCCTCGATACAAGGGTTTGGAAAAAAAAATATTTCGTGAACATTAAACATTATTAAGCACTTTACATCTGCATATCGGATCCTTTTCTGAAATAGATTTTGGGAGAAAGGAGGGGGAAAAGGACTGAACCAGAGCGGGGAGAGATGTTACTAAGCACAGAATGGGACATGAAAGATGTTGTTCAGAACAAATGGTCTTGTACTTACAATTCTGTCCAGGGACATTAGATGAACTAAGGAGCAGGGACACCTAATGGGTAGTCTTCCCTTCTTGCTCATTTCTCCTAAACCCTTTTAAATCAACCTAGAATCTATTTCCAGAATAAATTCCTAAAAATCTAAAGCAGATCTTAATTTGCCTTCTATTACTAATTAAGTGAAACTGTCCAAAATGAAACAATAAACTGTGATATTAAAAAAAATCAGTTATAGGCATATACAAAGAAGATATTTTAAAATATGTATTCCATCAAAATTATTTAACCCAATATCTAATCATTGCTAAACACAGTTACGAAAGGTTAATATAAGTAAAAATATAAAACCTAAACATGACCAGTTATTCCTCCACCCATTCTTAGTACTACATGGTCTCCACCTGTTCACCAGCCAGCTTGCCCTCTGCTAACTGTGCTCCACTGTCTCCATCCTTTCTAGAACTCCAGGTGAGTTCTAGGCACTGAGGAAAGTTGCTTATTTCCTTGTTCTAAAAAGTGGTTATCAGTCCTAGCTCCACCTCAGAAGTACTTACAGAGTTGTTTTGATTTTTTTTTATTAATGAAGAGATGCCAAGGTCTTGCTCTGGTCTACAGAGCCAGCATCTCCGAGGGGCTACTGCTATGGTGTGCATTTGTGAGGTGAGTTCATGGATCCAAAATCAGGGTTTATCTTATAAATCGAGTTCACTGCTCCAGCCTGTGGAGATCTCTTCAGATCCTGATTCCATTTCAGAAGCTATTTTCATTCTGCTCCACTTCATGTCACTTGCAGTTCTAATGGGCTTTCAGTCTATAGCTTCATCAAGTTTCTATAAAAAATGCTGACCCAGTCAGGGTGGAGGCCTGACCCCTACAGCACACAGTGAGAACTCCTCTGGTTGACAATTTATTACTTAACACTGTGCCACTGCTTCTGGCGAGCCTTCTTGTAGAGGCTGGGAATCTCAGCACTGCATTTCCCAGAACTCCTTGCACCTTACCCTGGATAAGTATACTTTTTCCAAAACCAGGAAAGCAAGAAAGGAGGCAGAGGTCATGAGGCTGCTGCCTCAGTTATTTCCTCTGCCACGCACAGCTATGAAGACGTGGCATTTCTTTTTATTAACAGCAGCATTCCAGCATCTAGTCACCAGCCTCCCAAGTGCTAAGGGGTGGCTGCCTTGGCAGTGGTAGCTCTCTAATCCCTGCACAGCCACAGGGAGTGAGAGCATTCTGGTTTACTGACCTCAGCAGTGCCAATGGTAGCCTCTGGATTCATTGCCCTGATGGTACCAGTAGTAGCTGCATTGAAGGTCACTTTGGACTCCTGGAGGCCTAGCTTACACAGCCCTCGCCTCCAACTGCCTCCAACCTCTCCATTGATTTATTAATGTCCACACTTCTGACTTAAATCTGTATGTTTAAAATACCTAGAGTAGTTTCTGTTTCCTCCAATAATCCCTGACTGACACAAGCCCATTTGGGTAAAACCGTTCAACCCTCAGAACCACCAACTAGGTCATATTACAGAGTGTCCACAAGGATATCATCAAATACCTTGTCAAATACTTTTCCAAAATCCTAAAACACGAAGTCCAAACCCTACATTTTCTCTAATCTACAAGTTTAGTGATGCTGTCAAAAAAAGGCAATTATATTACTCTGATCTGATTTGTTTCCACGAAACTAAGTCAGCTCATAATGATCCAGGTCTTTTTTCCTAAAGAACTCACAGATGTTCTTGTTCCACCACTGACTTGCTATGAAACCCTGAATAAGTCATTTATCATTCCCAAGTCTCAATTTCCTCAGTGGTGAATGGTAGTGACAATCCTACTTTACAGGGTCCTTGTGAGGAGTCAATAAAACAATGTATGGAAAGTCCTGAAAATAATGTTTGGCCCACACTAGATGCTCATTTACAGACAGTTATAATTTGAGAAATTCACCTTTTTATCTTTTCTAAAATAAAAAGTAAAATAAAATTTAAATTACTCTTTCATGCTTCCATGACACTTTACCCATTTTCTCAAAGATATCAAATTTCACAAACAGTGAGATATAATAGTTCTCCCACCTGCAACTTATCACAATACACACGACTGAGCATTTCGGGAGATGTCAGATCAGCTGAGTGTCTTTACCATGCCATTCAAATCATTCATATTTATGCTTGTGCTAATCTGTTCATTCTAGAGATCACCAATGTCTCTAGAGTCCCCTCTGGCTATCTGACTGAATAAAGAGCAAGGTGTTGCAGGAGACAGGGAAAGGTTGGAGCAAGAGTTTGCCTTGGGAAAAGAACAGAGCTGTTCACTGGCGCGGGTCTCCAGTCCCAGGAAGAGCAGGCCTCCCTGGCTGTGTGGGAAGCACGGCTGGCTCTCTGGATGCTCCAGCTTTCCAAGTTGTTGGAAGGACAAACTGACAGGGTATCAGGTAAAGATTAATCTTTATTAACCTGCTGTATTTAAAGCACGCTGCTAGGTGCTAAATGTATTTATCTAAATTAATCCACACTTACATACGCAGACAAATATACATCACTGAACCTGAGAAAACATTAAGTCACACACAATTAAAAGTGGTCTGACTTTAAATTCCTGGCTCTTTCCACTACACCGCATCATTTGTTCAGAAAATATTTAATGAACTCTTACTACTGTGCTAGGTATTGTATTAAGCACTGGGAATACAGTGGGGAATAAACAGATAATCATACAGAAATAGGGAATTATAATACAGTGTGACAATTGCTATTCAGAGTAAAAGCATGAAGTGAGATGGTTGCCTATGGGAGGGGCACCCATCCCTAACCTGGGTCAGTAGAGGAAGCAAACCTCTTAACACGTTAAGCGCCAGCCTGTTTTGTCTTCCGGACAGGAAGTATAGTGTCAGTCACTGGTGATTGACAGGGCGCTTAATGTGTTAACTGAGCCTGAGAATTAGCCAAGGAAGCAGGAATCTAAACAAAGGGAGGTACTGGGCAGTGCAAAATAAAGGGATTTGGGCACATAAAATCCCAAAGGTAAGGATGAGCATTTTAAGAGCTGAGGAGCTAGAAGAAGAATAGTGAGACCTGAGAACAGAACAGTAAACAGAGAGCAGAGAATATACTGCCTTTTAACCCATGTTGGGCTTTACACTAAGAGCAATGGGGAGTCACCAGAGGGCCAAAAGCAAAAAAGAAATGATGAGATCTGTATAGAGTAGGGGACTAAGACTGGAGGCAGGGGATCAATTAGGAAGCATGAGGCTTGATGTTGATTCAATGATGGGGTGAAGAAAAAGAGAGGTTAAGAACGACTCTAATTTTCCTATCTTACTCCAAAGTCCACGGTTGAAACACCTGCACAGCTTCTCTAACTCTCACGTGATAACATTTCAGTTTTTCCTGTAAGTAGGAAGCAAGGTAATCTACTGAAACTGAGAGGAGAGGCGGCAGGGAGAGATTTAGTGAAGGTCTAAAGCAGCCACTGTGTAGCATGGGAAAGAACTGAGCAGAGAGACATGGGCCTACAGGAACATTCTGAGGGCCCAAATGGGTGTGAGTGAAGGCCAAGAACTGGTGGTCGTCATCTGTACACATGTGAGAGTGTCACTCAGCAGCCACAGTGAAGATGCACAGAAGATGGACAAATAGATTGGTCCATGGTCACATTTGCCAGAGAGGGAGGAAAGAAGACCAATAGGGTAGAGGCGGTAAGGATAGAAGGAAGAGAGTAGCTAAAGCCATGAAACTAGCTTGTAACCTTACTGGAGAGTGTGGCGCTTCATCTGAAACCAACCAAAGATAGTCCTCTCAGCGCAACTGCAGCTCCCAATCCAGGCCCTGCTCTCTAAGATCAGAAACTATACCACAGAGACAGAGCTGCGTAGATCTGAGCTGAACAGGGTAAAAGGCCCCGGTCTTCTCTTTGCTGAAATGACTGCTTTCCCAGAGTCACCCACAAAGAAATAACCTCTACTATCTCATCAATTTGATGACTATGGATTCCTTGACCTGAGCCTAATCTACTCTCTTTCAGGACAAAAACTCTTAAATGTTGATTTACTTAAAGACAATCAATCTACTTATACCCACTGTTAACCATTCATAATTCTCCCTGACACTCACCAATCTGGATAACGTAGAGATCTCTGTGTAAACACTTGCTGTTGCCAGATTGTGAAAGATCTTGGTTACCCAGCTGAATCCTGCCCATACATGGATAATGAGGAGGCCTGAGAGAGATGTGAATGGGAAGAATGGGAGGGGAGGGCAGAAGTAATGCTGTCACTGCTGAAAACAGATTTGGGGAGCTCTTCTTGGGATATGCCCCCAGGTCCATGCCATTTGTTTTAGAAGGAAATATATTAATATTTTATTAAGTGTTAGCTATTGGTTTTTTAAAAATACATTTTTTAGATTTATCAACCAATGGTCATTGGCACCAAATCAACGCCAACAAGAATCCGCAAGTTCGGGTGTGGTGAAGGAAACTTTACGCAGGGATACAGCAAGGCGGTGAAAACAGCATGACTATAGAGCAGCCCTGGGGCCAGGAGGCCCTGGGGGCAGGACCCTCTCCAGAGTGACAGCTCTGCTCTGTGCCGGTCTGCTCAGTGCTATGCGTCTGCTCCACTCTGCTCTGGGGAGACACCTTTGGTGTTTCAGCTCAGTCAGGAGACTCCTCAGTGGAAAGGGAAAGTGCACTCACATTCCATTTAAAAAAAAACAACAGATCAAATTCTAAATATTTTTTGTCACTTTTGCCCACTTTCCTTCAAAAGATCTTTTAATGATTTTGCTTCCTAGAGTCAAATCAACACACTTTTCCAGAAGTAAGGAAAACAGGTTTGTAATTTCATATGCCATGTGCCCCAACTGGGAATTGAACCCGTAGCCTTTTTTTGGTATACAAGACTAAGCTCCAACCAGCTCAGCCACCCGGCCAGGGCACTGCTATGATCTTTTTAGGGCACAACAATAGTAAGGACACATTAGCAAATGAGGCTTTGACTGTGGACATAACCTGAGAACTCATACCAATGAATCTAAGTTTTAAAAAAGATTTAGATCCTAAGGAAAAGCAAAAAGTAATTATGTGGTTTCAGGAAAAGTTCAGCCTCAGTAACTTCTTCACCTTTTTTACTGCTGCTATACTACAGTATGACAATCCCTGGGGGTCACATTAATGGATTTTGGGGAACATTACAGAATAATGTCTAAACTGGAAAAACTTAAAATACACTCACAGCTGACTCATGGGATTTAAAATTTGCAGAAGTACATAAAACAACTGCAACTATATAAACCACTATCTGATCAACTTAAATGTGGGCTTTCAATAAGATCTCAATAATATGATCATATAAACATGAACATATTGAAATGAAATTTCAATATGATTTTCAAAAAAATCATACTTAGGATATAAAATTATAACATCTAGTGAATGATTTCTGTGGCTATCAGAGCTAAAAGTCACTACACAAAATATATGGAAATCTGTGATGTAATTTAATGTCTGATAAATTGTCATCACATATCTCTTCCTTGAAACATAACATTCTAACATGAATTAGATTCCATAAAGACTTATGTTTTTTTAATAACTTTTATATGCTGATGACCAGCTATATGACTGCATGGAAAAGCTGTTTATGCAGTTTCATAGGGAGCTCAGTAGCTCACTAGAGATACAAGAAAGCACTCAGTGACCATCTAAATGTCTGCTAAAAGTAAGAAGGTCTAACTAAAAACTTGTATCAGCGTGTAGAAAAATGACATAAAATATCTCATAAAGTCTTCTTGATCTACAGGGCACAGGACTTGTACCACAACACTAGCTGGCTTTGGAGGCCACAAGACCATCCAGTGCAGCTGGGTAAGCATGTTAGGGGTGCAGAAAACCTCTCCTAGTCAGAAGCCTGGCTAGGAATTTCAGGAAACCCAAGTCTTAGGCTGCTTTCCAGAGCAAAGTCTCAGAAGACCCACCAGTTGTGGGATATAGAAAATTCATTACCCCTCGCCTCCCATGGTTCACAATATGGCAAATATACACACACACACATATATACACACATATATAAATATAAAGAAGTGCTAGTCTGTGAGACTTTATCTTCACCACTCTGGAAGTAACAGACATCAGAGAGAATGTCTTAATCGTCATTTTAGCCCCCGCAGCACCCCTGGCACTGTGCCTCACACATGACAAGCGGTAGTAAATATGCACTGAACTGAATTTCATGCATGAATATCCCTGTTGCTTGAGCCTTATTTCTAATGTTTCTTTTTGTCCCACATTGGCCCTATTTCCTCTAACTTGCACCCTTGTGTCACTGTGCAGTTTAACTGATCATTTAGGCAACAGGAAATAATATTAGGTTGTATTTACTGGAACAGAATTTTTGATCCACTTTTTTTTTATTGGAAAAGTAAATAAAAACACTATCTTTTATACAAATTAAATTATGGGTAAGCATTCTTCAACAAAAAAGTTCCATAATCCTAAACTAGAGATGTGCTGCTTTCTGCTATCTTAAAAAAATTATTTTTAAAATTTACTAGTGTTAAATAAAGCAGAGAAACAAAAGTTTCCACGTTGGCTATAAAAAGTAATACAGAACTATCCTGGTTTCTATGGACATATACTTTCAAAATAGAAAATTAATATTCAATGGAAAAAAGCCACATACTTTTCATAGTTCCATCTTCTTCTTCTTCGTCCTCACTGTTTATCACCATGGTCCCCAGGTCAGACTCTAACATCGTGCTGTTATGCTCAATCATGGTCTGAGCCCCTTCACTCATGGTGCTTGTGGCCCTCATGGTGCCCACACATTCCGAGCTGGTCTTCACCATGGTGTGGGAGTCCAGCTCATCTTCATCCTGCAAGGAAAACACTGCAGTGAAGGAAGGCTTTTCTAAGACAGCTGGATTTCTTAATTCTCAACATATTTTTAATCATGAAAAATACTATTACTACTAATTTTAATATAAGGATACACATACAAATGTTATCATAAGAGTCAAAGTTATCCAAAAGAACCTAAGCTTTGGGTAATTAAAGCTATCTCAATAGAAATTGATGAAATAGAAGGCTGCTAGCTATTTTTAAAATAAGGGTCGAAATATGTAAATTATCAACAAATGCATAGCAAAGAATATAGTGACAAAATAAACAAATTAAAGAGAGCACATTAAAGACAACATGTTGACGCTTATTATAACAGCTATAATAAAATTTATAACCTTATACAAAAGCAATTAGCTTTTGAAAAAATTGTGATATACGTAACATAAAATTTAACATTTTAATCATTTTTCAGTATATAGTTCTGTGACAATGAGTACATTCATAGTGTTGTGCAATCATCACCTACACCAATTTCACTACACCCAGAACTTTTTCATCATACCAAAGAGAAACTCTGTACCCTTTAAAAAATAACTCCCCAGTCTGCCCTTCCCCCAATACCTGGTAACTTCTATTCTACTTTCTCTCACTATGAGTCCTATTTTCCCAAAGTTCAACCTGAGTCCCTAACTGCCAAAAACTCCTATCATGCTGTGCTCATTCTGTCTCCCTCTCTGCTCATGCCTTCTTCTCTACCCAGAATTCTCTTTCTTCTCTATTCATTTTAACTAAATCATACCTAGTCCCAGATCAAGTAAGTATTACCTTCATGGCTAATTCAGTCTTTACTAATTACCCTCTTTCCAATCTTTTGTAGAATTTATAATCTGCATTACACACTTTTACATTTAAATTTATGATCTCATATTGTAACTGTGTAAAATCCTTTATAAACATAAGTATCATATAGATAAGAATGCCTTACAGTACTTCTGACTTTACTCAAGTGTTTCATTCAGTATCCCGTTATACAGAAAACATTATATATTTACTTTTTCATAGAATTATAAACTCAGGAACGTTTAATAATTCAAACCTTCATTTTATATCTGAAAAAAACTGAGGCCCACAGAAAGTAAGAGATTTTCCCAAGGCCACACACCTATTTAGTAGAGCTGAAAACAAAACCAAATAAAAACCTTAGAACTTGAACTAAAAAACTAGTTCCTTCATTTTAGTCCATTATTTCACTAAATACATGTACTTAGTTACATTTAAATTTTGACCTACTTGCATGCTTAAGAGGCACAGGCTTACAATTTTAACAGCTATGTCACCAGCTCCTATTCCCAGAGTCCCATACAAATTATTTGGTCATTCCTACTCAAAGCCACGATCTTCTCCCATTTGGCTTATTAAAACAGCCTCCTAACAGTTTTCACTGCTTCCAACTCTTGCCCTCTTTAGTCTCCCACACAAAAGGCAGATTGATCCTTTCAAAAGACAAATCACATCGTGTTACTCTCCTGCTCAAAACACTGCATTTGGCTTCCCATCACACTTAGAATAATATCCAAAATCTCTGTCATAGCCAAATGTGATCCAGCCCAGTAATATCTGCCAACCCCATCTCCTATCACATTCCTTCTCACTCATCAAGTTCCAGCCATGCTGGCCTTGTTTGCTGTTTCTTGAGCATTCTAAGCATGTTCCTCCTCCAGCCTTTAAGTTGGCTTGTCTCTCAGCCCAGAATACCCTTCCACACCAGCTCAATCCTTTACTTAAATCAAGTCTCTCCTTAGATGTTACTGCCGTAGTGCAGCTTTTCTGACCACCAATCTAAAATTGAAGTCTCCATCATTCTTTATCCTTCTCTATTCTTTATAGCCCGAACCTGGTTTCTCCACCACTAGAATGTAAGGTTAATAAAGGCAGAATATTTCTTTTTCACTGATGAACACCTGGCACACAGTAGGTATTTGACAAAAAATTTATTTAATGAATGAATCAATTTATCTTTTCACTCATTAGTTTATTCAATGAACATTTATTGCACATTTACATGTTAAGTCATGAACCAGGCATTGAGATCAATAAATTACAAGGTATTCTAAGTGCTGTAAGAAAAGTGTTGGCAAGTACAATGGGAGTATCAAGAATAGAGCCTCTGGCTCTGCCTTTAATAAGTGAAGAAAGCCTTACAGAGGAGGCTGCCTTTAACCTAGGTTTTGAAGGATGAGTAGACTAGGTATGTAACATATGTAAATAAATTTGAGTGGGTACGTTATAGTACAACTTCTTTCTCACAATAGAACTACTCAGCTCAAAAACGAGAGACTGAATTAGGTGTCACACTTTTATACTGCCATAGCACCTTGTGCTTTTGCTGATCATACACTTATGACACAAAACTGTAGTTGTCTGTACATCTGACTTGTCCAAATCTCCCATTAGTCTCTAAAATCTATAAGGGTAGTAACCAGATCTTGTTAACAGTTATATTCCTGGTATCCAGTACAAAGCCTTAGTCTAATTACATAATCTATTAAATGAATGGTAAAGCCCTCACTTTGAGGTGGTGCTAAAACACAGGACCAAGGACAATGCCATGTAAGGTTCTAGTGTAGGGCTTTATTTAAACCTACTTATTATTTTAAAACATAGAATGACTACTGAAGAAACTTTGGGAAGAAAATAATGCTATTAACTAGAATTACATTTAATCATTAATCTAACAATGATTAAAATAGTCATCATCAATGAGTTATTAACACTATGCTAAGGATTTATTGTAGGCTACTCCCATTGTACCCTCTTATTAATCCTGTGAGATATTATTATCCCCATTGTACAAATAATACACCTGAAGTTTAAATGGGTCTAATAATTTATCCAAGGTCATACAACAAATAAGTGGAGGAGCAAGGATTCTAACCAGGTCATTCTAATTCGAAAGCCCAAGATCTAATTTCCAACTGAATAAGGCTTTTAAGTTATCTACAGAATTTCTCAAGTCTAATTTAATTTATATTACAGGTTAGCTAGAGCACTTTTCATTTTGCTAAGTTAAGAGATGAAAAAACGTCAGGCCAGCGTGGCTAAGTGGTTGAGCGTTGACCTATAAACTAGGAAATCACAACTCCATTCCCGGTCAGGACACATGCCCGGGTTGCAGGTTCAATACCCAGTATATAGTATGTAGGAGGTGCTGATTAATGATTCTCTCTCATCATCAATGTTTCTATCTCTCCCTCTCTCTTCATCTCTGAAATCAATAAAAAATATTTAATAAAAAAAGAGATGAAGAAACTAACATACATAAATAAACTGATTTGTACTTGTTCAAAAAGCGAATTTTACAAAAAGTTGGGATTTACTCTTCCCAGTAGATCCCACTGAAGAGGGAGTAAGTGAATAAGGGAGGGAGGGAAAAGTTGGATATTCTATCAGTTCTTTTAAAAAATCTACTGTTGGATTAATATTTTATCGTGGTTACAACCAGTTTATTCCCAAAACACTAAATCTATTTTTATATGTGTGAGTCATTGTCTTTTATCCTTATAAGATTCAGTGCTGTGACCATTAAACTTAACAAGAAACATAACATCTGGTTGGTGTGAAATAATACTTTGAGTCTTCCTATGTTCTATATTAGAGATGAATATACAGAGGGATAATGAAACCTGTACCTCTGGATTCACACAATTGGCTTAGATAATCTATAAAATTATAAAAACACTGAATCAAGTAGGGAATGATTGCTTTACTGTTTATTATTATTTTGTTAATCCTCACTTGAGGATGTATTTTTTTCCCATTGAATTTTTGAGAGAGAGGGGAGAGAAGGGTAAAGGGGAGGAAGACAAGAGAGAAAGAGAGAGAGAAACATCAGTGTGAGAAATACATCGATTGGTTAACTCCCACACACCTGATCTGGGGAATTAAACCTGCAACTCAGGTACGTGCCCTTGACCAGGAATCAAACCTGAGACCCTTTGGTGTGTAAGGTGACACTCTAATCTGAGCCACACTAGCCAGGGCATATTTTTACTTGCATAGTCACTTTGCTAAAGGATGCTAATCTAATTTACAAATTGTCAGTAAAAAAAAAATAGCAATGAAAAAAAGTGAGCACTCAATTCACTAATGAGACAATGGCACTCAAACAGTAATTAATGAAGTCCAGATGGAACGAGAACTGGATTGTATTAAATTAGAAAACTCATTTGGTGATGGTATTAAAAACTCTTCAGCAACACTTTCTACTTTTTGAAAATCATTAATTCTGAAAAACTTGATATTATACATTATTGTTAAAAATTCATTTGATACTTTTTACTTTTTATAATAAAATATATATTTACAAAGTTTTTCTAAAGCTATACTTCATTTATATGTACTCTGTTATTCCTCACAGAAGAAAAGCAGAAGAAAAACATGTTGATACTTCATAGAAAAAGGTCTGCAGAACAGATGCTTCCCACTGTAGAAAGCAGCCAATTCCAGTAAGGAATACAATAGCATTTTCAATCAGTGGTCATCATGTGCCAGGAATGCAAAACAGAGTACTGATGATAATCCAGGTTATGAATCATAAAATCCACATGGAATACAAATATTTGAAAACATTATTAGGAAATCCTACTCCATTGCTAAGACAGATTTATGCTACAACAGTCTGAGAAATAATCAGAGACTACATTAGGTATCTTTACATTTGCAATACCTACTACCTTAAAGGATTGGCAACTACTACTTGTCTGATTTTAAGGATATGAACACAAATGTTTTAGAAAGCATTTGTCATTTGCAACATTGAGATTGTTCAACTATTCTTAAATAGGTATCTTTATCATTGAAAAAATTCTTATTATTTTATTTCTCTTCCTGAAATAATATTAAATATATCTGCATTGCCAATGCAATACATAACAGGACATTATCAGTATAGAGAGCAATTTTCAACCAATGTGCCACAAGAATTTTTAAAACATGCAATACCTGGGTATTTAGTCAGGGGCACTGACCTCTTTTCCCTTTGACTGTTAAATTAGAATTGACAACAGCCAACACAACAATAGCCATCTGGTGTGAATGCCCTGTCTTTTCTAAAAATATAATATATATTTTATTGATTTCAGAGAGGGAGAGATAAACATTAATGATGAGAGAGAATCATTGATCCGTTGCCTCCTACATGCCTCCCTAATGGGGACCAAGCCCACAACCCAGGCATGTGCCCTGACTGGGAATCGAACCGTGACCTCCTGGTTCATAGGTCAATGCTCAACCACTGAGCCATGACAGCCGGGTTAAATGCCCTATCTTGAACCATAAATATATAGGTCATATAATAGAGTTGTATCTTATTGGTTGTGTTGCATAATAAGGTTGTGTCTAACTGGTTAATTCTTGGCAACAGAAATCCTTATTTATATACAAGTATAGGCTCCTGACTTTTTAAAAAGTCACTTTGGAGCAAAAAATAGGAAGTATTTGCTATTATTATTTTTTTGTAAATCAATCAAAATTATACCTACTTTTTTGTAAGATTGGCAAAAAATATAACATTTTTTGGTGTGCTGTGAATTTTAGCAATTAGTTTATGTGTGCCATGAGATTAAAAAGGTTGAAGCTCAATGGTATAAAGCAGTGATTTTCATGGCTTTCATTCAACTAAACAATTCTAAGGAGTATGCATTCTGCTATAGCATGAAAAAAATTATTTTCAGGAAAAAAATGAATGTGTAAGATATATAAGTGAACCAGTTATACAAAAAGTAGCAATATTACAGTCTGTCCAGATTATTTAAAACCTCTTAGAGGTGCTAATCAGGGATGGCACTGACAGCAAACATAACAAACATGCTATAAATGCATCACAGAGCTTTTAATATATTGAGGGAATCCCCACGGGCCCCAAACAACTGGAAATCAGAGTGAAAATAAACTAAATCTGACCTGAGGGCTGCCTTAGGGGCCTGTGATGATGGGGTATCTGTTTTAGTGGATAAAGGGGAACAAGAAACACATTTTGGGGTTCTCTCTAACATAGAACTGAAACCCCTGTTAAAGATTGGGACTCTTGAAGGTCTATATCGTCAGTGAAAAGATGAACAGGAAAAAAATGTACTCAGAGGTGAAGAAGATGACATGCAAACTTGTCTGTCTCACATGGGCTATAGGTAAAGATGAGGAGGAGTGGACTGGTGATGGTGCTTCCCTTTAGAATGTACAGGCATGGGTTTGGGCTTTCTAACATTATCCTCGTGGTCTATGTGGATAGACCCCATATGAGAAATTAACCTAAAGCAGTCCCAGTACCGAAACATCCCGAGGGCTGATGGAAACAAAAACCTACACTACATGGATTCATACTCATCCTTTAACCCAGAACTCACATCATTCGGAGATAAAATCCAGCTAAACTTGAGCTCACAATCCAAAAGATAAACAATTAATAAATAAGTTACTGCCCTAGCCGGTTGGCACAGTGGATAGAGCGTCGGCCTGCGGACTGAAGGGTCCCAGGTTTGATTCCAGTCAAGGGCACATACCTTGGTTGCGGGCACATCCCCAGCAGGGGGTGTGCAGGAGGCAGCTGATTGATGTTTCTAACTCTCTATCCCTCTCCCTTCCTCTCTGTAAAAAATCAATAAAATACATTTTAAAAAATAAAAAAATAAACAAGTTACTGAGAATGGGTAGAAACAAGACACAACAGAATTGAGATTCCCTTGCTACTAAGAATTACGTTAGTCCCCTTAGAAAGCTGGATCTTTCTAAGATAAAGATTTCTAGGAGAAAGACAGAAAAGAGTAGATTTTTAAAAATAACATTCTAGAGCAAAGATATTTGCCTTGCTAAATAAAATAAATAAATAACATTCTAGATTTAAAAAAGATAACAAACACAAAGGTAGAAATAGTCTAGCTAGAATGGAAAACAGTAAGTTTGGTTGCATTAAGGGATGGCCTACAGCTTATAGAGTGCTTTAAACAGTGGGAAGCAGCATAAATTGCTTGGCAGAGGAGTGATAGGAACCTGGGAAACTAAAGGATGAATTAGAGAAGAAGACTGGAGACAAAAAGACTGGAATCAGAAGGTTATTCAAATACAGATTTGAAGTAATTAGAGCCTATACTAAGAAAGGTCACATAGAAACAGAAATGACAAGTCAGATCTGAAAGAAATCATGAAAGAATCAAAATATTCTAGAAACTTGCTGGACACTCAAATATAATGGATCAAAGATAACTCCAATATTATGAACCTAAAGAGACCAAACTGACTCTAAAGAGAAAATTGTAAAAGATTCTAATTTGAAATGATGACGACAGAAAACAAAATAGATAATGCCAATTATTTGTAATGAAAAAATGACTTAATGAAATTTGCTACTTCAGCATACTAGTATAATAAAGGCACTGAGAAATGATTATTAATTTGTGATGAAAGAGTCAAATAGATCAGCACAGCATGTGCAATGCAACTTCAAGGAAGTGAGCATAAAATTGGGGAAAACCGTGCCAGGAATCTTTTACTTCTCTCCTTGTGCATCACTAAATCAGGGGTTGCTGATTATGTTAACATGCTAGCCTGTGTCAATAAATGAATTTCAATTATTGAAGTAAAAAAGGCAAAAATCAAAGGGTCCTATTGCACATTTGCTTGTATTTTTCACAACATGGATGAGCCCTATGTACCATTAAAGTAAAAACACTCTCTCTAAAAGCAAAGTGAAACTATTGCCTGACCCAAATTCTGTTTCCACATATGGTAAAGGATAGCATTGACTCCATTGCCCTGTTATCAATACACCCTGTAGTATCTATTGTTTCTCTGTTACAAGTGAAAGGCCCACAGTAGGGTCAACTGGTAAACTCTGGTCTCAGTATCATATTCAAGCCAAACTGAGCTCAGAAGTACTGAGAAAACATCACAAGTATTCTCCTTCAAATACTTGCTCTTAAGTAATTAGAGCAGATAATTAACTGCTTAATAAGCAGATAATTATTAAGCAATGCTTCAATGTTTGACAGGCTGAAAGCAAATAAATTATCTACCAATTAAAAATTACTAAGATTTGCAGTATCTGAAAATCTGTACAAAGAATGAACTTTCTTTTCATTGTTATAAGTAGGTGGTCCTTCTATTCCACTGCAAAAGCAGCATAAGAGCTTACTCAGCTGCTGTCTTTGACATACCTGTCCCTATCAAACAGAAATTTCAGCTTTCATAGATCCTAATGCCTTTGCATGTTCACAGGCATGTTTTAAAGTTCCATCAAAGCTTTCAGGATCTCCAAGAGTCATAAAAGACTTGTTCATCAGTACAACAAGCCTAAATGGTGAGAAGGCGTGTGGGCAGGACTTCAGAGGCTCAATGGAGCAAGACTGCACAAGTTCTTGGCATTATATTAAAAGTTTCCGAACAAAAGATTATCCTACATCCCATGTGCACAATATTGATATACAACAGAGTAAATTAAAAGTAAAAGCAACCTTAAACATGACTTTTTTTTCCTCTCACAGCCAAAGGCTTGTCAAAAGATTAACAAAATATAAAGAAAATTATAAAAATCAAGTATTTTAAAATAAAAGTAACACCTTTAAAAACTGTTGTTACAAGAAGTTTATAAAAAAATCCACAAGAGGGCACCAAAGACAAAAGACTAGGACAAATCAATTGGAGACTTACATAGATAAAACTGGTTCACAAAACAGATTATTACATTTACTAACATATCAGTACCTTTAAGAAATTGACTAGTGGACAATGACTTTAAAAAAAACTGACATATTTTAGCTTTGGCCAGGTGGCTCAGCTGGTTGGAGCATTGCCCTATACACCAAAAGGTTGTGGGTTTGATTCCTGGTCAGGGCACATGCCTAGGTTGGGGTACATACGGGAGGCAACTGATCAGTGATTCTTTCACATCGCTATTTCTCTCTCTCTCTCTCTCTCTCTCTCTCTCTCTCTCTCTATATATATATATATATATATATATATATATATATGTATAATCTTCCTCTCTATCTAAAAATCAATAAACATATCCTAGGAATAGGATATAGTTTAAAATGCCATCACCACTGTCAATGAGTAAAACAGAAATATGTTTAAAATATATTTTTATTGATTTCAGAGAGGAAGGGAGAGGGAGAGAGAGAGAAACATCAATGATGAGAAGCATCAATTGGCTGCCTCCTGCATGCCCTCTACTGGGTATTGAGCTCGAAATCCGGGCACATGTCCTGACTGGGAATCAAACTGTTAACCTCCTGGTTCATAGGTTGACCCTCAACCGCTGAGCCACACTAATGAGGCACATTAAATTCTATTTTTAACTAAGCAGTATCTATGTTTCTAGGGGCATGTTGCTTATATTCAGTAATAGGAAATATCAAATATTCATATTACTTTATCACTGCATTCTAAACTGCATTTATATAAAAAGATTTATAATTATAACCTTATGTTCCTAGAGCAAATATAACTAAGGGCTAATTTATCTTTGAAAACAATTTCTTTTTCTTATTCTTTCTTTCTCTTACTCCTTTTCTGTTCCATTATGATAACTCTTAATAGCAAGCAGAAACTTTAATATATACTTAGCAAAAGAAATATCACTTGCATAAACTTAGAAATTATAATATAAAATGACTTTAAGAAGTCAGTTTCCAAAACATACAATTGAAGCACAATAAACTACCAATATTAATTTTAACATGCAGTTTACACTACTGAAATTCATGATACAAATGAAATTCTGGAGCAGAGGAGTGTCAAGGCAACAATAACAACAACAAAAAATTGCCCCCAAACCAAATACAAGGTGTCCCTCCAAAAATGTATATACACTTTGAGTAATTATTAATTCCAATGGATTAAATCTGAAAAGAAAGAAACATCAACTGAGCTATCAGCTACTAAAGGTGTATGCATTTTTGGGGACACGCTTTACTTATCACATGTTTGATTTAAGCACAGCTGATCAAATATTTCACATACTATTCATTACACACCTTATTATTTTAAAATGCAAATACATCCTATGTTGATGATACTCTTATGGCACTATCCTCCTATATAATAAAAGGCTAATGTGGAAATTGACCAAACAGCAGAACAACCAGTCGCTATGACACGCACTGACCACCAGGGGGCAGATACTCAACACAGGAGTGCCCCCTGCTGGTCAGTGCATTCCCACAGCCAACCTCACACAGCCGGCCAACCTCCCATGGCCCCTCCCCCCACCGGCTGGCACCAATGGGCCCCGATCAGGACTGGGTGAGACAGCCCCGATCAGCCCTGATCACTAACCAGGCGGAGGGGCCCCACCCTTGCACGAATTTGTGCACCAGGCCTCTAGTACTAAATAATAAGGGGTAAAGTAAAACCTATTATAAAGCAATTTTATACATACATTTATTGATTCAATAAGTATCAATTAAGTATTTATATGTAAACACTTATTGTATGCCAGGCAATGTGCTAAGATATAATATTTGTCCTTAAGAAATGTACAGTTTGGTGGAGTTAGAAAGTAGAAAATAAAATACAGTGAGATAAATACTTTCTTAAGGGAGCAGGGTGGGCACTGGCCTAACTGGACGTGGAGGAGCATTAGGGAAGGTCTCCCTTTCCAGAGGAGTCAATGACGAGGATGACTCCTGAAGGATGAGTTAAGCAGGAAAATGAGGGTTAAGTAAGTAGTCTAGGAAAATGCAGAACCTATGCTTTTCTTTAAAAACTTTTTGAGCAATCCCATCTTTGCTGATGGTTTCTCTATTAGCTGCAGAAAACCTGCTGTTTCTCTAATTGTCTGAGTTCTCCCTTGTGATTCAAACTTGCATAGTCAACTGCCTGCTACACAACATGATGTGGATGACCCATGGGTGCCTCAAATTAAACCAATGTTGACGTGATCTCATCTCACTCAGAAAGCTGCCCTAGAAAGAGAGCTGCTGGAGTGTTTCAGGCACAGCACAGTATGTGGAGAAGAAACAAAGTCTCTGGCTATTCTATCGAGAAGTTCGGTTGAGAACATATTGTTGCTGATTTGTTCCCTTTTTTTTAATGGTCAAAATACAACTACATTTTTAGGCTGAGGAGTAAGGCCCTAGAAGAAAGGGATAACATGACTGACTGAAAAGGCAATCAGAGAGGGGCCTTTTAAGGGAGTAGGAAGTTGGAAATCAAGGGGCAATAAAAGAAGTCCTGCTCTTTATGCATATCTCTATCACAGTACTATCATGCTGCACTTTGATCAGGTATCAGTTCATTTGTAGCCTTCCCCACTAGACTGCAATCTTTTTGCAGGCAAATACCATGTCTTATTTTTCTTCTGTACAAATTTTTATGAATGGAAAAAAGGTATATCCTCTGAAACAGGGAGAATGAAAAACGTAGTGAAGATACAGAAACATATTAAAGTTAGAAGGAAATTGAAATCTAGAGTGCAGTAAAACAAGAGAAAAATAAGTTATAAAAATTGGAAAGAAATAAAACTACCTTTATTCATAGATAACATGAAAGTAGAAAATTTCAAAGAATCTACCCCAAAACTCCTGGAAATAATGAGTATAGCAAGGTCACAGGATATAAGGGCAATATAAAAAAAAATCATTTGCTTTCTAAATACCAGCAATAAATAATTAGAATTTGTAATAGAAAAACATTTTTAATAGCACTAAAACACATTTAGGTCTAACATTATGTGTACAGAATCTATGTGCACTGAAGAAAGAAATCAAAGCTCTAAATAAATACATTCCATGTTCATGGATTGGAAGACTCAATATAATTTCTTCCTAATTTAATGTATAGATTCAATTCAATCCCAATAAAAATTCCAACAAGCTAATTTGTAAATGTGGACAAAATTATTCTAAAGATTATATAGAAAAGCAAAATACCTAGAACAGTTAACACAATACTGAATAAGAAGAATAAAATTTGAAGACTCACAGAATCCAATTTTAAGACTGCTAGAGTCCCAGGTGTACTTTTTAATGGTCCAGCATACGAACTTACACGGTCCCGATTCCTCCAAGCCCCACCGCCAGGCAATGGCTTTGGAGTAATCCAGGGACATACAGTGAGGAACTGGACTGTTTGACATTGGGGCAGGAACATGGGGGCAGCTTTCTCCCAGACAGGGGTGCTCACAGGGGTGATTGTTCCTGAGGCAGAACCTCCCCCATCACAGAGCTGACTGGCAGCCATATCTGAGTTTCCATCAGCATGGCCCACATTGTTTGCTCCACCCTGGTGATTTCCTGAGACCTTGCCCCATTCAATTTGCTGCCCCACCCAAGCTGTTTGCAGCTGCTTTTCCATAAGAATGGCCTGTCCTGACTCAGGCTTCAGGCTTTGCTAAAATCTCTTAAACAAGCAGCAGCTGGAATCAGCATACCCCAAAGCTATCAATAAAAGGCCCAAGACCCAGCACTAATACCAGCCTGACTTGCTTCACAGCTGGGCTTTTCCTGGGCACTTCCTAGCCCAATACAAATAGCAGCCATCTGCAGATATCTCTCTGTAGCTCCTGCCGGGTGGCCTCAGGCAATGGCTGACTTTGGACCTCCCCTAGAGGCCCCAGAGCCAGTCACCTGGTGAACAGCTTCGACCATAACATATTACAACTCTACACATCTACAAGCAACACACTCAAGGGACAGACTCAGTGAGCACCAAAGTCCCACTGAAGCAAGTCCTGCTTCATAGGGGTGTCTCCTGCATATAAGCTCTTCTATTGTAGACACAGCTGGTCCTCACAGCCAACTGGCCTGGAGGCCAATTCCTCCCAGTGACGACAACTCCTCCCAGTGACGCCAATAAAGGCTCAACTACAACAAGACTGTGTACACAGCCTACACAGGGACAACCTAGAGTGCCCAGCTCAGGTGACTAGGGAGGCTGAGCCACTGGGCCCTACAGGACACCTATTACACAAATTTAAATTGGCCAAAAGACACTCCACACAATGAATAGAGAAAGATCTCCACCAAGGCACATCAGCATGAAAATTTTAAATAACAGGGAGAAAGTGAAGATCTAAAAAACTTCCATAAAATATTAAAAGGATTAGGCATCAGAATATCATCTGTCTTGTCATCACCAATACTGGTAAGTTAGAAAATATACCAAGGCTTTCAAAATGTTAGGGGAACATTAATGCAGAACTTTATACCCAGAATTTTTTTCTTAATATTATTTTATTTTTCAATTAGTCTACTTTTAATATTATTATATACTAGAGGCCCGGTGCATGAAAATTCATGCACTGGAGGGGGTGTCCCTCAGCCTGGTCTGCCCCCTCTCACAGTCCAGGAGCCCTCAAGGGCGGGAGGTGACCCAGCGATCAGGGGAAGGCGATGCCCCATCACACCTCTGCTGCTGCCAATGCTGGCAGTGTAAGCCTCGGCCGGTCCTGGTTATCTGAGCCTCGGGCGGCCCTGGGTGGCTGGGCGGCCGCCATCTGAGGCTTGCTTGTGCCTTGAGCTGGCCCTGGGCAGTTGGGGGGCTGAGGGGACTGGGGGACTCTGTAGGCAGGCGCGCGGGATGGACTCGGCATTGCCGCGCGCGTGCCGCCCAGGCAGGACTAAGACTGAGCGCCGCCATCTTGTGGCTGTGGGCGCAACCATCTTTGAGGGCGGGGCAGTCAATTAGCATATTCCCTCCTTATTGGCTGTGGGCGCTGCCATCTTTGAGGGCAGGTCAATTAGCATATTCCCTCCTTATTGGCTGTGGGCACCACCATCTTTGGGACAGCATGAGGGTCAATTAGCATATTCCCTCTTTATTAGATAGGATTGGCATCAGGTGTACAGCATCATGGTTAGACAATCATATACTTTACAAAGTGTTCCCTCTAATATTTCCAATACCCACCTGGAACCATACACAGTAATCACAATATTGCTGACTACATTCCCTATGCTGTACTATACATCCTCATGACTATTTTGTAACTACCAATTAGTATTCTTAACCTCTTCTGCTTTTACACCCAGTCCTCCAACCCTCTCCTCCTCTGGCAACCAGAATTTTATACTCAATCAACAGTAAAGGTAGAACTGAGACAAAGTCAGAAATATAAGGCCTGAAAAAAAAACTGCTCATGTTGGGAAGCTCCTGGGAAAAATAGTTAATCAAAATAAGGAAGTAAAATGAGAAAGACATGATCCAGGAAACAGGGGATCCATTACACAAGAGAAGAAAAAGGAATTCCTAGGATAATGTTGAAGGGAAGTATTGGGGATGACAGCTGCTCAAGACTAGAAAGCAATCAGTTCAGGTTAGAGGAGGACAGAGGCTAAAGAATGAGTCAAGGAAAAAGTATAACACTAATAAATGTTCTGTGTTTGAAAGAGGAGTTTACAGCTCCTGCAGAGAATGTGGAGATGTAGCCTTTGAGAAAAAATTAGTAATAGGTACATAGAAAAATTAACAACAAACAACAGTATAAAAGCTAAGAAAATTAGTAGCTATAGAAATCACAAAAAGAATATACAATCACAATATATTGTGTGTTTACATGGTTGTGACTATGTAATACTGAGTAGGGATTTTTTTTTTTTAATTATGGTTTAATAAGGGGGAAATTAGAGAAAACAAGTAATCAATTCCTTTTTAAAGAATTTCAGTTTGCAATCAATACTTCTATCTCAAATTTGACATAACCTTATCAGAAATTGTATAACTGCTAAGACAATATTGTTTACTTTTAAAAGTACTAATAAATATTTGACTGAATAGTGAGATTAAAGTATTAATAAAGGAACATGAAAACTTAAAAGTAAAAATCCTAGTTATAATCTTGCTTCCTCTCCAGTTTTGTTTTTAAAATGCACTGTAAATGGAAAAAACTAGTTCCTTAAATGTCCCTCCTGCTTCTCTAGTAACTCATCTTCTAGTGTGGCACTCCTAGATACTGTGCATACCTCATAAGCCACTAATCACTAATTCTTAAGATATCAGAAAAAGATAATAAATATTTAATGCAAACTAAGCATATTTTGAGATTTAATGAAGAGTACCTCATTTGTATAATGAAACAGTAAGTGCTATTGATATAAAGAAAAAAATTATAGAAAAATGACTCAGAAGAAAAAGATCAATTTTTTGAGGGTAATTACGAACCGAATTTTCTTCCTCCTCTTCCAATTCTCGCTGCTGTTCTTCATGTCTTTTAGCTTTGATCTCCATAGCTTCTGCAATCAGGTCTCTTAAAATCGATACAGGCTTTGCATTCTTGATAAAAGGATGCTAGAAAAGTAAGATTCAAAGGTATAATTTTAAAATATTTATCTGAATTATATCTAAAAAATGTTAAAACAACATGTAAATAAATGCAAACCAGGATCTTCAATGATTGTTCTTTCATCCAGAATTAAATGTATAGGTTAAGAATAGAGAATACTGCCCTAGCTGGTTTGGCTCAGTGGATAGAGTGTCAGCCTGAGGACTGAAGGGTCCCATGTTCAATTCCGGTCAAGGGCACATGCCTGGCCAATCCCCAGTAGGGGGCTTGATCCCCAGGAAGAGGCGCGCAGGAGGCAGCCAATCAATGATCCTCTCTCATCATTGATGTTTCTATCTATCTTCCCTCTCCCTTCCTCTCTGAAATCAATAAAAATATATTATTAAAAATAGAGAATATTGCCCTAACCAGTGTAGTACAATGGTTAAAGCACCAGCCTGCATGCGGAAGGGTTGTAGTTTCAATTTCCAGTCAAGGGATTTTGCCTGGGTTGCAGGTTTGAACCCACACCCCAGTTGGGGCACATTTGGGAGGCAACTGATCAACGTGCCTCTCTCACATCTCTTTCTTTCTCTCCCCCCCCCCCCCCCCAACCCTTTCCCTTCCACTCTCTCTCAAAATGACTGGAAAAAAATATCCTTGGTTCAGGATTAACAAAAATTTTTTAAAAACATAGAATAAGTCAGCTGCTTTAGAAATAAAATTTTACTTTTTGGTTTACTTGTTTTTAAAAACCATTAAAGCACAAACACAAAAATGCAATCCTGTTAGTAAAACTACATTAATGAAAACTACCTCATAGATATAATTATCCAAAGGGAGTTTAGAGTAGGTTGGAAAAAAGATAAAATTTTTTTTAAAGAATTGGTGATTACATTACATATAAAAATAAAATTATGTATTAGTTACAGATTTTAATTAACCTTAATAAGCTGACAGCCAGAATAAGTGGTCAAAAGAAGGCAACTATTTTCTTACTTCTTTTACATATTTTCTATTTTATTAGGTATTGAAAATGTAATCATTCCCAATGGAGGAAAAAAATGGCAATAAAATGTTTTCAGAACATGAATATTGTTTCATATCTATAATATATAAAAATAACTTTTCATTTTTTTATTCTACCCTAATTTAACAAAAATATCTGAATTTATTACAAATCTGGTAAACAGAACAGAAACCACCAGAACAGACCTGTATTTTTGATGATTTTTTATTGAGTGGGAAGACTGTGAGAGAAATAGAGGGTAAGATTAAAAGTATAATTGGGAAAGATTATCTTATTTGGAGGCAATACAGCTTCAAAATGTAATTTTCATAATTAACTGTCAGTAAATAGACCCAGGTAAAAGCTGAGTTATTTAATAAAGAACACAAAAATATTCTCAAAGACAAAACAATTTTAGTGCTAAAGAAGAAATTACAGATATGTGGAAGAGGCTTTAAAATGGTGAACATATATCATTTGAGGAAAGTATGAGCAAGAATTGACCAGATTACAGAAATAATAGAATCAATAGCAAAGAACTAATAAATTATTTTATAACAGTTATAGACTAATCACCAGATAACTTGAGTTCCATTAACATAGCTATGGTAGACTCCTGGTTCCACCAAAATAGAGTTGTGGCTAGGTGCTCAGTAGCCCAGCTAGATCCTACCTTTCTTAGTCCCCCACTCAGCTGGCTGTGGCTAGGAGACTAAGTTCTGGGAACGGAATGGAACGGAACGGAACGGAACAGAATGGAATGGAACAAAACGGAATGGAAATCTTGATGGTGTGCTCCACTTCCTAACCTGGGCCTTAAAACACTGTGTGCACTCTTCCATGACTTCTCTTCTTTCTGCCAAGCTGGAGAGCAGACAAAGATAATGACCTAGACAATGGTGGAACAACAAGGAAGGAACTCCAGCCCTACACTGAACATTTTTGAGAAACACTGATGGAAGGTCATACACACACACACACACACACACACACACACACACACACCTGAAGATATGTTCTTTGCCCTTAAGAAACTTATCTAAAATAAGGAATAAAACACAAACACATACAAAAAAATTAAAATGTGACATACAAGTTACATTTATGATGGGTTGGCATAGCCTATACAATTAAGAGATGAATAGGTAAGACAATCTCAGATGCCTCATTCAAAATAAATAGATCATTTTAGGGAGGAGGAAAATATGAACAATATGCACAAACACACCAAGACAGGGAGTGTATGTTAGAACACAGTAGGAAAATCTGTCTTGTCAAGACAGAAACATTTAGAGAAATGGTGTTATGTGAATTTAGATACAAGCAATAGTGGGGCAAGAAGCATACATGCTTAGGATGAAATGCCTGAATTTTGTTTGAGAGCCATTTTAATTATATAAACAAGAGAATAATATAAGGAAAAGAATGTCTTTGATAGCATAATCCTGCAGTACAATGTAGAAACAAAATAGAGTGAGGAGAGCCCTGGCTGGTGTGGCTCAGTTGGTTGTAGTGTCATCCGATGCACTGAAGGGTCACAGGCACATACCTGAGTTGGGGGTTTGATCCCCAGTTGGAGCACATAAGAAAGCAATCGATGTCTGTCTCTCTCTCTCTCTCTCTCTCTCTCCCTCTCTTTCTCTCACTCTCTCTACCCCCCCCCCTTTCCTCTCTCAGTAAAATCAATAGAAACATGTCCTCACTGAGCCTTTAAAAGAAAAACAGAGGGAGGAGAAACTGTAATAATAAAGGTGTGAATTATTAGAACCTAGGTTAAAAAAACAGATGCCACAATGGAGAAAAGTGAATCTGATGAAAGTACTCTTAAGAAGGATTTAGTCACTATATATACTAACAGTAGAAGAAGACCAACACTGCAAAAACTGGGAAACAATAGAATTATATCTCTTTTAAAGAGTACAGAAACCTCAAATTGTATTATGCCTTATCTTTTCAGGGGAAATTATGAGCCAATCCTCCAAGCCACAGTGTTACCTTTAAGAAATGCCAAAGCACATACATGGTTCATCCAGTCTACTGCAAATTTTCACTTTTGTGCAGTTAAGTGTGAACTGACTACCCAGTGCTTGCTACCATTCGTCTATAGTGTTTAACGTTCTTAATCTTGAATCCTCGATATGTCTGATTTCATTTGTACTCGTGTGTTTTTTCTACATAACCACTACCAATGTTATTTTGACCAACAAAGAGGAACTGGCTAATAAAGTTAAAAGGCTATTGGAAGAACAAGGCCATATTATTTGAGCATTCTCAACAGTCAGAAGAGAAGTTTTATCAGACATACTGGCAGATTCTTAAAGAATACTTTAAAGTAACAGGTGGTAAAATAAAAAAATGCAAGGCAACATTAAAAAATGACAACAAGAAACACCAGAGAAAACAATTTGGCAAAAAAAAAATGTCAATTGTGATTAAAATGTTATTTGCATATACTACTGTAAATAAATGGGTTGAATTTCTATTAAGTAGTATTTTAGTTACTAAAAGACACTGAGTTCATAAGATAAATTCAACTGCATGCTTTCTACATGAGACATACACTTAAATAAATCCAACTCAGGTTTCCTCAAGAGGCGTACTGAAAAAACTTGGGTTAAAAGTCAAAGACAGACAATAAAATTTTAGTCAAACATAAAAATATATCAAGAATAACATAATCAAAAGGCAGAACTAAAGACAATTCCCTATACCTCTCCATTAAAGTGCAGCTAGAACCCTGGACATTGTATATAAAACAAACATAGGAAAACTCTGAAAAAATGGGGAGAAGGCAGCAAACTGGCTAGGGACTGTGGGACTTGAGGAAAAACATAGCTGTGAGTTCCATGGGTTTTCTTTTTATCTCCTTTATCCTAGACTGGGTACTGGAAAAGCCAGCAACCCAGAACCACTAAGGGACACAATCTAAAAAAGCTCCTACAACAGCCTTCTCTCTTGAGCCAAAAAATCAGGAAAGGGACAGCTAACAAGACAAAACTTCTAGACAATAACCATCCTACTCCAGCCAAACATCACAGAAAAACATTGGCCCCAACTCCACCAGCAAAGGCTGAGTGGGGAACCTATACTTCCACCCTCTGGAGGGTATTCAATCCTACTCAGATGGTGTCAGATAAAACGTGCCTCTTGCCCCAGGACTTATATGCCTATCAGACAGTAATTAGACTCTAATGAGACTAAAGATAATTATCCTACGTAAAAAAACTTAAGTCAGAAGTTTGTTGGGCAGAAAGCAGAGTAGAGAAAGGATGAAAATTGGGATTAGTGGACAAATGGAATAAACCTGGAATAATGATTTAATCAATGTGCTCTTCAGTGTCATTTAACCTTTCTGTGCTTCAGTATCCTCATCCACAAAATTAGGAAATTATACTAGAATACTTCTTAAATGCTTTTCAATCCTAAAAACTCTAAGTTAAAAACAACAGAATATTTTCTAAGAAAGATTAGAAAAGGTTATGGGAGAAAGACTAGAAAGAAATACTGGTTAAACTATCCAAAAATCAGCTATCAGATATATTTGAATTTACCTCCACCATCATATTTTGTGCTCACTTTCCTGTGTGTGTTTTTCTCCTTTCTTGCCTTCCTTGGTGTTTAATAATTTAGATATTCAACATGATAATACTAATAGGTCTTTGATTTATGTGCACAAAAACTCCTTGGATATCTGACAATATTTCAAAATAAATGTTTCAGTTAATTAATTTTTGAAAGGTACTATTTGCATATAACAAAAAACTCAAAAGGCTCAAAAACAGCACTCAACAAAAAAGTTAAGTTTTGATTCAATTCCTGCTTCTCAGCCACAGTTACCTTCTCTGGAGGCCAGTTTCCTGCTTATTTTTTCAGAGCTACTCCACCATAACCACTGGCATATGCACATTTACATATATGTATGTGTGCCTGTGTGTATTTTGCCAATCACTCATCTCAATGGAGCTTAAATTGTTTTAAATTGTTGGAAGTTTTTTAATATTGTTTCCAATCTTTTGCCATTATAATGTTCTATGAATATTTTTACACATGTTATTTCACACATGGTTAAATTTTTCTATAAAGTAAATTTCTACAAGTGTAATTACTGGGTCAAAGAATATTTAACATTTTACTTTAGTTAGACAATGCTAAATTGCCTTCAATGGAGAATGAGTACTAGTTTTATTTTCATAGCAATAAACATTATACTGTACTTAAGAGCCTGTTTCTTATACGCCTCAACAAATACTTTTGTTTAAACAGTACTTTAGAAAAATTGCTTTTTATAAGAACCATGCTTTGAATCCTTTTGTGATTTAATAAAAAGAATTATTTTCCAAATATCAAGTTTTGTTAATGTGAGACACATTTACTAGTATTAATAGCTTAGAGGTCTGAGCCAATTCTGTTGGGGAAAATGAAGACTCACAAATACTTATTGAAAGTATTACATTATTTCTATTTGCAC
This sequence comes from Myotis lucifugus, assembly GCF_000147115.1. NCBI lineage: Eukaryota > Metazoa > Chordata > Mammalia > Chiroptera > Vespertilionidae > Myotis > Myotis lucifugus. The sequence continues at coordinate 1,183,111 of NW_005871342.1, read as the reverse complement.
TGAATTCCAAGGCAAATAAAAAAAAATACGACCTGACACTGTAAATACAAGTCTATTTGTAGCAGAGATACTGAAACTCTTCATTTAGGTAATCTTGTAACCAATATTTACAAGTGATCTTTTCCAAGAGTTCAGGGATCTTGTATTTACGTATCTTAAAGCAGAGCAGGTCAAAGAAGAAATGCTGGGTCAAAGAAAACATCAGGGGGAAAAAAAGAAACTAACGATGGAGGAGATAGGGTTCTGAAAGGAGAATCCTAGGAAGTTTGGTTTTAAAGCAACTTTAGGGGGAAAGAGTTGACAATAATAACAACACACAGAAAAAAAGGGAAAAGAGAACACTAATTTGAAAAAGAAAAGAAGAAAATGAGACACAGAGAACATACAGAAGAATGGAGACGGTGGATGGAGGTGTGAGGAAGGATGTGTATCAATCCACATTTCCTGGGAGGTTTATGTCTTTAGAAATCAGTTAAGGAGACTCAAGACCATCCTACTTAAGGTCAGAAAGCTAAAAGATATAAAGAACACATTCTTCCCTTGGTGGCATAAGCACTGACCTGTAAAAGCTGTGTTGCAGTAGCTCTCTGCTCAGGATTCTTCACTAGGCACTTTTTAACAAAATCGGTGAAATCATCAGACCAGAGTTCTGGCTTCCTGAATGTTGGTGGTGGATTTGTGGGAATCATAAAAATAGCCTAGTAAAAAAAGAAATATCCAAAAGACACAGTAAGAATCACAATAACACACCAACTAAATCTCTTCATCTATCTTTCCATCCGACTCTAAATCTGAAAAACAAATGTAAGTGGTTCTAGGATTTCCAGTAAGATTACAATTCAGGAAGCAAGTCCATCTGCTACTAATGTAATCATTTCCCATTAAATTTCCTCTATTTGAATTGCAGCTCATTGAGCACATCATTCTTTATTTTATCTATTATTTTTAATCAGTCTCCAAAGAAGATTGCATTTCTAACCCTCTTACCAAACTAAGGACATTCTCTGGTTAAATAGATACATCCCCCAATTTTGCTATTGCATGCCAGATTTAGTTCCCATTTCAGTTTTATATAAGTATCACTGCAGTCCAATTTCCTTTTGCAATCCAGAATATTTATTGCTGTATTTAAAATAATACTTAATAGAGGCAATACTTTTCTCTTTCCAAATATATATGTCAGTATTCCAAATGAAAAGTTTTAAAGCTAATATACCACTTTGATTTATTACTAATGATTTAATTTAGTATTAATAACTTAGTACTGATGATAATACATCCAGAAAGTTCACAGTTCAAAAGCTCTAAAAATCCTCCCTGTCATCGCTGTCCTCTCAGCTATCCAGTCACCCTTTTTCAACCCAGAGAATTAATCCCTAATGTTCTTAGCAAATCACTGTATGTAATGAATTAACTTTTCTCCTGGGCATCTAGAATTGTTCCTGATAAAATACCATTACTAAAACATCATTTCCTTTGAGAAAAGTTATTAAAGATATGAAAACAATAATAAATTTAAACCAAATGTATCAAGCACTCAATAAATACTAGCTATCATTTTCATTTCCACATTATATAAAAAAGACAAGAAGCAAACATGGCAATGACAAAAATTTTACAAAGCAACATTAATTTAGCCAAATTATAACTAATTGTCGTTTAATAGGTAAGCTTATATAATTATGCAATCAAAACATGTGAGATGAGGAAAAAATGGCTTTTTGGCAATCTTAATCAATATATGCACGTGCAGCCTCCAAACATGGGCCTCACAAAGATGTGTTCATGTGAAGCATACAAAAACTTCCTTTCGACTACAGAATTCTCTAATTCTCCAGAAGACAGGTGTATGTTTCTGTTCTATACTCAATTTTTCACCTGGCTTTTAGTGGTCTTCTCTCTTCATGTGCAAACAAAATCATGTACATGAACTTATCTCCCTTCTCGTTAATGCATAAAGAAAATTAAAATGGTAATACTATAAACCACAGGAATGCCTAGAAACAAAGTTTTTACCACTGAAAGAAACTAACCATACCTATGTTTACTTCTGTTTATATATGGAGAAAACATAAAAACTGTCAACAAAAATGAACTATTTGGGGAGATACCAATTTTAATATATTCCTTTGATAGAATAAAATTGTTATACTTTCCATTGGATTTTTATCAATTGTTCAAAAGTCACCATAAGTTCTTAGAATCATAAAATTTGCACAATAAAAGATATATGACAGCTCTAGCTAATTTAGCTCAGTAGATAGAGCATTGGCCTGCAGACTGAAGGTTCCCAGTTTCAACTCTAGTCAGAGGCACAAGCCCAAGTTGTGGGCTCAATCCCCAGTGGTGGACATGCAGGAGACAGCCAGCCAATCAAGATTCTCTCTCATCATTGATGTTTCTATCTCTCTCTCTCTCTCCCTTCCTCTCTGAAATCAATAAAAATATATTAAAAATAAAAGATATATGACAGATCATTTAGCTCAATCTTGTCATTTAACAGAAAAGAAACCAAAAATCCAGAGGGGGACTAAGTGACTTAAAAACAGTATTGGACCTACAAAAGAGCCTTCATTAAAAAAATTAGCAAAGCATCCTAACACATCTACTATGCTTCAAGAAGCAAGAAGGAAAAGCACAAAAGCAGGTTACTAAAACTAAACAAACAGCTACTAAGAGGATAAAGAGATGATAAATGATGATTCTGTTTTCAACTTATATGTTTTCCAGGTCCTTGTCTTATTTCCAAGTGGGGTAAAAAGCATAAGCAAGTTTTAAGCCTTCAGACAAGACAATGAGAAGAAACATCTTAAAACTTGCTACAATCACACTTGTGTCAGTCAATAAAGTTGAAGATTATTCAATCAAATATGAATTTGAAAAGGCTATTCAGTAGAGAAAACATTATCTTTTCAATAAATGGTTCTGGAAAGACTACAATAGAAATGAATTTGGATAACTACATTATACCATATAAAAAATTCAACATATGTCAATGACCTATCCGTAAGACCTAAAACTATAAAACCCTTAGCAGAAAATGTAGGGGGAAAGTATCATGACACTGAATTTCACAATGATATCTTGGACCTGACACCAAAAATCCAGGCAAAAAAAAATTTGATAAATTGGACTGCATCAAACCCAGCAATCCCACTTCTGGAAATATATTCTAAGACTCCTGAAATACCAATAAAAAAGAATATATACACCCCTATGTTCATAGCAGCATTATTTACAATAGCCAAGATCTGGCAACAGCCCATACCTATCAGAAGATGAGTAGATAAAAAAGTTGTGGTACATTTACACAACAGAATACTACACTGCTGGAAAGAAGGAATTTTTACCCTTTGCAACAGCATAGATGGACCTGAATATTATTATGCTAAGCAAAATAAGCCAGTCAGAGAAAGACAAACATCACATGATCTTACTTATGTATGGAATCTAATGAATAAAATAAACTAATGAACAAAACAGAACCAGAGGCATGGATACATGAAACAGGCTGAGAGATTCCAGAGGGGAGGGAGCTGGGTGAGACAGGATGATGAGATTAGCCAAAGAACATATATACACAGCCCATGGACACAGACAACGGTGTGGTAAAGGCCAGAGGGAGGGGAGGCAGAGCCTGGGTAGAGGTGGGTATAATGGGGGACATCAACAATTTTTTAAAAATTTAAAACTTTTGTGCATCAAAGCACTATCAACAGAGGAAAAAGGTAATTGACAATGGAAGAAAATATTTGCAAATGGGTTAATACTCAGCATATATAGAGAACTCTTACAGTTCAACAACAAAAAAAACAAACAACTCAATTAAAAAATGAGCATGGAACTTAGATATTTCTCCAAACATATACAAGTGGCCAATAAACACATGAAAAGATACTCAGCATTTAGTCATTAGAGAAATGCACATCAAACCTATGACCTGAAGAGCATTATGCTAAGCGAAATAAGTCAGTTGGAGAAAGATAAATATCACATGATCTCACTCATTTGTGGAATATAATGAACAACATAAACTGATGAACAAAAACTGATCCAGAGACGGAGAATCATCGATCAGACCATCAAACCTCAGAGTGAAGGCAGGAGAGGGTTGGGGAAAAGGGGAGAGATCAACTAAAAGACTTGTATGCAAGCATAACCAATGGACACAGACACTAGGGGGGTGAGGGCATGAGCGGGGGTGGGGGGGTGTTGGGGAGGCAATGGGGGGATAAGGACACATATGTAATACCTTAATCAATAAAGAAAAAGAAAAAAGAACATAAAAAATAAATAAAATAACACACACACAACTATGAGATACCACTCACATCCATTAGCATGGTTATTGTTAAAAAATAAAATTTTAAAAAAAGTGGTGGCAAAGATGTAGGACAATTAGAATCCTCATACATTGCTGGTGAAGATGTAAAATGGTGCAGTTGCTATGAAAAACAGTATGGTAATTCCTTAGAAAATTAAACACAGAATTACCATATGATCCAGCAATCCTACTCCTGGGTACACCAGTATACCCAAAAGAAGGGAAAGCAGGAACTAGAACACATATTTGTACACTTATGCTTATAGCAGCATTATTCACAATAGCCAAAAGGTAGAAGTAACCCACTGACAGATGAAGGGATAAACAAAACACACACACACACACACACACACACACACACACACACACACAATGGAATAGTATTCAAACTTAGAAAGGAAGAAAATTTTGACACATGCAACAACACAGATAAACCTTGAAAACATTATATTGCGTGAAATAAGCCAGTCACAAAAGGACAAATATTGCATTGATACCTCAAGAGGTTCTTAAAATAGTCAAATTCATAGAGACAGAGAGTATAGTGGTGGTTTCCAGGGGGTGGAGGGAATGGGGAGTCAGTGCTTAATGTGCACAGAATTTCGGTCGGGGAAAATGAAAGCATCCTGGAGATGGACAGTGTGACCGTTGTACAGCAATGTAAATGAACTTGTTTACACAACTGTACACTTAAAAATGGTTAAAAGGGTTAATTTTTATGGTATATACTTTACCACAATAAAAAAAATAAGAATGAGGGAAAATGTAATGCAATAATTGAGCTCAGAAATGTTTGTGAATGAATACCTGTTGCACACAAAGCATGGTGTTAGGCGCTACACAGAGTTAAAAGATGCACAGGAAATACAGCCACTACCTAACCTAGTCTGTAATGAAAGAACAAGCAGTAAAATAATTAAAGAATACTACAATAATAGAAGAAATGATATAAGGCATAAAGAGGAGAGGTCTTTCCCTTAGAAGAAATAACATAAGGGAAAGTGGGAACATGGAATAAGGCTGTTGGGAGGAGCAGAGAGCAAGCTGATACGCTGTAGGGGTCTAGGAAATGAGAAGATTAGAAGGGGAATGAGGATATGGAGTTTGGTCAGCAAGAAAGTATACAGCTGAAAGAAGGTTTCTTTTTTCCCCCCTAAAATGTACTAATATGCTGTTAATCAGTTTGTTTATGCCCAAGAAGTAGATATTTTAAAAAACACACAAAAAAACCAAAAGCCTAGAGATACTCTATATATGGAATAAAAAAGCCAGTTAGGGGCTACTGTAGATGGCCCAAGATGAATAATAAAGAGTTCAACTAAGACGGTACCTACAGGAATGAAATGGAAGAAATTGGGTATGAGAACCAAGAGTACATCCTAACAACATTGTTTGGGAGGGTGGGAAAGAAAGAACAAAAGATTACTCCAGAACTCAAGAAATGAAAAACAGACACCTTCATTACAAAAGTCACTCAGGAATTCTAACAATTCACCCTATCATTCTTTTGAAAGCCCTCTCAATATTCGGTAATTTACTATAATGTGCTATTACTGGTTTCCAACTTGAAAAGTGGCCCAAAGGATCTTCTGTGGATAAAGCAGTGTAGATTCAATATTCAAGTCTACTGACTCCAGGGTAAGAATTAATCTCTGTAATACTGTATGTATCTTCTTTCAAAAAGGGAAAATCCTTTCATGGGAAAAAACATTCTTACACACCTTACAACTGATATTACATCTAAGATAGCCAGTTTTATGACACAATAAGCATCTATCAAATGAAAATACATATCAAGTACTTTCTGTGAGTTCAGAACTAGTTCTAATAAAGAAGCAGCAAACCGATAGGCCACAGGCCTATACTTCGTTTGGGCAACATCAAGCTCATAATCCCATAAGGTAAGACCCTGCTGGAATTAGACTGATTTTTCTCAGGATGCACATTCCCTCTTTTACACGGGCCCCACCTAGCCTGGTTCAATTATCTACTCTACTTGATGGACCCCATAAGTATCTATATAAGCCTTGCTATTACAGATTTTTAAAAATAAGATACATGTCTCAGACCCACAGAGCTCACAGTCAACTGGGGGGGGGGGGGGAGATTAACACATATGGAACAAACAGCAAACAATGGAGTGCTAGAAAACAAAACTCTTCTGTAAATAACCTAATTAATCTCAGCTCCATAGTTGAAGCCGAAACTAATCTGGTTTTAAGGATGGGGAAAATGGGGTTAATATTGGCTGCTGGAAAAGGCACACAAAACCACCTGCTACTCCAAATTAAAGAATAAAATAAATTTGAACTCTCATCTCTGCAAAACAGTTCAAAGCACCTACATAAGCCCCTATATAGACTGACCTCAAACTGCAGGTAAATGACACTAGATTGTGTAGGTAAATGTTGTTCATCTGCACTTCTGTTACAAACTGATGGATAACAACTCAGCGATTTATGTTCTTGAAGCTAATGCTCTCCTTTGAACTTTGAAACAATGAGCTGCAGCCTTATCTCCCGATAATCTTAACATATAAGGCTCACCTCAGCAGTAGCTATTAGAAACCCAAGGATAAAAAGCTTAACTCTAACTCTTATTTACCCAGTACTATCATAAAGTGATCCTAAAATGTTCACATCCTATTCTCAAACAAGCACTGAACTGCATACAGTTCAAACAAGTAAGTCTTAATATATGATCTACAAAAATGTAGAGACTTTAAAGTCTCCAGGAAAACCACTCTACCTTTTATTTCCATTTTTTATGTTACATAATCAATAATAAACTGACAGATTTTATCAGACTTGACTCTGTTCAACTAATTTAACTGAATCATGAATCACAGAAGATCCGCTCAAGAACCTCCAGGTTTTTGTCCAAGCCGATTAGGAAACAGGCCTCCGCTGTAGAAAGTTTTGGCAATCAGTGGCTAGCCTTAGACTAACAATTCACTCCCTTCCTTGCCACCAACCAAATCACATGGACACACATTACAGCCATATAATTTATCTTATCTCTAACACCATTTTGATTGAAGAATGTTAGTACAATAAATGATAGGATTATCCCTGTGTTTGTTTCTACCCAATGTGTTGCTTAACTACATGTTGAGCCTCGGATTAAGTTTTAAAAAGAACTTCCCTGATCACAAGTAGTCTTAAGAAGCCAAGAAATGTAAGTGCCTCAGAACAAGTAATTATCTTCATGCCTGGAACTTCAGGCCTTACACTCCGGGAGCATCCAGAAGACATGGCCAGAGCCAGAGCTGGGAAACTACATGCCTGAACTGTATTATAATCTTAAGGGCGGTGGTCAGCACTATGTCTGAAGCTAAGGTGGCTGGATATGTGAATGTACAGAAGCAATGAACCTGCCGGAATAACAAAGAAATCGGTGCCACTACCCACGAACCTCAGACATATGAGCAAAAGGTTATCTTCCTAACAAATTAAATGAGATAAAGGATGAGAAAGCATTTTTAAAAGCTGCAAAGAACTAAACAAACATAGCTGTTTCCTCATAGGAAACATAATAGGTAGCAAGCTACTAAGTCAAAAATATATAATTTCTGCAAAGAATATATAGTAATAGTATATTTTAAAGACTACTGTAAATAACAGCAAACAGTACAATGGAATGAACCCAACACTGGACCCAGATCAGAATAACCCTCTAACTGATTGTGCAGCCTCAGTTTTTCATATAAGTGAGGAAGTTGGACTAGATATTTTTCAGGTTCCTTTTTGGATCTAAAAGACTCTGGCACTCTAACTTCCAAGCAATCTAGGAGGTGAATACTAACTAGATAAGTACTATATTATTAGTTAGAAAGGGGATAGACATGGAGAAGGAGAGGGAAGGATGTTAAAAGACCTACTAATTGCTTCTGGGTCTTTTGGCTAAGATGAACTGTAAAAGGCCTACTAGATGTTAATGTAAATACAAATCCAAATTTGTATCACCACTTCCTCAAAAGCAAGTCTGAAATACACGGAGCTTTTGAAGAGAATACTAAAATCTAGCATGAATGCTGCTCTTACATGCAGTTTCCACATAAGCACAGGTTCAGGTAGCACAAGCATGACCTCACACTTCACTCCAGCTCCGGGTACAGGGACTTCAATAATCATTAATTTGCCCAATAAGGGCCAGTTTGCCTGCCTATCAACCAAATTAAAGGAAAGGGTGCAGTTGGTGCCCAGGCAGTACAGTGAATAAGAAAACCAGCTCCAGAGGTCTGAGCCAGCTCTGGATGGCACTGGGTACAATACAATAGCGCCACCATTATGAGTAGCTATCTAACCCATTCTAATTCTCTTGCCCTGTTTACACATTTGAAAAATGGGAATAATAATAGTACCTACCTCATAAGGCTCTTCTGAACTTTAAATGGGTTAATACATGTAAAATACTTAGTGAAAATGAGAAGATAAAGTAACAATGCAGAATGGTTACTTCCCATAAAAATGACAAGTATGTGGCAATAAAGATAAAAAGATAGTACAGAATCTCAAAAATTCAAAATATCTATTCACAACAGCATCTATAAGATTACGTAAGATTCTTTTAAAAAAATTTATTATAAAAGCCAGTATATATTCAACTTTTAAAAATTATATCTGTAATTGAACCAAGGCTTCATTTAAAAGCATTTCTTAAGTTGCTGCCTATACAGCCACCTCTCACATAAGCACAATTTAAACCCCAATACCTTTAATTGCATCCAGTTAAGTCTTAGACGTCCTTCAAAACTGAAATTTAATGTCCCTTTAAGACAATTCAAAAATATTTATAAAACATGGCTACAGAAGAAATCAAAAGTGAACGTGAGCCAACACTTAATGAACTTTATCAATCCACTCTCTCTCAGATCTCCCAAATTAGAATTCCTATGTGTTCAGTTCAACTAACTTTTCTGAGCACATATAATGTATCCATACCTGCAAAAAGAATTTCTTTGAGAAGCTTAGAATCTAATGGGATAGGATAATACATACCAGATCATTTCAATAAAATAGTGTAAGTGCTGAAATAGGCCACAATGGGCATTAAGCTCAAAATGATGTCTAAAGAAAAACTAGACGTGAGTGAGCTTAGTCCTAAAGAATGATTGAATTGATGTGGCATAGAAAACAGAAAAGCATGTTCAAAGTTGTGAGGTCTGAAATACCACGGGCTCTCTGTGGGAAACTGACTTATTTCAGGTATGGGGCAGGAAAATTACAAGATAAGCCTGGAGCATCTTAATCGGCCCTTAATGAAAGGTACCACTCAAAGAAAGGAAACACTTCCAGTCGTTCAGAACACTACAGGTTCTGAACAAAAGAAGTTCAGAACCTGTAGACCTTAGCCCCACCCACAAAAGATTATGATTTAATTGATTTTCTATCTCTTTCTCTCACTCTCCCTTCCTCTCGGAAATCAATAAAAAATATTTTTAAAAAGAACAAAGTATATAAGAGCTTTGAAAGACAAAATAACTGCCTAGAATGTACTAAAATGTTTCAATATAGAAAGAAACAATATGGTTGCAAAATGGGGGAAAAAAGAAAACTCTGTACAAAAGATTCATGAAATATCACTTCCTATAATTTGACTAAGATTAGAGAAATAAATTTATTCTAGTCATTAGCAGCTTTCACTTATCTGGGACAAGTTTCTAGGACAAATTTATAAGAATATGAAATGCTATTAAAAGGTCAAAATATTATATGGAACAGTAATACCTTTACCAAAAGGCAACAATAATTCAAATCAATACAAAGTACATCAATACCATCCACCCTTATCATATCAGCTCTATTGCTACCATGGGGCCCAGGGCAAGAAAACAAACAGAGACTCATGGTCAATGGCTTACCTATCTTTTATTCCCACCTCTGACTCCTGAACACCCCTGCACACACATCTTGGCTGCACTCTAATGCCCCACTACCACCCCTAGCCAGCCCTGCAATAGCTGTCTCTTGTCTATCTCTAGCCTGGCACAGTTTGCTCTCACAAGGATGATCCTAGAGAAGATGCCTTCATAGGCTCAGGGCCACTTGAACAGGAAATTCTGGGATCCTGGGTACTCAGAGCATAACCTGGCATAGGGATGTAGCAGGGCCAGAGCAAGGCCAGAGTGGAAACCTAAAGCACAGCTCTGGGCAAAGACTCCACTAACCCAAGTCTAGTACCTACAATTGACATAACCTTAAAATTACCATTTGGCATAAAATCACCTGACTAGAGTGAAAAAATAATGTCCCAACTTACCACCAAAGTGCAGACTGCGTTATCATGGAATCTATGATAGTTAATCAAATAATCAAAGCACACATAGCAAAATGTAAAAAGGTAATAGCGATTATAAACAAGTCACTCAATCCTCAGTCATATCTAATGGTGATTGCAAAACTTAGGCAGATGCTTACAGGAAGGCCTATGAACCCAAATTGATACTAAGAACTAAGTTAAAGCTAAGCAGGCAAAGGTCAACATGGAGCTCATGTGATTGATTTAGAATAAAATAATAAGCTAGTCCCAAGGTAACAAGAGTGGCACGCAATAAATGAGGCTCTGGCATAAGAACAGTACAATGTCCAGTACAAATCAACTTAACAAAAAGAAAGTATACATAATGAAATTAAAATAAATTATAGGTTTAAAAAAACTAAAATTAATTAACAACAAAGGATATATAAAGAACAAGAAAGAAACAAGTGAAAATGATAGATCTCAGGAATTCAGTTGGACAATTTAGGAATTAAATGGTAAGTTTTAGAAGAAAAAAAAAATCTGTCAACCTTGCCTGGAGAAAAGAATGCTTTCATCTACTGCCTGGGTCACCATGAGAGCCAAATAAATAAATAACTCATCAGAGTCTATCAAGAATTAGTGAAAATGATAAAAATATTAACATAGTTCCTGGCTTCACATTCTTTAAGAAAATCTTAAAATTCACAAGCAACTACCAATTCCAAATACTCAGCCAATGGTTCTCAACACTGGCTACATGTTAGATCAGAATTATACAGGGAGCTTGTAAAATTACTAGTTCCCTGGACCCAGTCCAAAAAATCTGATCCAGAAGGTATATATTTTTTTAACTCTCTAGATGAGTCTAAGATATAGCAAGGGTCCAAATTACTGTATGAACTAAGGGGTATGAACTCACAGTATCTACTTCCAAACTCTTATAACTTTGGGACTATTGTGAAAAACATACCATTTTTCTTAGAGACTGGGAGTTCGTAGAGAAAAGGGAGAAACTATGAAAACTCACTAATTCAGGAGCCAGCTCTAGGCAACGACAACCAAACTGTTTTTCTTGAGATAGATAGATAGATAGATAGATAGATAGATAGATAGATAGATAGATGATAGATAGATCACTGTGCTTTGTATTTTATCTAAAATTCTATCAACTTGAAAGTCATTGCCCTTTAAAAAGTATGTGTAACTTCTGCTTCCAGGAAGATGGAATAGATATATCTTATTCTATCCATTAAGTACAACTAAAGACCATGGACATTTTATATACAATAAACCTAAGACTCTGAAAGGTAGAAAGAAAGCAGACCAGTTAGGGACTTGAGACCCAAGGAACATCAGTGGTGAGTTCCTGAGTTTTCTTTTTGCTTCATACTAGTATACCCCAGACATGGAGCTACAGAAACCAACAATCAGAAAAAGCCAATGGGTGCAAACAAAAGGAGCCTCCCACAGCCTGTTCTCTCTAGCCAATAAACAAGAATGTGGGGACGTGATAGAGCAGAGTCTCAGCTGGACAGGAGAGGACAGTGAGTCCAGGAGGAAACCAATACACTGGAAATGAGGGCAGGGGGGTGGGGGGAGGGGGCAAAAATGGTCTGAATTTAAAGATCAGTTGAATTTTAGCCAAGGAAGTGAGAAGATGGAAAGATGAGAAATCAGAATTGAAACATCCAGAGAGGATTGTTAAGACTGTAAATCAGCAGTTACTTCTCATTAACCCAACAGGGAAACATGAAATAAAAGAAAACCAGACTAAATAGTCCTGGCTTTGTCACCAGCTAACAGTGTATCATTAGATAAGTCACTTAAACTGTCTGGGCCTTACTGCTAATTTGAGGGTTACTGACAAACTACCTCTGGTTTTCCTTTATTCCCTTCCCTTGTCCCTCCCCCAACCCCCAAACACACACACACACCTTCATCATTATAGGTAAAGATAAAGAAAGATAGCAAAAAAGGGCAAAGATCGGAAAAACAGATTTTCAAACTGACATTCGTCTTGACCATCTTCCCAGTTCCCTTTTCTCTCTCCCAAACCCACCTCTGCAAGCTCTAAAACCCCAGCCAGGCCTGCTGGCAATCCTCCCAGAAAAAAGCCCCAAGTTCCATATTTCTCTCTTATTTCTAACCTTTCTTCTCTCTCTCCTACCCATCAAAACTTTGATTGTTGAGTGTATCTCAGTTTCATCACACAAAGGCAACCTGATTAAGCTATTCCATATTAAGGCAAGGATGAATAATAACTTCCCAAGTTGTTTTGCTTATGAACCCAAATGAATCTATTCAGCAAAACTTCAGGCAAAGTAGAAAGGGATAATTTAGGGCAAAGAAATTAGCTTTTACCCCGATTTTAAGTTTATGATGAAGAAATGGGAGTATTTGTGGTCATTTTCCCACAAAGGCCTCCTTTTAAGTACCTCTCCTTAGGGAGAAGCCCATCATTCCTCTAACTTTCCATAGTCAGACAATAAACCACAAAAAGATACCCAAGGCAGCTAAGAATGGCACTTTCTAGAAGTGTAAGCCTGATGGCATGTTAAAGTGGGAGACTTAAGACAGAAGAAGGGTGACGTGAGGAACTATCCTGAAAACATCAGCACATACTCACCTACTAGGTCAAGGGCATTCTATTAATAGAATCCTTCAGCCTTAGTTATTTCATGGGAGAAAGAGGGCCTACAATCTCAAAGGCTTAAGAGAAGCCTTAATATAAGGAAAGAAAATAGTCATAAAACCATATGAAGAAGTGACTACAAATAGAGGTGCCATTAAATAAGAGAAAAAGTGGAAAAGTATCACTGAAGAAGAGAAACTCCCCACCAAAAAAGGTAAAAATTCAACTGAACTATTAAATGCTTTCGAGCAGGAATCAGCAAAGACCTAAATATAAGACCTGAAACAATAAATTAAGTAAAAGAAAACATAGATAGTAAATAAACTTATGGATGTTGGCTTAAGAAAGGATTTTATCCATTTGACCTCAAAGGCAAGGGAAGCAAAAGCAGAAATAAATGAATGGCACTATATCAAACTAAAAAGCTTCTGCAAAGCAAAAAAAACCATCAACAAAACAAAAAGGCAGCCAACCTAATGGAAGAAGGCATTTGCTAACAACACCTCTGATAAGAGGTTAATATCCTGCCTTTTTTTCTTGCATACCAGTTATCAGCACCTGATATGTTATAGCTTTTTGTGTGTAATTTATTCTCTTCCTCACTGTAATATAAGCACCTAAAAGATTGAAACTTTAATTCATTCACTTTTGCATCCCAGTGCCTAAAATGGTATCAGAGCAGTCACTCAAGAAATATGGCATGAATTAATATTTAACAAACTCACTCTCCCTCAGTCTCACTAAGATTTTTAATTTCCAAAAGGACGGATTTATATGTAATGACCCCCAAGACACCTATACAGCTTTAAAGTTTATAAATCTAGCAGAGGCAGACCTAGTTAATGGCAAGGTAGAAAAATATAAGCTGGCCTTCTCAGAAAAGGAAGACTTGACAGTAAATGATTAACTACCAGAAGAATAAAGTCTATAAGAGAGGTACCTCCAAATAAATATGTGAAAAACTTTATAATAAAACTATATAATTAAGCACAGAGAACAAGACTATCTTGCCAAGATTTGCTATCATTGGCAAAAATCCATATCAAACTCAGCTTCCCCAATTCCAGATACAAATGGAACTGTGAATTTGGCAACTCACAGGAGAGAATGACTGAAGTACAATCTGGGTTCACATTAAAGTTACCTCATTCTTCTCAACTTAGATCTGACCCAGAGGAAAATTTTTAACAGATTATGTTGGACTAGTGCCATACTATATTCAGAAAGTTCAAAATTAGCATTTTAGATGCTAACCTAAAGGATTTCTATTTTGTTTCCCTAAAACTAAAGTGGACTAAAAATAAAACATGATAAATTATGAGTATAAAATGGATTAAAGAAACATTTTGTCAAAAAAAAAAAAAAAGAATTATGACACAAGTCCTTCCCTCTTCTTTCATTCATGCAGTGTCTCACCCAGGCTGAACACATGGTAAACACTCACGTTGGTAAGTGATAAAAGAGTGCTAATGCTCTTCTTTCCTTTCACAGTTTTTCCAAATTTAGTGATACACAATATAGACATGTCCACCTCAACCCTCCTAGTTATTAAACAATGCAAATAAAATTTATGTACTCACAATATTTACATATATGCATTAACCATTTACTTTATTCCTACTATGTCACAAAGCATTGTATTAGACACAAGACAAAATAGAAGTTAAACATGCTGGTCTCAGTAAATTCATAATCTGGTTAAAAAAAATAAAGTCAGGCAAGCTACAATAGAGTATGATCAATTTTATGAACTTGGGGTGCACAGGGTGCTAAGGGAGCCCAGAGGAAAAGTTCCCAGATTAGACTGTGTAGAAGAGAGAAGGGAGGAAATGCAGGGAGAGAGAAGTAACACTGAGCAGAGGGCAGCAGTAAGAACCTAAATGACCTACAAATGCTAGTCCGGCTAAAGGAAGGAGGATATTACACGACTAAAGAGGTAGGCAGAGGCCAATGCTTTGTATAACACCTTTGTAAGTCTGGGTCTTAACCGAGAAGCAAATTTTTTAAATTGCTTTTTAATTGGATGATTTTAAGTAAGGAAGTAATATGATGTGTTTCATTTTAGAATGATCAATCTAGCAATATTATGAAGGATACTTTGGAAAGGGAGGGGATGAGGCTGAGCACTATTAGAATAGTTAGGATTCTGTAAAAACCCACACAAAAAAGTATGAGGTCTCAAGGAGATAAAACTATAATGGGAAGAAGGGGATACATTTTAGAGATATTAAGGAAGAAGCATGGATGGGAACTGGTGAATGAGAACTTGAATTAGCTCAGTGGCAGACAAGCTGGACAGGAAGGAAAGTAATTACAAGAAATTTAGGAGGCAGTACCGATAGGACTTGATAACTGGACCGAGGGATACTCTCCACATTTTCAATGTGGCAACTGGTTGTACAGGAGTGCCATTAACCAAGGCAGAAAATACAAGAGTAAAACAAGTCTGATGAGGGAAAAAAACCCAAAACAACAAAACACAGTGAAAACAAATTTGAAGATACTGGATTTGAGGTGTCTAATGACAATTATAGAAAAGATAAATTATCTAAGTAGATAACTAGAAATGAGACTAGAGCTCAAAAACAGATGAAAGGAAAGCAGGGAAATAGGAATATCCTAGAAATCAAATGAGGAAAGAGACTTAAGGAGAATAAAATGGTTAACAGCAAATATCCTTTAGTCTTTTTATACATAGTTCTGAAAGGAAGATGTGAGGCAGTGTAGCAAGAATAGTGTGTGCCCGAAGGAAATCCGTTATTTTATTTCTTAAAATGAGAAGAAGCTGAGCCTGTAAAGTTCCATAACAGAGAGGAAATAGGGATGTGTAGAGGATGGAAGATAAAAAGGGAGGAGCATGCCCTCTACTAAAGCTAGAACAGAGAAATAAGCTCTGAAAGTTCAGGCACATAGCTCGGCTGGAGTGGCTCAGGGGTTGAGCACCAACCTATGAACCAGGTCACAGTTCAATTCCTGGTCAGGGCACATGCCTGGTTTCGGTCTTAATCGATCAATGATTCCTTCCCATCATTGATGTTTCCATCTCTCTCTCCCTCTCCCTTCCTCTCTGAAATCAACAAAAATATATTTTAAAAAAGAGAAAGTTTAGGCACATAATAGCAATTGAACCAATACTTTTTTAATGATAAATATCTTGTGCTTAGGCTATCTTAGCAATATTTTTAAATTTTTTTGTTATGTAATTTTTATGCGCTTACATATATATAGTAATTATTGTTGTTAGTAGTATAGCTATTCTATACAGACAATGTGCATGGCAAGTACTAAGTAGCTTTACAAAAATTATTTCTTTTAATCCTAACAGAAAACACAATGAAGGGTTATTACTCCATTTTATAGATCAGAAAACAGAGGCACAGTGAAGTTAAATAACTTGCCCTTGAATACTCAGCAAATAAAGGACAGAATTGGAGAATGAACCCAGATAGTGTAGCTCCAAAGCTGATGTCCTTAACTATCAAGCTATACTGCCCCCTCTACAGATAGCTACAGAATACTTTTGGTTTACTAAATTAATTTGAAGACAGCATATTTTCTATCAGAAAACATTTCTAATTTTAGAATACAAGTGAGAGAAAACTGGAGTTTACAGATCAGAAACTTGCTAAACTACTTTTGATATATTAAATAAGAAAACCTAGATTATTAACAATATGTCATTAAGACATCTTACCCTTTTCTTTACACCACTAAACACAGTTTTCTTATCTGTATAAATACATACATATAACAATGGTTCTTAGATTGTACCATGTATCAGAATTCCTTGGAGGGCTTGTTACAATCCAGATTGCTGAACCTCATCCAGAGAGTTTCAGATTCAATAGGCCTGAAACAGGATTCAAGAATTTGTCTTTCTTTTTTTTTAATTTCATAATTTTTAAAAATGTGTTTTTATTGATCTCGGGAATTAAGTGAGATGAATATAAAAACACATGGCATATGGTAAGCAAAAAGTGCTACCTACAATTATTAATAATAGTAAATATGATCATGATGACCATTACCATTACCTGCCTAGATTTTTATATCAATTTTTACTCAAAGACAATACAAAACTGACATATTTTGACATCTTTTAAGACCACAATAATCTACCTGCTAGCTCCATTTGCCTCTGGTGTCTTTCTTCTATACTGCTTGCAAAACACCTTTCTAAAATGTAAACCTGCATGTCGTCCCCTACTTCAAACCAAGCTTTCCCCATCATTTAACAAAATAAAGTACAGCTCTAGCTGGTTTGGCTCAATGGCTAGAGCCTTGGCCTGCAGACCAAAGGGTCCCTGGTTCGATTCCGGTCAAGGGCACTGTACCTTGGTTACAGGCTCCTCCCCAGCCAGAGCCCTGTTTGGGGCACGTGCAGGAGGCAACCAATCGATGTGTTTCTCTCACATCAATGTTTCTCTCTGACTTTCCCTCTCTCTGACTTTCCCTCTCTCTTCCACTCTCTCTAAAAGATCAATGGAAAAATATCCTCAGGTGAGGATTACCAAAAAATAAAAATAAAAAAAAGTACAAATTCCTTGGCTTTGCTTACAGATAGATCCCCTGCCCATGAGTCATAGTCTAATTACTCATCTTTCAATATGTTTTTAGAATATAACTTATTCTTTTTAAAAATATATATATTTTGTTGATTTTTTACAGAGAGGAAGGGAGAGGGATAGAGAGTTAAAAACATCGATGAGAGAGAAGCATCGATCAGCTGCCTCCTGCACACCCCCTACTGGGGATGTGCCCGCAACCAATGTACATGTCCTTGACCGGAATCGAACCTGGGACTCTTCAGTTCCCAGGCCGACGCTCTATCCAGTGAGCCAAACCGGCTAGGGCGAGAATATAACATATTCTTTACACGTTTGCCTAATACAACTCTCTAATAAATTCACACATCCCTTCCACGATTCCAAAGTACCTCTAAAATAAGAGAGAAAACAATGATAAAACATCAAATAATATTTGTGGGGCATTTCCCAGGGATTTTACATTATTTCAATTAATCCTCAAAACAACTCAGGATAAAGACTATAATTATTTTCATATTACATGTGGAAAAGAATGAGATAAGGAGAGGGAAATTTTACAATAAGTAATAAAACCAGCAAATACAAGAGCCAGGATTCTACCAAGAGGCAGGCAATTGCATTATACTAACACTTACTAGATAGCTTAGTACTTGAGGGTTATTTAGATAATAGACTTTTGAATTAAATGCTAATATAAATAATTGCCTTAATCATTTTTACATTATTTTAAAAATATGTATTGCCTACTACATGCCAGGCATTGTGTTAGGCACTGAAGAGTATCAGCTAAGAAAGGTAAGACCCATTGCTTACTTTGACACATTCAATCTAGCGGGGAAGACAGACATTAAACAAACAACACCAAAAAATTATAAGTATTTCAATAAATAAACAATAAGACAAAAAGTACAAGGTTCTCTGAAATTATAAGAGGAAGACCTAACTGTTCTATAGCTATTTTTCTTTACCTTCAGTCTCCAATACAATGGTGTGAGTTATGCAGAATATGAATTTCAGAATGTCAAATAACTCCATTTTATGATACTTTCAAAATCAAATAAAGTGACTAAATTACAAGATCAAAGTCACATAGTTAAAATTTTAAACATATTATTTTAAATGACATTAAAATTCTTCAGTTCTTCATTCCTTTGATAAATGTAGCTACTGCTTCTCTGAAACAGAATGTAATAAATATAAACTATTAAAAAAATGGTATTTGAAGGGGCCTTGCAATATTAGTCATGATAAAGGTAAAACAATATGCCAAGTTCCTGACAATCATAGTAGTGCAGGAAAGTACTTTTGTTTTGGACAATGCTAACTTTCTAAGATTAAAGAGAAATTAGATCCATGACTTAATATACTTCATTTGTAACATTAAAAAACACACACACACACAAAAACCCACTTCTTTCATAGTAAGTTTCAAAGGGAAACCAATATTTTTTATAGGGGAAAAAGACCTAAAAGTCCAAATACCGATCATACAGAAAGACATGAAAGGTAAAATTAAGTATGAACCAGGTCTGGATCCCCATATCTTCAGTTTCTATTTATCAAACAGAAAAATCTTTCCAACTTTCTCCTTTCCTGTATAAGACCAAAACTATGCGATATTCTGTTTGTATTACAATTATACTAATTCAATGCAGGTCACTTGCTTTTTACTGAGTCCAGATGACATTCAGTAAACTCAACATGGGCCAATTAGTTAAAAAGAGAGAGAGGGAAGGAAGAAGGGAGGAGGAGGAGGAGGAGGAGGAGGAGGAGGAGGAGGAGGAGGAGGAGGAGGAGGAGGAGGAGGAGGGGGAGGGTGATGGAGGAAAGGAGAAGGAGGAGGAGGAGGAGAGGGAGAAGAAAGAAGGAAGAAGAAAGAGTGCGTTCTGATTGCCTTTGGGCAGGTCATACAGTGGCTACAGAGCATGCATCACCGCCTGAAGTTCATTCTGGCTAACACCAACCATATGCTAACATTAAGGACTAGCATTTTTCATTCCTTTCAGACTTCTCACATTTGGAAATTCTAATTTAAGTACATTTTCTGGTGAAAGTGAGGACAGCACTCCTGCACAATACTGGTTTTCCCCTTCAATTCAAATGTTTTATTATGGAGTTACCAACATGGAACCTGTATATTGTCTAATCTAAAAATGTGTGACTCTCTTAAAATTAATTATTTTTTACTTATCACGGTTATTAAAGAGTAAATAAAACATGATTTAGCTGACACACACAAAAGATGCTCTAAGGCTATGAACTTTCAACATCAATACTTGTAATCTTCAATCAACCTAATTAGACACATGACAAAGTAGGTAATAGGGAGAAATATTTATAACTAAAGAAGCAATATTTTTATAATCCTCACCTCAGGATATATTGTTATTGATTTTTAAGACAGCGAGGAAGGTAGGGAGAGAAACATTGATATGAGAGAAACATCAATCAGTTGTCTCCTCCATGCACCTGGACCAGGAATCAAATCCAGAAACTAGGTATGTGCTCTGACCAGGAATTGAACCCACAACCTTTTGGTGTATGGGACGATGCTTCAACCAACTGAGCCACCTGACCAAGGCATGAAGCAATACATTTTTAATACCTTTTCTCAGGAGTGGCACTCAACATTTTCTTCTAATCTATTATGTAAAGAAAATAAAACTTTAAAAAGTTATAAATAACTGTAAGTTAAAATTTACATAAAACCATAATTTCAAATTAGATTGCACTCCTACAAAAACTACATTAATTCCTCACTACACTTACACTTTATCAATAGCTGGTATTTTAAATAAAAAACTGTTCGCTCACTCATTATAAAAATACAAGTGTCCAAATGTTTAAATTAACCTGCTTTTTACCATTTTATTTATTTTTAGCCAATTTTTTTAACTTGTATAAATTTAACTGAAGAATATTATGTTCCTGCAAGTGTTCATGAATACGGAGATACAGCAATGGAGATGGAAATTATTTACTCTGAAAATCCTGGCTGCATGACTGTTAAATCACTTACATACGGCCAAATGATCTATAAGGAAGCAGGGAGGTCCTGAAATTGTGTACTCATATCCGTTTTCAACTACTGCACAGGTGACACAATCAATCAAGTCCTTACAGAAACTGAATGGGAGTAGAAGGCACTTGGTGAGTAAAGGTGACTTCTTTTGACAAAATGAAAAAACAGACTATCACCATCATATTAAAAAGTAGCAATAGCTATAGATTAAAGAGTATTTTTTACTCTTTATGGTACTCAGTAATGTGGGTCCAACTTTGGACTCTTATCTACATTATATTAAACATACAGAATAACACAGAAAAAAAGCCTATCTATCTATCTATATAAAAGGCTAATATGCTAAGTGTCTGACCGTCCGACTGGTCGCTATGACAAGCACTAATCACCAGGGGGCAGACGCTCAACACAGGAGCTGCCATGATGCACACTGGCCATTTACAGAGAAACAGCACCACGGACCTGGTGCCCACAAAGTAACACTCGGCTTCCCTCAAGTGAAACACAGGCCCTGCCACCACCCCGGAGTGATACCCCACCAAATTGCAGCCGACACTGCCAAGACCCCATGGTGCAAAATGCGGCCCAGCCTGGAAACGGTGGCTGTGGGCGCCAGGTAACAACGTCACGTAGCAACGCCTGGCTTCCTCTCCCTAGTGACTAGCACAGGGGTGGGCAAACTTTTTGACTCGAGGGCCACAATGGGTTCTTAAACTGGACCGGAGGGCCGGAACAAAAGCATGGATTGAGTGTTTGTGTGAACTAATATAAATTCAAAGTAAACATCATTACATAAAAGGGTACGGTCTTTTTTTTTTTAGTTTTATTCATTTCAAACGGGCCGGATCCGGCCCGCGGGCCGTAGTTTGCCCATGGCTGGACTAGCCTCTTTGGAGTTTCTTCAGTCCAGGAACACGACTTGCTTTATAGCCAGCTGCAAACATTTTACACTTTAACCAAATGTCTGTGAAGCATTTTCTCGTGCCTCATCTCATTTGATCCTCACAGAAGTCCTGGAGTAGGTAGATAGGAGACTCGGTGGAATCCTATTTTCTTTTCATTAGTCAGAAAACGAAGATTTAGAAAGCTTAGAAACTTGACCTGACTGAAAAGAAGTAAGAAATGGTGGACCTTGAAAATGACTTCAGGTTTTCTCACTGCACAGAATATAGTCAAACACTGCTGCAGTTAAATATTTTACCCTTTGTTCTCCCTGTGTGATCTACGATAATAATCTGCTTTGTGACGATATTTACTGCTGTGTTGCTGACAATTACCTGAAAGAGAAGTTGGGGTGCTTCACTGGGCTGAAAAATGTTTAGCTAAATCAGAAAGCAGGTCTAATTAAGCAAGTTTATTCTATATCTATAAAAGGCTAAGTTTGACTCGCACATGCACAATACATATAAAGCTCTCACTGGCACCAATCGCACACATGTGTTTCCATCTGTCAATGTTGATTGTGAATTTGGTTGACACTTCTATTATAGAGAAAGGGAAAACAGCAATATTAAAATATTTCTCCTAACTAATTTCCTTTCAATGTGCACGAATTTGTGCATGGGCCACTAGTTTCTTTAATGAAGTTGATATTCTCTGCAGAGGTTAGCTGGTGATTAAGGAGGAAGAACCAGCAGTACCATCTGTAGCACAGAACTACCATGAAAGGCAAGAAAGGGACCAAACCCACCCAGGGAAAAAAGAGCTCAGCCAAATGATGGGCGCTGTGTTTGGAGGAGGAGGCAGGTGTGGTCCCATGTACAGGTTAATGAAATGGTAGCCAACCAGTAAAATTAAAAAGGATCAGAAGTCCATCCTACCTACCTAGAAAAGCATGGTAAAAGAAATACCCTAAATGAACTACATGAAAAGGAATTTATATCCTAGAACATATCTTTAAAGGTCCCATTTTTTTAAAACTCTTGCTCTGGCTGGTGTGGCTCAGTAGTAGAGCATTGGCCAACATACCAAAGAGTCTTGGGTTCGATTCCAGTCAAGGGCACATACCTGGTTGAAGGTTCCTTCCCCGACCCTGGCCCTGGTTGGGGTGCATGTGGGAGACAACCAATCGATGTGTCTCACATCGATGTTTCTCTCTGTCCCCCTCCCTCCCTTTCACTCTCTCTAAAATCAATGGGAAAAAATGTCCTCAGGTGAGAATCAACAACAAAAACAAACAAATAAATAAACAAACAAACAAAACTCTGGACAAGAGAGTGTGCTATCAGAAATTTCATTAACGTAGGTGCTTCCTATTCTAAAGAAATGCTATTTTAAATGCCTTGGAGCATAAACACAAAATAGGCCTAAAATGTTTATTCATTCACGTTGTGTCAGTAAGTCAACTCTACATATTATCCACACACAAAAATAATAATACATTATGTCTACAAGCAACCCTAGATCACACAAACTTTTCTGCATATGGAATTCACTGTCAACCAAAACTCCTAAATGACTTTTATATTGCAGACATTAATTCATGTCTCTGCTCTGGCCTGACCTCTCTGCCTATGCTCCTTCATTGGGAGAAGGGTGAGGAAATATTCAAGCCTAATATATGTTAAATTTTATCTTCTTGTATTCGACCTAGTGCTTTATTCTGCAAGATTTCCTATGTCCTGATTCTGCCATTTAATAATCGTTACTATCCCTCCTTTCTTCTTTACATCTGTTTGAAAAATATGCTTTCTTTATCTTAGCTTGAGTCGTTTATTTTAAAATGTTCAACCTCTGAAAGAAACAATTAGAAACTCAATATCTTATTTCATGTATCTATTTGCAACAGGTGAGGGAAAGATTTCATAAAGCAGCAGATTATGAACTAAACTTGAGAAACTGATGAAATGCTGCCACTGGAGCAAGAGAGTAGTGGCTCAAACAAAGCAGTATCAGAGGCATCTACTACGATGGCTGCTCAGATTAAAAATAAGGAATTGAGAAAAGCAAGAGGAAAGGAGCAGAGGAGAATAAGACCAGCAAAAACGGAGAGGCAGCAGTGATTTTAGAGTGAGAACAGCCTGATTTTTTCTGATAAGAAAATCAGCATTGATAAATTAGGCAAGACATGGCTGTCCTATCAAACTAAACATTTTGATCTTGATCAAATAGCCAATAGTTGAGCATGGCGCATAGAAGGGGTAGGAAAAAAATGTTAGTTCACTCAAATATTTAATGAGCATCCTCGCTCATCATTAATCAATAAGCACTATTCCCAAAACCTTGGAAATAATATACAATGAAATACTGGTTGTGTAAAAATCTTAAAAGTAGTACAGTGGTCTCCCTTAACCATGGAAGATATGTTCCATGACTCCTAGTGGATGCCTGCAACCTCAGACAGTACCGAACCCTACACAGCTGACTCTTGAACCACATGGATTTGAACTGCACTGGTCTACCTATACATGGTTTTTCCCAATAAATACCTGTTCTGTTTTCAATTCACAGTTGGGAGTTCAATTCATATACAATATTTTATATAGGGGACTTGACCAACCACAGATTTTTTATATCCGGTGGGGTCCTGGAACCAATCCCCCTTGGATAACGAGGAACAACTGTAGTAAAGTATTCAGGAGTCAAAACTTATACATGGGTTTTTTATTCCGCAGGGTGTCAATACCCCTAACCTCCATATTGTTCAGGGTCAACTATATAAAATATGTTTTTCCCATACATACATACACACATACCTGGAATAAAGTTTAATTTATAAATTAGGCCCAGTAAGAGATTAAAACAGTAACTAGTCACAAACTAGAATAGTATACTGTAATACAAGTCATGTGAAGGGAGTGTGTCTTGTCTCTGTGTATGTTTTTCCCTCTCTCTACCGCTTCATACAGTGGATAAAGGAATTCACAGCCCCAGTGGGGCAAGGTTTCATGGAAGGTAGTCCTTTGTAGTTCTATAATCTAGTGAAAAAAGTGATAATAAAAAATATAATATTTGCCCTGACTGGATAGTGCAGTTGGTGAGAGTATTGTCCCAATACACCAAGGTTGCGGGTTCGATCATGGTTAAGGCACATACAAGAAACAACCAATGAATGCATAAATAAGTGGAACAACAAAGTGATGTCTGTCTGTCTCTCTCTCTTTCTCACACTTTCCCTCTCTCTAAAATCAAACAATAAAATTTTTTTAAATGTAATATTTAATGATGCACTAATGAAGCATTCCTAGTATTCATTTCTACAAATTTAGGTTTATCCTCAATCTATTTTATAATACCACTCTTCCTATGAAAATACTATCTTTAACATTTTCATTATTGCCAGTAAATAACATAATTTACAACCTGCACTTATTATTAAAGTATCAAATTAAAAATCCCAAAGCACCTCCTTTAGGTGTAAGGTTAGGTTGAGATTTTTCTTATTTCTTGAGGTAGTCATGTAATGTTATACATTTCCCTTTTAGGAATGCTTTCACTGTCTCCCATAGATTTTGTTTCTGTGTTTTTATTTTCATTTGTCTCAAAGTATCTTTTGATTTCTTCCTTGATCTCACTGTTAATCCATACACTGTTTAGTAATGTTATGTAGCCCTATTTGTTTGTATGTTTTTTTCCTTTATTGATTTCTAGTTTCATACCACTGTGATCAGAGAAGATGCTTATATATCAATCTTCATATATTTACTAAGACTTGTGTTGTATCCTAACATGTGGTCTATCCTAGAAAAAGTTCCATGGGCTCTTGGAGAAAAATGTATATTCGGTGCTTTGAGGTGAAATGCTCTGAGAATATCAATTAGATCCACCTAGTCCCGTGTGTCATTTAAGGCCACTGATTTCTGGTTGATTTTCTGTCTGGAAGATCTATCCAGTGATGTCAATGGGGTGTTTAAATCCCCTACTATGACTGTATTACTGTTGATCTCTCTATGTCCATCCAGATTTGCTTTATATATTTAAGTGATCCTATATTGCATGCATAAATGTCTATGAGGGTTTTATCCTCTTTTGCATTGATCCCTTTATTATTATGTAATATCCTTCTTTGAGTCTTATTATAGCCGTTGTTTTAAGGTTTATTTTGTCTGATATAAGTATTGCTACTCCAGCTTTTTTTACATTTTCATTTGCATGAAATATTTTTCCAACCCTTTACTTTGTGTATGTCTTTTGCCTGTAGATAGCATATATGAGTCTTATTTTCTTATCCATTCAGCTACCCTATGTCTTTTGATTGGAGCATTTAAGCCACTTACATTTAAAATGATTAATGGTAAGTACATGCTTATTGTCATTTTATTCTTTATAATTATGTTCCTCTTTTTGTTCTTTTTCCTTTTCAAGCAGGCTCTTTAACATTTCTTGTAATACTGCTTTGGTGATAACAAACTCCTTTAGCGTTTTCTTGTCTGGGAAGCTCTTTATTTCTCCTTCAATTTTAAATGATAGCCTTGCTGGGTAGAATAGTCTTGGTTGTAGGACCTTGTTTTTCATCACTTTAAATATTTCATGCCAATCCTTCTGGCTCAAAATGTTTCTGTTGACAGTTTTAGGGGAGTTTCCTTGTAGGTAACTAACCATCTTTCTCTAGCTACCTTTAAAATTCTCTCTTTATTTTTAACCTTTGCCATTTTATAGACTATACTGTCTATTCCCTCACCTAAGATATGCACATGGCTTGCTGCTTTGTGTCCTTTAAGCCTTTGCTTAAATGTCTCCTTCTTATAAGACTTCCCCTACCATATTTAAAAGTGTAACCAAGCCTTCATTCCCCATCTGCATTTTTCAAAGTGTTAATCACTGTCTAATACTATATATTGTACTTATTTGTTTCATTTGTGATGTGTCTAATCCAACTGGAATGTAAATACTGTAAAGGCAGGAAATCTTGTCTTATTCAGTGCTAGATCCCATGCCCATAGATCAGTGCCTGGCACTCAATAAATATTTACTGACTGAATAAATGAACTTTATTATTTAGAACTTGAAGAGAAACTGAGTTAAATGTTACCACTGCGGGAGAATTTAATTATGGCTACTTTAAAAGTATAGTTCTACATTTATCTTTCATTACTTTTTAGAAGTTTAACACAAAGCGGAATCTAAAACTTTGATTGTAAAAGTCAAAGTTTGAATGAAACTCAACTTGTTCTATTGCTCTAATTTCCAGAAACTGTTATTAATAAACAAAATCTTTTAAAGTGGACATTCATAATTTAAGAACTAAAATTAAGATTTTGATGGCATCCTTTATAGTAAATGGATATCAACACAAGTTGTATTAAGTGTTTTGTTTAATATTACTAAATCACTGGAAAAGCTTCTGAGAAATGGAGCTCCTTGTGTCATAGCGAGACCTCTGTGACCAAATCTTTTATTAAAAGATATTCACATGAATAAGGCATTCTAAGTGCAATAGAAATTACAATTCCTCATCATACTTAAGCATTAAACTATTCATGTCACTTACATTTAACGAAGAATTTCTTATCCAAACTATTATTTAAAAATATTTTTTCTCAACAATAACTTTTCTCTCCTAAGGTACTTGAAGGCATGGGACACCTTCCCACCCAGCTACTATGTAACTTTTCATTATGTCAATAAAATAATTAACTGATACCAGCAATTTTTAATATCATCTCTACACATTTAGAAAAAGTAAATAACCTAGAGATCAAAATACATAGTAAAACCATAGGAACAGCAGTTTTTCATTGCCAGCTCTCTCTATATAAACACTGAATGCAATTCTATGGAAGTATGGCTCCACATACTAAGATGAGGAATATGTCTGTTTACATGTGTCTCTTTCCTGCTCTATATACTGAAACCTGTGTGTGCCTCTGTGGTTAAAATTTACTGCATGTTCATATTAAAGTCCCATTTCAAAAATTTAAACATACAGCCACAAAGACCAATTACAATAGTTAGTATGACCTTGGTGTACCAGATTTGGAAGTTCATAAAATTAGAATTGATTGTTTATGGACAATTACAGGTACTGAGATTATTTCAAACATTTCAATTTTTGTTTTGCTCTGTTGAACCAGACAGTCTCATTTAAACAACAGAACCAGATGCAGAGATTTAAATATCAACTTCTAATAAAAAATCACCACTAATTTCTTAGCAGGGTGGCCATTCTCTTGCTCATTACAGAGTCCTTTAAAGGTACAGTGACTCTGGAAACATGGTGGTATTAGTTTCAAAACATTTTTAAACTAAACAAAAATATGTCAAAACAAAAAATATTTTGCCTAGCAAAAATATGTCAAACCTGGACTTTCAGCTTAAAGCAATATGTAATGTCTGAGAAATAATTGGATATTTCAGATACTATGGCGTAAATAAGTGCATTTTAAGAGTATAAAGCTGCTCTTAGGCTAAATCTCACACACACACACACACACACACACACACTACATTAGAAGCATTTCCTTAACACTAAATGACATAAATGACATATTAAACTGTAGTAAAGGTAAAATCAATGTACTAGAAAAATTCAAATGGATATTTGCAAGTGCCCACATAATGTGTGTGTCTGATTCATTCATCTTTGAATTACCAGGGTTTAAATAAAGGGTTGATATTCAATAAATACTAATTAAATATATGAATAGGTATAATATAAAGAAAAATTGTAATGTAATAAGTTTCGGGGGGGGGGAACTCTCACTACTTTTCAATGTCAACTTGAAGAAAATTGTCCTTATCCAACAAAGTTTAAATCTACCCCAAACTCCTAAGAATCAATGGTATAAGGAAGGCAAAAGGCACAGTACATGAGAATAAAACGTCAGTCTACAGGCATAAGTGTACTCTCAGAGTGCTATTACAAAACTTTTCAGTGTTCTTATTCTCCATGTGCCCTAATGTGATGAACTACCTCTCAGCTACCTGCCTTTCCTTCTTCTTTCTAGTGACAACTGTTAAGCAAAGAAAAAGTCAATCTATTTTTGATAGAAGTCTAGTTGCAAGATTCTGTTCCATTTCAGAGGCACGGTCCCCTTAAAATCAAATACATAGGCATATGCGATTTCAGTTGTTCTTTCTGAACACAAGAACTCCCTTTCCTAGGGTGGTTTCTTCCCACATCTCCTGATCAGCCTGGCCCCTTCTACTTTGTCTGTTCTATAAACCACTAGCTCCCAGTCTGCTTCATAGCTTCTGGTAGTGAACTGCAATCCAACTTCTCAGAAACATGTCAACTCCAGCACTAGGAGGGCAATACTGAAAGCAGCATATCTGCCACCACCTGACTTTGTTCAACTCTGAGAACTAAAAGCCTTACCTGGAAAATAAAAGAACAGTGCTCCACCACACTGTGTAAATTTCCTCAGGCATCTATGAAATCTCAACACCACAACATAAACCCATTCCTGATATCAAAAGTGGGGAGAGAAAGGTGAAAAGTCAGTTTGGAAAAATGTTATGTTACCTAGAGCTAACCCTGTTCATTCTCTCCTTCCTACTCCATCCTCCATCCCTACAAGCAGTGCCTCTTAGAGCCTCTCCCACTTTTAAAGGGGTCCCAGATTGGAGAGGTGCAGGTCAGGCTGAGGGACACTGCCGCCCCCCGCCCTGCACAAATTTCATGCACCGGGCCACTAGTTTTATAATAAAAAAAAACCAGGGCCACTACATCCTGAAGAATACTCATCTAGTTCAGCCTAGAAACAGACTTACTAGCTGAAGGCTAATACAAGACAAATTAAGTTTATTCCTGAAAAACCCTATCCTTTAAATGAAGCAAACTAAATGTAGTTAATATTGTTGACAATAATCAATTAAAATTAAAGAATATTAAACTACACAGAACCCACTTTTGAATGCAATCAGTCCTAATAAATATTTAAAATAAGGAAAGCAGACTTTATTGTTCTAGCTCCAATTTCCTTCTAAGGATCATAGAAGTTACCCAGCTTGCTCCAGCAAGTACTGCACCAGAATACCACTGAAAGGAAAAACTAGCTCTGTGGTGCTGTCTTCCAAAATTTAGAAGTCAGCCTATGACATTTCATGGACAGATAATTCAGACGAGTTCATTAACTCTTGGCATTTCCCCAGAAGGTAAATTGGAATAATTTCTCTTTTCCCTTAAATTCCCATATGCTGCCCAGAAACACCTGGAATTTGTTAGGAATTCCACATAATTTCAGAAATATTTTAACTTGACACAACCTCCATCAACAATAAAAACAGTATTTTCCCCTTTACCTTTATCATTGTCCAACAGTTATTACTTAGTACTACGTTAAAAAAACAAAAACAAACAAAAACACTCACTTTTTGTTGAGTGAGTGAAGTTCTTGCTTCCTAAAATTTAGATTCCTATTTCAAAGTCCTTTACCAGGTGGAACAAGAAAGACTCTCCCCTACTTCATTCTTAGTGTTAACTCCTCTCCTTCATCTTACCCTTTCTAGACAAGAATTCATGTTATTACCTCACCCCCTTCCTGACTTCACTTTCTATGTGGGTTTTAATTTGTATTTGACCTAATTCCCACAAAACAACCCATTTTCCTTTTCTAATTTAATATTGTATTATTTGCTATAACAACCCAATATAATTATTTCCCTATTCACGGCTAGCCTTATGCAAAAGAGAAGATAGCGAGCTTTAGATGTGATTTAATTGGTATAGATGATTCCAGATCCAACCCCCCTCCCTTCCCGCCCCTCGCCCCCTGGCAAAACACACACACACACACACACACACACACACACACACACACAAACACACACGGCTGAAAGCAGAGATACGTTTCCTTGTGTTAAGTTCCTGCTGCTTCTTGAGATTCTTATCCCCCTCTCTTCCTCCCTCTTTCCCTCTCTCTCTCTCCCCCTCTCTCTCCTTTTTCTGTTTTGTGTTATGATAGTTCCCTCCAGCTAACCTAACTCCTTTTTCTTTTACAACCTAATTCAATTTGTCAGGAAATGCTGTTGGTTCTATTTTCAAAATAAAGCCAAAATCTGACCAGGTCTTACCACCTTCCCTGCTACCAACCTAATGTGTGCCACCACTGTCTCTTGCCTGGATTACTGCATTATTGTGTTCTGTGTAGTTTAATATTCACCCCCCTCCTCTCATCACATTCTACTCTTAACAAAACCAGATAAATCCTTTTCGAATGTAAATCAGATATTACCACTTTGCGGCTCAATGCCTGGCAAGGGCCTAATAATGTCTACAAATCACTACTGATCTGACCTACCATCACCACCACCTTCCTTACTTCCCAAATGTACTTCTCTGATCTTATTCTCTGCTTTTCTCTCCCTCCATCATCACTCTGCTCCAGCTATGGTAGTCTCCTTGCTATGCCCCAAACACACAAGCATTCCCTCTACCTGGAATGGTTTCCTAGGTATACATGTGGTTCACTCCCATAGCACCTTCAAGTCTTGGCTCAAATATCACTTTCTCAGTGTGTCCCTGATCACCGTATTTCGAACACCTCTCTCTAGCCTTCTTACCCTGCTTTAGTTTTTTTCTCATTTCCAAAGCACTTTCACTTTCTAATATACTATATAAATTACTTATTTTCTAGCTTTTAGAACTACTTTGAATTGGTTATTTTTTCCTATTTTGCTTTGGTAAGATTATTATCAGCATCAAGAAAGGCTACTAATTCCTTGACATACAACCATACCAATAAAACAAATAATATTTTGTTCTTTTCTTATACTGATTTTTCCATTATTTTATCTTACTTTACATGCTAGAACATACAAAACACTGAATAATAATATTAATAGAGGACATACCTGTTGTTAAACATAGCTTTAACATTTCACTAACTGTTAAAATGTTTACTTTTCTTTATTTTCTATATAAGTATTTATTCATGTACTTAGGAACACTATTGGGATTTTATCAAAAACTTTTTCAGCATCTATTGATATAACCACCTAATTTTCTTCCTTTGATTTGATAAATTTTACATCCATTGGGCTTTTAATTCATTTATAATAAAAGATTTTTGGGTGAAGGGCTAGTAGTGTGTCCTTTCCATTTCAACAATTCTTATTTAGTATGTCCTTTCCATTTCAACAATTCTTATTTAGCATATTTTTAACCACTCTGTCATTAGTTATTTGAATGTAGCAATATACAATGAAAGGTTCTTGGTTATGATTTATTTGCTGTTTAGGTAGAATTTGTTCAAGTATTTTCCTCAAATGGGGTAAATTAAGAGTTATATTCTGAGAACCCCTGAATACAGAAAAAAATATATTTTACTCTGAGAGGTAAATGGAATAATATATTGGTTGAGTCATTTATTCATTCATTAATTTATTTAAAAATTTACACTATGTAATATGCCCCATTTTAGGCAGTGGACATACATTAATTTTGAAGAAGAGAGTCCTTGCCTTTAAAGAATGTATTCTCCAGTTGAGGAAAACAAACAATAAGCACATAAATAAATAAATAAATAAATAATATGTAAATTAGTTATTAAAAACTAAGAAAAAAATAAGGCAAGAAAATGATGGTAGCAGCATAGCAGTATTTTTATATATACAAATATATATTCTATATATAAAAGCCTAATATGCAAAGTGTCCCCTCAGGAGTTCGACCCACCAGGAGTTGGATCTCTCACTATGACATGCGCTGACCACCAGGGGGCGGCACGAAATGAAGGAAGGCCCGGGCCAGCCAGCAGCCAGGGAAAGGAGACAGCCACTAGGGACCCTACCCATGCACAATTTTCGTGCACTGGGCCTCTAGTAAAATTATAGTCAGGAGGACCTCTCTGGTGATGATGTGGATGGTTTATATGAAGATGATAAATAGTAGCTGACCCACATATTGTGTTTCCTAAGTGCCAGGTACTGTGCTATGTACTGAATATACATTATCTTATCTAATCCTAAGCAACTCTATGAGGAAGTTAGTATTAAAATAAATATTGTATTATAAATTTAAATTCAACCTTAGAATATGTGGCTGAAACAACTATTCCTCACATCTATAAAAAAATGTTTTAAAATGTTATTTTATCATTCTATTGGTCAAGAATTGATCAAAGTATTCAGAATTAAAATGCTAAAAAAAATGGGTACTGAGAGTATGTAAATGTGACTAAAAGGAAGACATTTTTCTAAAGCTAAATGCTAGAAGTATACAAAATGAAGAAAGAGACCATTCTCAATAAAAATGTATATAAGACTAGGATGTTTGCATACCAGCCCTCTACTAATACCTTACTAAATCCTTTATACATAAGCTCTCATTTAATGTTTCCAATAAACCTGTGAGTCCAATAAGTCCATTATATCCATTTCATATATGAGGGAAGTGAAGTTTAAGAGAAGTATTATCTTACCTAAAGTTACATTATAGAAAAAACAGGAGAAATAAAAATAGGAATTTGTACAGATGGCATGATCATAGACTATTCTATCCAAGGATATCAACTTACTACAGGTAATAAATGAATTCAGAAAAGCTGTAGGATATGGGGTAAATCCAGAAAAGTGCTTCCCTATTGTAGATGGATTGTGCAGTTGAAAGAAAATTGGCTTTAAAGCCAAATATGTTTGCGTCAAGTCAAGCAGCTAGCCTAGGGAGTTAACTGAAAAGTGTGTGTTGCTCAGATTAGCATCTGCAGGGTTACTTTTGCGATAACCCTGGGGGATGCACCAGTGACAAAGTTGCTCAGCAACAATAGCAATCCTTAAATACCTGGTCAAACACGGCTGTTCCTGGTTCGGAGAGATCAAGGGCAACCAGCTCAACTATGAAAGTTAAGAACGCTAATTCCCTCTAAGCTCCCATTCTCTCCTCTTCTCAATAAAACTACCTTCGCCCCCTGTTAACTACATCACTCTTCTTTCTTCCCTACTTGACTCTTTCTTTCTGATTCTTCCCTACTACCTCTCTTCTTTTTTTTCCATTACCTTAATCAGGCACTCCCTTTTGAACTGCTTTCTTCTCTCCCACCACTACAGTTTAGTTTCAAGAGCATGCATATATACCTTCATTACTTCCAAATGAATTTTAATCTCAATGGCCAGATCTCTTCTTCCAATACTAGTAATTTAAGAAAACTTTAGACAACTCAGCCTATCTTATAGAGTGACAAATGGACTGAAAACACTGACCTGTGTATGTTAAAATATTATGTGGCTTTAGAAAAAAATTATGCTCTAAATATATTAAAAATTATTTCATACATTTAAAAACTCCTTTTCAAAATTCAAGGAGTAAAATGTAACTTACTTAACAAATTTAATAGGTAGCCCTAACCGGTTTGGATCAGTGGATAGAGTGTCAGCCTGCGGACTGAAGGGTCCCAGGTTCGATTCCAGTCAAAGGCATGTACCTTGGTTGTGGGCACATCCCCAGTAGGGAGTGTGCAGGAGGCAGCTGATCGATGTTTCTCTCTCATCAATGTTTCTAACTCTCTATTCCTCTCCCTTCCTCTCTGTAAAAAAATCAATAAAATATATTTTTAAAAAATTTAATAGGTAATCTAAGAATATTAGTGTGAAAAAAGAAACTCAGAGAGAACCAAGACAGTGGCATAGGTAAACACCTGTATTTGCTGCCTCCCACAACCACATCAAAATTACAACTAAAATACAGAACTATCATCCAGAACTGTGGGAAAGCTGGCTGAGTGGAAGTATTATGACTAGAGAGATAAAGAAGAAAGCACATTGAGACTAGTAGGAAGTAGAACAGGCTGGTCCAGCACCCAGGTGTGAGCAGAGGCTGCCTGGAGGAGCAAGGGATCCCAGCCCCACACCAAACCCCCAACCCAGGGTTCCAGAGCTGGGGAAAGAAGTCCCTATGGGCCATAAAAACTACAGACTGTAAAAACCAGTGCGGATTGGGGCTGAGTGACACACAGGCTGCTAGAGACCCAGGTGCTCATCTTAAAAGGCCGGCACCACGAACTGAATTTACAAGCTCCCACTACCTCTGAGCTCCAGTGCCAGGCGAGAGACTCTGGGGGACCCAGATACATATGGAGAGAAACCGGACTGTCTGGCATCGGGGCAGGAAGTCGGGGATGGCTCGACCAAATGGAGGTGCTCGTAGCAGTCATTGTTCCCATGCTGGGACCTCCCCGGTGCAGGGCTGACTGGTAGCCATTTCTGTTTGCTCCACCCTGGTGATTCCATGAGATCCTGCCTCATCCAATTTACAACCCTATCCAAGCTGTGAGCATCGGCTTTTGCATATGAATGGCCTTTCCTTACTTAGGCTAAAACCTCTCAAGCAAGTGCAGCTGGGTCAGTGAGCCCCAAACCTATCAATAAAAGGCCCAAGACCTGGCACCAGCACCAGCCTGCCTTGCTTCACAGTTGGGCCTCATCTGGGCACTTCCAAACCCGATACAAAGAGGAGGAATCTGAAGATCTCTCTGTAGCTCCTGCTGGATAGCCCCAGGCAGTGGCTGACTGCACCTCCCTGGAGACCCAAGAGCCAGTGTACCCAGTGGTCAGTGTGAGACCATACCAGATTATAACTCTTCACATCCATAAGTGACACACTCAAGGGGGAGACTCAGTGAGCACCAAAGCCCCACTGAAGCAAGTCTGCTCCATAAGGGTGTCTCCTGCTCAGCAGCTCTCCCACTGAAGTTGCAGCTGGTCCCCAAAGCCAATTGGCCTGGAGGTCAATTCCTCCCAGTGACACCAACAGCAATCAAGGCTCAACTACAACAAAACTGTGCACACAGCCCACAAAGGGGTGCACCAAGAGTGCCCACCTAAGGTAATTGGGGAGGCTGCGCCACTGGGCCCTATAGGACACCTAATACAAAAAGATACTCTATCAACTCAAGGAGACTTAGTAGCTACCAATACATAGAAACAAACACAGGGAAGCAGCCAAAATGAGGAAACAAAAAAACATGTCACAAATGAAAGAAATGGAAGAAAGCAAAATACTGGATATACAGATCAAAACCACTGTTATAAGGTTACTCAAGAATCTTCTAGAAACCTCTAAGGAACTTAGTGAGACTTTCAAGGATCTTAGTGAGAATGCCAAAAAAATGGAAAAGGACTAGTTAGAAATTAAGCATACACTAACTGAAATAAAGAATAATATACAGGGATTCAACGGTAGACTAGAGGATCCAGAGAACCAAATCGATGATTTGAAATACGAGGAAGCAAAAAACACCCAACCAGAAGAGCAAAAAGAAAAAAAGAATCCCAAAATATGAAGACAGTGTAAGGAGCCTCTGAGACAACTTGAATCGTACCAACATCTGAATTTTGGGGTTGCCAGAAGAAGAAAGAGAGCTAGGTACTGAAAACCTATTTGAAGAAATAATGACAGAAAACTTCCCCTACCTGATGAAAGAAATAGACTTACAAGTCCAGAAAGCACAGAGAACCCCAAACAAAAGGAATCCAAAGAGGACCACACCAAGACACATCATAATTAAAATGCCAAGGGCAAAAGACAAAGAGAGAATATTAAAAGCAGCAAGAGAAAAGCAGTTAGTTACCTACAAGGGAGTGCCCATACGACTGTCAGCTGATTTCTCAACAGAAACTATGCAGGCCAGAAGGGAGTGGCAAGAAATATTCAAAGTGATGAATAGCAAGAACCTACAATCAAGATTACTCTACCCAGCAAAGCTATCATTTAGAACTGAAGGTCAGATAAAGAGCTTCACAGACAAGAAAAAGCTAAAGGAGTTCATCACCACCAAACCAGTATTATATGAAATGCTGAAGGGTATTCTTTAAGAAGAGGAAGAAGAAGAAAAATGTAAAGATAAAAAATATGAACAACAAAGTGACAACAAATACATATCTATCAACAAGTGAATCTAAAAATCAAATGAATAAAAAATCTGATGAACAGAATAAACTGGTGAATGGAATAGAATCAGGGGCATGGAAATGGAACAGACTGACAATTCTCAGAGGGAAGAGGGTTTAGGGGGGTGAGGGAAAGGATTAGACAAAGATCTTATATGTATGTATGCGTTACCTATGGACACAGCCAATAGGGTGGTGAGGGCCTGGGGTGGGGTGGGAATCAGGTGGAGGGGAGCTATGGGAGGAAAAAAGAGGGACATCTGTAATAATCTCAACAATAAAGATTTAAAAAGAAACTCAGTTATTGCTTTAGTGTCCCTCAGCACTACATTTTTTTCCCATTTGGACTTAATAACACCTCACATATAATAAAATGATTCACAAAGGAAATATAAGTCATTGACAGTTTACTATCATGAGAAACAGAAACCAGTGATCATACAATGCTTTTAATTCTTATCATATTACTAATATTTTATTAGAAACAGATGGCAGCAGCACAATTTTAATGGAATTAGTTAACTTTTCTTTTACTTTCATAACAAATTAAGCACTGCTCCGTTGAAAAGTTATGTCATAAGCCTTGAGGCAGTGTTAGGTGCTATAATTTAAACCGGTGCAGTGCAGAGTTTGCATGCTGTTAGAAAAGAATTTATTAGCCTCATTGTTGATAATTATTTAACTGATAAAGTCCCAGTTTCTTTTCAAACTTCCAATCAGCTAAATGGCTAAGAAAACTAATAAGATACTCAAGGATCTCTAAATCTATAATTAATATTGCAACATATAAATTAGCAGTATAGCAGCCAAACAGGTGGAAAATATAACCATTAAAACGACTTCCAAAGAACAAGTCAAGCAAATGGTCTATGTCCCTAAATAAGCTAAACCTAGAGACAAAGAAACTTAGTGGGTGAAGAGGAAACATAATCTAAACTTAAATGAAGTAGATAACTAAATTAAAAAATGTGATATAATGTGATATAATATTTGTTGTGTTACAACTTTTAATATCTGATGTTCAGTGTGTGTGATATAGTAACTTTCCCCATATCAATCCTGACAAGTACCACCAAATTTATTTCTTAGAATAGTCCCTCAGCCAAACTCACCTACCCCTCCTCTCACCCAGGTTCTAGGCTTCCAAACAAGGAACTTTTCCTGAAAGCCTCTCACCAACAGTGTAATCAGTCCCCAATAAACAACTTGCCAAGGCACCACCTTGGGTTTTTTCCTTCTTTCCTCTCTTTCCTGTTATCACTAAGAAGCCCCTGCTGCTTAGGACTTCCTTCCTCCTCTAAAATGAAGAATAAATTAAGACATGCTCAGATAAATTAAAATGAAGAGAATTCACTGCTAGCAGTCCTGCCCTATAATTCATACTAAAGGGAGCCCTTCAGGATGAAATGAAAGGACAGTAAACAAGAAAGAACCCCACAATGAAATAAAGAGCAAAGCAAAGGTAACTACATAGGTAAATCCAAAAGACAAAATTATTTTTTGTTTGTAACTCTATATAACAATTCTACCATGAATTTAAATTACAACCTCTCCCTCCAGCTCCCCCCATTCCCCCCACACAAAAGTAAGACTACAATAGGCAAATATTGGACCTGCTGTAAGAAGTGGGTTTTCTATTTCACTTTTGGTATGGTGACAGTGAAGAGATAAAGAAAAGAAAATAGAGTCACCTTTTGAAAAAAAAGGAAAATGCTGTAAAACAAACGTGTGGTGGATGAACTATATACTTCTTCATGTCATAGTCATACCATTATAACTTGACAATTTGGCTCAATGTGGTTTTAAAACATTAACCTTATCTTGTTCATTTTACCTCCTTTATATCTCTTGAGTTCCTTTCTATCACCTCAGCTAATATCTTAATTGAGGTGAGAGAGAATAATCTCTGGCTTTTGGGATTTCTCTTAAAAGTGTTTAGATAAAGTAAACAGTTTAACTGAAAAGAGTACTCAAAACATAGATACCAAGTCCTACCCCAAATCCTACCAGGACACAACATTTTGCAATTACATGTACTTTCCTGCTGGGGCACTCAGCACTAAGAAGGCAAACTCGTGAAAAGAATGCAGAATGTAAGGATGAGTGTGCACTAACATTAACTTGCTACTACTGTGTGTCAGACACTGTGCAAGGCACTTTTATCTAGTTTCTCATTTAACTCTCACAGCACCCTTGAGAGATATTCTCATTTGCTTTTTTACATATGATAAAACTGAGGCTCAAAGAGGTTGCTACTTGCTTACGTCACTGAGATAGTACATGGTTTAGAGACATTAGAAAGCTAAACAGAAAGGTCTGACTTCAACAGCAGTTCTTTCCATGTCATCATACTACTACCCAAAGAAAAGAAGCCACAATTCTGAAATGCCACCAGGACTTATATCTCAATGAAGTTGCTGGTTATATAAGACATCAAGCTGTATAGGGAATGTCAACACCAGTTTTTCCGGTCCCTTCAAAATGAGTGAACAGAGTAAAGACGTAAATTTCTCCTAATAACTGGTTTAAACGTGATAAAAATGTATCCCTCATTCAAATAACATTCTATTACACCAGAATAATCTCCTAACCCTGACACAATGCTTTTTGGTAAATGTCGAAAATCATACTGAGAAATTCTGATTCATCCAAGAACATTTTCTATACTGACCTAGTAATACACAGAAAGAAAGAAAAAAAGGAGTATAAAAAAAAATTGGGGGGAGAGGGATAATTACTCAGCCACATGCTCCTCATTATGAAAAATAGAAAAATTATTTATACACTATAAGGAAAAGTAATCTTATAGTAAAAAAAAAACAGCGGAATATAACTTTAATAGATGTCAACTCTAGCATCTTTGCTGGTTCTATATAAAGCTCTACATAATCAAGTCAGGTTCAGGGATTCAGCCTCCTATAAATATCTTCATGGCAGGAGACAGAACCTCTGTGAAAAAGGACCGTCAAATATAAATAAAACAAAGGTTCGCTGGTTATACACCCAATTCTTTCAAAGTAAACCAAAATTTTCCCATGTGAATTTTCCTTTGGAAAACACAGAAATAAATCTAACGTGATCAAGGAAGTTGTCAAAAGAATACATGTTAATCTAACATGGCTGGCTTAGTTTGCCTATTGCAAGATACTCAATTCTGATCTCTGGAAATGGAAAATTAATTATTTTCAGCCACTTGTTTTATTGCATGTAAGTCTAAATTACCCACAACTAAAAGAGATAGAATAATGAAATTTCATGATGTCCCAAATACATGAATCAAAGCTAGAGCAGGAGGGAAAATGCAGACACTATGAGAAAAGATAACATTTGTCTCCCACAGGAGTCTCAAGAAATGTAACTTAATTCACAAACCTTGACTCCTCAGACCCTTCTAGAAAAACAGACCATGCTGCCTTTAAAAAAAAAATCTCAATTGTCAGTAAATGAATGAAAGGAAGCATAGCTTTCCAAGATGACTTTCTAAATCCAGTTACTTTTTTCTTGTTGCTGTCAGTTACTTTTCTAATTTCTAATTCTAATAAAAATTTTAGCATAACTAAGAAAGACAAACTGAAATTACTTGGGGATTTTTATGCAAAACTTCCAATTGTGTGTCTTAAACTCTTTTACTCCAAAATGAGTTCACAAACTCTGACAGATGTTTTATAACTCTGTTTAAATATTTAGTCAGTAAAAGGATGAAATTTAAAAAAAAAACCAAAAAAAAACTCAGAATGATTTCATTCTTCTCAAAAACCAGGGTGGTCTATGGGCAATTTTGGTACCAGTGGTGTTGCCGGGGGAACAAAATGAAAACAGGTGCCATCAAATTCAAATTAAAGATTTAGTTCTATTTTAAACCACCTTAAACAATGTTTCCATAAACTTTCTAACTGATACTACTATAAATTTGACAATATTTTATAACAAGAAAAGGATTATAAATTGTCTGTAGACCATCAAATTTTAACTGTAACAAATTTAGACTGATTGGCAACACTTCCTTTAAAAAAAAACAACTTTCATTAAATATGCAGTATCATTTAAAAAATGGAATGAATATATAATAAAAAGGCAGGTCAAAAGAAGGAAACAGCAAGTATAAACTTTGACAGTCTTTTCTGAAAGGTTTTACTTTGTTTTGAATCCATGCAGTTTTAAAATAATAAAAAAAAATATCAAGCACAAAATAATTTAAACTCACAACATATAATTAGCAACATTATAAAAAGTTTACCATTCCTGCCCTAGCTGGTTAGGGTCAGTGGATAGAGTGTCGACCTGCGGACTGATGAGTCGCAGGTTCGATTCCGGTCAAGGGCACATGCCTGGGTTTCGGGCTCGATCCCCTGTGGGGGTGTGCAGGAGGCAGCCAATCAATGATTGATTCTCTCTCATCATTGATGTTTCTATCTCTCTCTCCCTTACTCTCTAAAATCAATAAAAATTTTTAAAAATGAAAAAAAGTTTAACCATTCCTTATAAACCTAATGGCATAAGATTTATTGTTAAAAACTGGATGAAATTTCCACTATAAAATATCCAATAAATTTTATTCTATTAGTATTAATATTTAGTTTTGAAAAGAATATAAGTACTTGACTTCTACCATTAAATAGCACTTTTTTTACTCCTACAGAGATGAAGCAAGTGCCTCTTAAGAAATATGATTCAATAACATTTTCTTACTTGTTTTATACAGTATCAGTGACAAAACATACTTTTCTAAGTTCATTCTAAGAAATGAACTAATGAGAAATGTTTAGATAGGTGATATTGCAGATAGGTTAATATTCTTCATAAGACTATAAAAGTCTTTTAAAAGAGTTTGTTACCAATGAAGATTCTAGATATATAAGTAAAATGAGATACATATTCTACGCAGTATTATTAATTTAAGTAGAAGATAATTTTTCTGTATCAGTTTTTAAACTTGACAATTTTTTTTAACTTGTAGGGGCATTTCATTTTGTATGGATGAAAATTCTTTTATTCTGATCATAAATAATCAAATTCTTTTGTCATTTCAAATGTTTCGGACAGTTCAAAGTTTTATTTTTAGCAGTTCTCTGGGGAAACACAAGTTGGTTCATTAGTGTGGAATCATAACTTAGAGTCAACTCCACTTGTTGGATTCTTTCCAATACTTAACCACACTGAAGATTTCATCAGCTAGCTTCCCAAAAACCTGGAAGTTTTCAGTATTGATATATAAATGTCTTTGAAACTAATATTTCTAGTTTAAGTTTCCCCCATTAAATTATATTTGCAAAAATAATAGAAATAGAATACTTTTTCAGATTAGCACTTGTATTTGAATTATAAAAGAAACATACACACTATTATATAAAGTTGACCAATGTAAAACTTCCTTTACGGTTATATTAGTTAACGTTTCAAATAATCTCACTTGTATATAATTATAAAATTACTGTACTGGTCTACTGCTTACTTTGAAAGTGATTAATCAAAGTCAGAGAAAGCCAACCATCAACTGAAGTGTGTTTTGAATTTCCTTCTCAGAAAAATGTCAAAAAAGATGAGCTAATTTTACTTTAATTAAAACCTCATTTACAAATCTGAAATAAATGTTTTCTATTTAATTCCAATTATATTTCAATTGTGTCCAGCTTTCAAACTGCTTCTGCTACTCGGTTACACATGCCAAATTGATCTTTTTCTTATGATTCATATAAACATAATTAAAATAAAAGGACTTGAATAATTGATCATCTAATAGGTATCCAGTATTTTACATCTTATTTTAAATCAAAGAGCTCATTAACAAACAAGTTAACTATTATCAAATTATCCTCAATTCATTAATGGTTAATTTATCCCTTAAGCAATGTATTACCTAAGAATAAATATTTAAATTTCATTCTTCAAATTTTAGAAATTCTATTTTTCCTACATTCTCCACTATCTCATAAAAGTAAAATAAACTTACTGGCCTACATTTCTAATTGTGAATTTCTTTCCCAGAAGAAGCAACTCTTACTGCT
This sequence comes from Myotis lucifugus, assembly GCF_000147115.1. NCBI lineage: Eukaryota > Metazoa > Chordata > Mammalia > Chiroptera > Vespertilionidae > Myotis > Myotis lucifugus. Next base: position 1,140,573 of record NW_005871342.1, on the reverse strand, counting down.
AGAACCAGGATATGTTATAGCAGCAACACAATCATTAAAGTCCTGTGATCCAGGAAAGACTGCTCCTCTAACATCAAATGACCCTGATGTCAAACCCACCAAATAGCCTTAGCTAAGTTTCAGATGTGTATTATGTGATTGGTTCAAATGTAGGAAGACTTGTTCTTTGTACATACTAACACTCTTTGTACAGCCTTTCAAAGAATAAAAGGGTAGGGGAAACCGATTCATCTAAAATATTTGTTTTACGCCCTAGCTGGTATGGCTCAGTGGAAAGAGCGTCGGCCTGCAGACTGAAGGGTCCCAGGTTTAATTCCGGTCAAGGGCACATGCCAAGGTTGTGGGCTCAATCCCCAGTAGGGGGGGTGCAGGAGGCAGTCGAGCAATGATTCTCATCATTGATGTTTCTATCTCTCTCTCCTTCTCCCTTCTTCTCTGAAATCAATAGATATATTTAGAAAAAATAATAATGATAAAATATTCATTTTACTAATAAGCAGCAATCTTCTAAAAATTGAAAGTGAAAATTTTAGAACAAAAGATATTTTCTACCATGTCTTCTTGGGTGCTTCACATAGATAGTCAAAGAGCTAACCCAAAAATCAATGAATAAGTAAAGGCATATAGAGCCTTCAACAGAATCAAGTAGCATGTTAAACAACTGAAGTTAACACATTACCATTTCCTACCACACACGAGTCAAATACATCTGCTCCTCCCTTTCCTTCATTCACTTCCTTTCTCCTGTACTGTTCTACTTACAACCTAGCCCTTTAAAGGCATCTGAAAACAGGAAAGATTCTGCAGTCCTTTCACATGAGAGAAGAGTAAGTCACTGATGAAATAGAGAGATGTTCAGAGAAGGCTCTAGCTCCCAGCATCTTTCAACCATAGCTCTTACATCTATAATTCTAGTAGATAACTGTACTTATAGATAACTTTTCAACCCTTTTCAAGGGTTTTGTCTTGACGAATATTTGAAAATTAGTATTTATGTCAATGTATAAAAAATGAATAGCAAAGGAAAAAGAAATAATGACTTGTGATAAGTAGTAACAATCTAGACATCAAATCCTTAGGATCAATTAAAAAGTTCACTAAATCCCAAACAGTCAACACTGTGTTTAAATGTAAAAGAGCCAATACCAAAGAACCTGCATAAAGTGCTAGAAATACATTATTGACAAGGTAAACAATGCCAAGTGAAAGAAGCCAGTGACAAAAGACCACATATTGCATGATTCCATTCATATGAAATGTCCAGGATAGGTGAGATCATAGTGACAGGATGCAGATTGGTAGTTGTCAGGGTTTGGAGGAAGGAAGGAATAAGAATAAAATGCTTAAAGAATACTGTTTTATTTTGGAGTGATGGAAATATTTTAGAACTAGATAGACGTTGTAGTTACACAATACTGTAAATATATTAAATGCCACTAAACTGCTCACTTTAGAATGGTTCATTTATGTTACACGGATTCATCTTAATAAATTTATATTAAAAAGAATAAACTATTGACACTTTCAATAATATTTAGAACAATGGTAAGCATATAGAAAAAGTTCAATAAATGTTTGCTATAATAATTACCCATGCCACAAAAATCTAGTAAATACATAGAATACTGTTTATTAGTCCAAAAATACAAATGATATACAAACGTTTAAAGTTTTATGTTTACTTTTAAGTATTCATTTTAACAATTTATTTCTTTTACATTCAGCATGAAATTATGTAATTCATCTACTAGGAACTTATCCTCCTCTCAAAACGTACTCATACAGGAAAAACAATGTAAAATGGCAACTAAAAATTACTTTATATATTTATTGTTCCATGTTATCCAAGTTATAAATGTAATTTTGCCATACAATGCGTATGTATTTAACTATCTGGAAAAAAGAAAGTAAATTATTAAGAAAATATATATAAAAGGACAACTAAAGAACCATTTTATAAATTTAACCCCACAAATCATAAATATATTGTTTTACTTGAGTATTAAAATAATGAAATATGTAAAGTACTACTAAAAGATTCACACATGTATTTACAAACTCAATAAAAAGTTCAATTTGTGAATTAGAAAAATTCTTCATAATTGAAGACAAAATAGGAATCAAGAACTAGATCAGCCCAGGGAAAGCAAAGAAAGAAAGGACATAGAGTCATAAGGCTATATTTATGGATATCAGACATCACTAGTTCATTTTCCTGTTTTAAGGTTAAATACACACACACACACATACACACACTAGAGGCCTGGTGCATGAATGCGTGCACCAGTGGGGTCCCTCAGCTTGGCCTGTGGGATTGGGCCAAAAGCAGCTCTCTAACATCCCTCGAGGGGTCCCAGATTGCGAGAGGGCGAAGGCCAGGCCAAGGGACCCCACTGGTGCATGATCGGGCCAGGGAGGGACCCAGGAGGGCTCCAGGGCATGTCCAGCCCATCTTACTCAGTCCTGATCGGCCGGAACCCAGCAGCAAGCTAAGCTACTGGTCGGAGCGTCTGTCCCCTGGTGTTTAGTGCATGTCATAGTGACTGGTCAACTGGTCAACTATCTTCCCCCTGGTGGTCAGTGCATGACATAGCAAGCGGTTGAGTGGCCTTAGCATATCATTAGCATATTACCCTTTGATTGGTTGAACAGCCAACTGGATGATGGGACACTTAGCATATTAGGCTTTTATTTTATAGGATATGAAAAAAGTATTCCATATTCTAAACTTGAAGCATTTATCCTATAGTTAGGGGAAATGTCAATAAATGAGATCATAGTCAGCTCCCAAACTATCCATTATAGCAGCCAAAAGATCAAATCAGAAAATAGTTCACCTCAAATAAGCTACTAGAAGAAACTGTGGTATGTTCTGCTAATACCTCAAAAGAAAAACTATGACACATTCCAAAAGCAAGAGAATAGTTAATATTTTCCACTTCTTTGCCTTACATACTTGTTTTACTATTTGAAGGCTGTCTTTGTGCTTCCTTTAAAATGCCTAATGTTTATCTTATACATTACCATTAAATGTGCTATAAAAGGTTCCTGTTGGAAATGATTACTATATTTTAAGTACACATTTATACAACAACAAACTGCCATTAGTGATTTTAATTTGAGCCCTGGCCTGTGTGGCTCGGTTGGAGCACCGTCCCTTTCTCCGGAAAGTCACAGATTCAATTCTTGGTCAGAGCACACGCCAAGGATGCGGGTTCCACCCACAGTCAGGGTAAGTATGGGAGGCAACCAACCAATGTTTCTTTCTCACACCTATGTTTCTCTCCCTCTTAACCACTCCCTTCCTCTCTCTCTAAAATTAATTTTAAAAAACATATCCTTGGGTGAGGATTAAATAATAATAATTTTAATATGAAATTAAATTACTGAAATAAACTTTCAAATATTTTATGTTGACATCAGTCAAGAATTGGAGCCTAACACATGCAACCTTTACTGGTTCAAAAGCAGAGTTTAGGTCAAGCTTTAAAAACATCCAAATGTTTAACAATTAAAGAAAAATGCACATTAAGTGCTTTATAAATAAAAATAGTTCAAATGAACAAGGTTTGTGGGAAATAAAACATTCTACATTACATGTCAACATTTTTCATGTGCTATAAGAAAGAACTTTACAACTATAAAGATTATTATTTTTAAAATATTATCTTCTTCTCTGAAGATCTTTAAGAAGTCAGCTAACTTCCTAGAATTATTTTAATGTGATTCACCCTAAACAGAGACAATTTTCTTACATCTCATGAATTCCACAAATATTTACATATAAATATTATTCATTCTCTATTCCCTCTGATCTGTATGTCTAATACCAAAAGAGTTGGGTGAGTTGTGAAAAACAATATGGTGGTTCCTCAAAAAATTAAACAGAGAATTAATTACCATATGATCTAGAAATTGCACTTCTAGGTAAATATCCAAAAGATTTAAAAGCAGGAAATCAATATTTGGACACCCATGTTCATAGTTCATAGCAGCACTATTTACAATAGCCAAAAGGACAGAATCAACCCAATGCCTATCATCAGATAAATGAACAAACAAAATGAGGAAAGCACATACAATGGAATATTATTCAGCCTTAAAAAGAAATGAAATTTTGACACATGCTACAACATGTAAGTGAAATAAACCAGATACAAAAGGATAATATTGTATGATTCCACTTACAAGAGGTGCAGAGTAATCAAATTCATAGAAGCAGAAAGTAGAATGGTGATTACTTGGGGCTGGGGAGAGGGAGTAATAGGAGTTATCTCTCTATATATAAAAGACCAGTGACCAGAACAACTTGTGGCTACTAAGTGCACTGCGGCAGCCAACCAGCCTGATCCGGGCCCCAATCGGCCCCCAACACCCTGATCGGGGGCAGGGCCGGCCACCAACTGCCCGCAGCCCCTCCCCCCAGCCAGTCCAGCCCCCCTTCGGCCCCCAACACCCTGATCAGGGGTGGGGCCAGCCAGCCAACCACCCGTGGCCCCTCCGGCAATGGGCCCCCATCCGGGCGGGCCAGCCAGACCCCACTCATGCACAAATTTATGCACCGGGCCTTTAGTTGTTTGATAAGTAGAGTTTTAGTTTGAAATGATAAAAAAAAGAAATTCTAGAGGGGATAGTGGTTATGGCTGAAGAATAATGTCAATGTATTTATGGTCACTTAAAAATAGTTAAAATGGTAAATTTTATGTTATGTATATTTTACCACGATAAAAAAAAAGGGGGAAAAACACATTAAAATGCTGGAAATGGATGGTGGTGATGGCTGTACAACAATGCGAATGAATATGCTATTGAACTGTACACTTAAAAATGGTTAAAATGTTACATTTCATCCTATGTGTATTTTCCAACAATTGTTTTTTAAAAGATGGGTGAAATCTTTCAGTAATTAGTTTCATTATGAATTAGTTATTTTTAGAGGTCAGACAATAGTTGCTAAGAGTTTCTGATTATTTTGTAAGCAACTGAACCACCTCTACAGCTAACCAGCACTTCTAAACCAAGCATTACTGCCCTTCAGCCTCGTGGTCCTGTTGACATTTGGCAACCATATAAAATCCCATATAATAAAAGGCTAATATGCAAATTGACCGAACGGTGGGACTACCAGTCGCTATGTCACGCCCTGACCACCAGGGAGCAGATGCTCAACGCAGGAGCTGCCCCCTGGTGGTCAGTGCACTCCCAGAGGGGGAGCGCCACTTAGCCAGAAGCCAGCTCATGGCTGGCGAGCACAGTGGCGGTGGTGAGAGCCTCTCTCGCCTCCTTGGCAGTGCTGAGGATCCCTCAGAGGATGTTTGCCTGCTGGCTTAGGCCCACTCCCCACAGACTGTGAGAGGGTGCAGGCCAGGCTGAGGGACTCCCCCCTGCTCCCTCCCCCATGCCAGTGCACAAATGTCATGCACCGAGCCTCTACTAGTAGTACTTTATATTAATTCTGCAGCAGTAAGTGATGTTCAAGACCTTAAAACTATTTTCTTTCTTGCCTGAAATACCCCATTCTCCTAATTTTTCTTTTACTATCTGACCTCTCTTTTTCCTCCCTCCTCTAAACCCCAAATATGGGTACTTAAAATTCTGTCCATCTTTTCCCCCTATCTCTATGAACTTTTCAGAACTTTTCTTCTTACAACTTTGCAAAATGTTTTATAAATACAGAATACCAACAGCACAAAAGATACTAGGAATCAGGGAGTTGGAGAACAATTCCACTTACCCCAATAACTAATTAGCTAGCTATTGGAGGAATGCTTCCCTACTACACATGTATATATCAGTGCTCAAGGTTAAGAAAACCACATTTGTATTTTTTGGCAGGTGAAATACATTTTAAATGAAATAAAAACATTTACAATGTTTTCTTTTTTAAATGATTGTACTGCTAGAAGGAAGTATCTAACAATCTGTTCATTATTAATTGCATGTTTTCTGATATGGTTAATTATTTAGGCTTGATACAATCATTCAGCTGGTTAAGACTGCTTACTGATACAAAGCAAAAAATAGGTTGTATAAATTGCAATGTAAATATCAGTTTAAGGCTCATAAACAATTTCCTCTAGAAGAACACTTAAAATTTTCTATATAAAAGCAATATTTGCAGCCCTGACCGGTTTGGCTCAGTGGATAGAGCGTCGGCCTGCAGACTCAAGGGTCCCGGGTTCGATTCCAGTCAAGGGCATGTACCTTGGTTGCGTGCACATCCCCAGTAGGGAGTGTTCAGGAGGTGGCTGATCGATGTTTCTCTCTCATCCATGTTTCTAACTCTCTATCCCTCTCTCTTCCTCTCTGTAAAAAATCAATAAAATATATTTTTAGAAAAAAGCAATATTTGCAGAAAAAAAAAACAACTGAAAAATAAAATCCAAAGAAAATGGATATATCATGTCTTAATTTAAAAGTTGTCAGAATACTTATAGTCTTTAAAAGTATAATTTGTGATAATTAATGGATACTAATTTTTAGTATGAAAAAATTAAGACCAAAGACATTTTTACACATTTCAGGATTGTTGACTAGCAATGATTTCTTTACCTAAGTTGTCCTCTCTTGTCTTGAAAATAAAAAAAAACACACACACACTACTCATTTTAAAGCTTTAACATAAAAGTAGGGTGCATATGAAATCATTTCATTTAACAAATTTCAAAAATATTTTATGGCTCTAAAAACTTAAGAATATGGGGACGTTATCAAGATAAAGCACTAAATGAAAATTAGGAAAAAATATGATCTCATGATTTTCCAATTTTGATAAAAAAAAAAAAAAAACACCAGTAAATCCTATGGTCATTATACATACATACTAGAAGCCTGATGGACAAAATTCATGCAAGAATAGGCCTTCCTTCCCCTGGCTGCTGGCACCGGCTTCCCTCTGGCACTCAGGACCCGGGCCTCCCTCCAGCCACCAGTAGGCACCCGGGATCCAGGATCCAGGCCTCCCTCTGGCCACCAGCAGGCACCTGGGACCCAGGCTTCCCTTGCAGCCCCAGCTTCATCCAGAAAGATGGCAGGATGTCCGGTCTAATTAGCATATTATGCTTTTATTATTATAGATATACAAAAATATATATATATGTATGCAAAGTAAACAAGAGTATCATATATAAAATGTTAACTGTAAATCTCTAAGTAGAACAAGTACAAGTGATTTTTATTTTCTTCTTTATATTTTGCTTTCTTTCTTTACACATTCATTCCTTTCTACAACAAACAATACATTTGTAGTTGGGCTTTCTGGAAGAATAAAATCTATTCCATTCAATTTTCTGCCTCCTATTTTGACAGAGGGGGAAAACCCATCTTCCAAAGCTACATAGAATAGGTTTTTATCATTGACAATATTCTCACCTCATCCATCAATAGATCCTGTTAATTCACTTTCAAAATACACCAGAAACCAACTACTTTTCACTACCTTCACTGCTTCCAACATCCTCATCCAAGCCACTATCATTTCTGGCTTGGTTTATACAAGTCTCCTACATTAGTTTATTTAATTCCACCCTTAATAACTCTTCAGGCTATTCTCATTTCACTTCTCTACTCAGAAATCGTCAGCAGCTTCTCATCTCATTGAAAATAAAAGCCTAAGCATTTACTGTAACCTACAAGCCTCCATAATCTGCACACTCCAACTTCAAGCCCATCAAGCTGCAATCAGTTGCCCCTACCTAGTATATTCTGCATCCAGACAGCCTCATTTCCTTCAAGTTTTTATGGAAGTGTCATTTTGTCAGTGAGGCCTTCACTGGCAATCCAAGAACAATATACATCAACCACTCCATCCCACCCTTGAGATTTTCTAACTTGCTTCCCTACTTTATTTTTTCTTCTGTAGGACTTATTACTATCTAACATGGTATCTCTCTCCTTATTAGACTATAAGCACAATTTAAAAAAAAACTTTTTATTGCTGCATCCTCAGCACCTGGAATAGTCCTTAACACATAGTAGGTGCTCAGTGATAGCTGCTGAAAGAATGAATAAATGCATTGCTGTGTACAGCCAAAGCTTCCCAGTCACAGTAATAATTGGCTCACTGAAAATCATAAAATGACAGCAACTCATCTATGCCTATTCTGAAAATCAGTACCTAAAATGACTCTACAGAAGGTTCAGCAGCTGTGGCTAACAATAATGTAGTCATATTTTTTCAAGCCTAAAGGGGAGCATCTAGGATCTTCCCTCCAAACTTTAGGAATAAAATTATGACCTGATTTGATATATCAAAGGGACTCTGGAATATAGATCATGTTGCCATTATTGCTGATAATAAAAAGCAAGCAATAATGTCTAAAACCATACTGCTACTCTTCTAAGTTTTCCACTAGAACATTCAATTCTAGTCTATGAAGCTGGATATAAAACTTTCCTTATGTATAAACAAAAAAACAAGCTGAATCTCATACTACTATGCACCTGAGTATCTGTTATCTAAGAGATCTGGGGATACTTTATAAACATCAATCAATGCTGTGCAAAGAAAGCTAAGAGGGACTGGGCAATTAGATACTGTGAAAAAATGAAGGCAATCAGAAGAAACACAGTCCATGGTGGCAGGGACACAGCTAAGCAGGAGGTATGGATAATCTGGGTAAGTGCCATGGAAAAATAAATATCATGATTGGACTTGAGGCAAATGGAAACAGTTCAAATTGGCTTCATACAGTATCTGTGGAACATATGATGTCCATATGTCCATTACCAACAAACTAAAACATGGAAAATAACAAAAGCCAATGCTGTGATGGCTATAAGAACACACCCAATGCCAGTCTCTACCACACCACAGCAGCATAGCTTACTACAGCTGCCAGGTAAGTTGGCTAAGAAGTCAGAAGCAATAAGAAAAGAAGAGGGGAAAGGGCTAACTAGAAACGGTTCTTTCCCTACATAAAAAAAAAAAAAAGCTGGGATCTACACTAGAAAGTAGAATGTGACCACAAGAAAGGCTGAAATGTAAAGCACTTTTTTTTAAGTTTCCAAAACTATAAAGTACTTTAGAATTAATGAGGTCAGCATTTTATCTAAAAGTACAAATGATTTAATATCCAAAGAACTAAATTCCATAAGAAGAGAGGAATAGAATGGACTAACATCCAAGTTTTAGAAACTGCAAACGTGACCTTTCATGTTTGAAATATATAATAGAGAACAAAAACAAACTGACCATCTTTTGGGAAACCTGGGAACCCATTACACTTTACGTCAAGTCTACAAATTTCTTTCCATATTCTCTAGTTCCCAAAATGATTTCATAGTTGAATAAAAGCAGCGCTTAGGCAAAGGTCATGAAGGGCCAATTTACACAGCAAAGCCAAAAACTATAAAAAAAAAACCTACAAAAACCAATACTATCATCTTAGAACCTATCTGGTGGCCCTGATCTTTTCAAGCAATCAAAACCAGATATTCCCAGTCAGGTGAAATGCATAAATATAACTTCAGCTCTAATCCAGAAATATATTGGTTGTCACTCACTGAAACTATATAATAATAAAACCCAGCAGTTAAAAAACATAACTATTTTATAGTAAATATCAATGTCATTCCTGTTTCAACCTGACTTCCCATTCAACCCCTAAACCCCCAAACTTGAAACTAAGTACAATTTCTTGAGTAGCTGGAGTGTGGTTAAGGAAAGGAAGCTATGCTTGTTTGTATGGAATCTGCCATTTCCTCCCTGCCAAAACACTTGTTTAAAAAGTCATGTAATATTTCTATTAAATTGTAAATGCAGCCGACAAGGAAATGGCCTACTGGCAGTGTATTACCTTTGTGGCAGTGCCAACAGGCCTACAGCAAAATAGTGCACATGATAATTTCAACATGCATTCCCAAATAACAAAATTGTGCTCTACATAAATACCACAGAACCTGAGCAAGATCCAGAAAAAGCAATGGGAAAATTTGACCAAGCTTTCATGCTTGCCTATATCAATTGTATGTCATAACTAAAGCAAAATAGAAAAGCATCTACATATGTCCAAGAAGCTTGTGAAGTTAGATCATATAACCCTGGGAAAACTATTGCAACTTAAATCTGTGTATTTCTTGTTAACCACTGTAACAACTCACTAATAAAAATTAAGAAAAACTGTGGGTATCAAATGAACCAAAATGTACTAACTACGTACAATTCCTTAAAGACCATAATGCAACTTATTAACAGGAACATATGTTCAGTATAAGCCACAATTGTTATGTTAAATTACTTCTCCCTTTGATATCATTCATTTGATTACAGAATTTAAGAGATTCACAAACCTTCCAATTAAAATGCTGACCTTCAGTATGTAAGTCACTTACTGCAATGCTTATAGTCACCTCTGATCATTTATCCTTTACCTTTCATTACATAGCACAACTACATGTAATAAGGCTATTTAAATGATCACAGATGTATTAAGATGATTCTATTTATGTAAAAGTTTAGTGAAAACTAAGTTAACATAATTAAATCATTAATCTGTGATTAATATAGTCCTCTAAGACAGCTAGAGAATTCTATTCTGCAAGAATTTAACTAATATTCATATATTTTAAAGTCAGCCTTATCGATCTTCATTTTTTTAAATGTCTGTACAGCCATAATTTCAAAAGTCAAATTTGCTATAGATAGCATTTCCTCCAAATATTTTAAATTTTTAAATGTTATACACTTGAAATTACAGTCAATAACTGCCTCCAGATACCTTCCAACCTCCCCACACACACACTGTAGATATTTGTTTTCTAAAATAAATGCCAGCTAAGCCTAAACAGTTTCTAAGGCTGGTTTAAAAACAAAATAAAACTTAACTAAGATCAATATAGTAAGCCTATACAACTGCTTTTAAAATATATGTCTTCAACAAGACTTAACAATTATATCCCACTAGTGTCCTGGTGCATGGATTCATGCACATTGAAAGGAAATTAATTAGAAGGTGGCCGGAGGGGCGGGACTGGATGAGATGGGCTGGACATGCCCTGGAGCCAACCTCCCGCAGTCCCTCCCCAGCTGGCCGCACCTAGGGCTGCACCGCAGCTTGAAGGGCATCTGTGGAATGAGCGAATGCGGGATTGGGCAAAACTGGCTTTCCAACATCCCCTGAGGTCTCCCGGAGTGTGAGAGGTGGTTCTTAGGAGACACACCCTGGAATCGGGCTCCCTCCTTTCTGGTTTCAGAGTGCGTCACCCAAGAACCGCCGCTGCCAAGTCACCGCAGCTCAGCAGCTCCTGTGTTGAGCGTCTGCCCCCTGGTGGCCAGTGCACATCATAGCTACTGGTTGGACAGTTGGATGGTTGCTTAGCCTTCTATATATATAGACTAGTGGTCCAGTGCATGAAATTTGTGCACATTAAAAGGGAATTAGAGGAAATATTTTAATATTGCTATTTGCCCTTTCTCTATAATAGAAGTGTCTGAAAGAAAATTAGTAAAATGTATATGAAAATCTTCCTCCTGTCAGAGTCTAGGGCAGTGATGGCGAACCTTTTGAGTTTGGTGTGTCAGCATTTTGAAAAACCCTAACTTAACTCTGGTGCCATGTCACATAGAGAAATTTTTTGATATTTGCAACCATAGTAAAACAAAGACTTATATTTTTGATATTTATTTTCTATATTTAAATGCCATTTAACAAAGAAAAATCAACCAAAAAAATGAGTTCGTGTGTCACCTCTGACACGCATGTCATAGGTTCACCATCACTGGTCTAGGGAATGCCGCGGGACCCAGAGACAAGTCCCCACCCACCTGCATGCACCTCGAAATCACGCGAGACCCAGACCCGGCCAGCCCCACCCCGTCAAGCCCCGCCAGGCAGGGAGCACAGCCTCAGGTCCCCCATCAAGCCCCGCCATGTGGGGGGCATGGCCTGAGGTCCCCTGTCAAGCCCCACTGGGGGGGCGGGGGGGGCGGTGCGCAGGCTCAGGTCCCCAGCCCCGGCCCAGTGCCAAGCAGCTTCAGGTCCCTGCTGATCGCTTGTTACGGGAACTTCGCCTCCGCTGTGGGCACAGCCATCTTGTGTTACGGGAATACTGCCTCCACTGAGGGTGCAAACATCTTGTGATGGTGTGACGGAGTGAGGGTCAATTTGCATATTACCTCTTTATTAGATAGGATTAGCAAACCAAAGCTACTGTCCAGAAGCCAACACTAGTCTTTCTGATCTCCTCCAACAAGGGAACAGGATCAAAAAAAAAGTAAATGAATTATATAAATTTAAAAGACAGGCCTTTCACGTTGTATTTGGCTAGTACTTACTTACTTATATTTCTTAGTTTATTTTACTAACTCTTAATCTGTTATAAATACAAAATTTATTATTGTAAGAAAAAAGAATGTATGCTTGCCAGAGTTCACTATTAACACCCGAGAAGTATCTTTGAGATAGGAAAGGGAATCGAACACATATTGAACAGAAATATTTATTGGATGCTCTTATGTATAAGTCACTCTGCTAAGTTCAATTAGACACACAAAGTTGAAATGAAACACACTTGTGTTTAAAACTTAGATTTAGTAGGGGAAATAAGACTACATAATAACTAAGATAATACACAGTAAGTTTAAAAGTGCCATAAGAAAGTCAAAGAAAAGGTAATGTGAGAATTCAGATTTTTTTAAATCAGTGGAATGAGGAACTTTGGACAGTAACTAGCAGACCTAAAACTATCCTTTCCAGAAGTAAAAGAATATTGGGGGGAAGGGAATCATAGATGCCATATACATACATATTTAATCTGTTCCCAGATTAAAACACAGAACAGTGATGTGCAGTGATCAAGTACACAGTAAACAAAACCGTATCCTAAATATGCAACATAATAAGAAACTCTCTTGAGGGTCATTGATTTTGAGTCACAGTTTTCAATCTTTTGGGTCAAAAAAACCTTGTTTCAAGGAGTCCCTATTTTTATTTGATAAAAATTATGAGTTCTGGTACCAGAAAAATGCACAACTGCACAAACACTAATATTTAAATGCAACTTCTGGGGGTCCACTAACTCTGAATTCTTTGCCCCAGAGAAAGCTCATGCTACTCTCCTTCGAATCATGGTTTCTATCACTGGGCCGGTATATAGTGAAAATGAAGTAGAAAACATCTGTATATCAGTCTGACCTGAGGTTAGGAAAGAGAGTCAGTCCACTTATATCTCTGTCCTCATGGGCTCATTATTTCCATATTTTTTAAATAAAGGCTGAAGAAGTCATCTCAGCAGCCACAAGAAGGTCTTAAAAGCTGTCAGCAACCTCCCTTGGCTGGCATTAGCCTCCTTTGGGTACTGTGTAAAATCCCACTATCTCCAAGTCTACTGGATACCCTAAAACAATGTCAGATGATGTTAAAGCAACTGATCCTTTCCATACCCAAAAGCTCCTTAAGTGACGATGGTAAATATTATTAACTAGGAACTCTCTACAAAAACTTGAACTAAGTTATTGTCGCAACTCTTTGTAATACCTTAAGCAATAAAACAAATTAAAAAAAATTATTGTCGCAATGTGAGATTTGAAAAGTAACTTAATAAGGCTACTTAATATATCTATGTAGTTACCATTTTACATTTATTGCTCATTTACGTAACTCTCAGAAATGGACATATGAAAATGCTTTAAAACTAACTCATAGAAAACAAAATTGTTTCAGGACTTGATGTAAGACTTCCAAAGCCTGATTCAGTGATTTTTTTTTTCTCTAATGCAAGTTACAAACTAATACTGATCATGAAATCAGTTGAACAGATTTGAACCACATATTTTTTAATGAAAAGATGAAACAGAATAAAAAGAAAGACAATGAAACATGACTGATAGAACAGAAATCAAGGTGAATCACATAGTATAGATAATACTGTTTTATGTATTATGTACCAGTTGTGTGTGCACACACAAAAATGGGTCACAGAGTGAAATATATTTCATACTGTGAATCACAATCAAAAGAGCCTGAAATGAAATGCCACCTTATAATCATTAATAAATCAACTTAAATTGTCTCCTGTAAATGCTCCCAAATATAGAGAAATATTGTCTCTGTCAGCATCCCATATTAAAATCTTAAAAAGATGTATTTTAGTGTAATTCTTTCTCAATGATTCTTACTGTAAGCAATACAGTACTTAATAAAAATGTCTCCAAAACTACAATTTATATTCATGTAATTTGTATGTCAGTAGGAAAATGATGATTGTTTCCTCAATAGTTACCAAACTAATCACATTTACAAAGCACTTGGCAATATCAATAGTAAGGTTTGAATATAAATTAGCAGTGGGAATTTATCTTCCCTGTGAAACCCTCCGGGGTGACCTCAGCATGCTCAACCAAGAGAAGCAGAGATCTATTTATTCTGTTCTCCTCCTTGTTCATCTCTTCAAAAATAGTAATTCCAACTGGACAGAAATATGTTGAAACTGTCTCTGTAATAAACCTTAATCCCAATTTAGGGGTTGGAATGCTTAGTACTCCCCACATGTATTAGGACCGCAGGGCAGAAAACTCTAACTTTCAAATAGAGTGAAAAACTGTATGTCCTGGAAGTAGTACTGAGATTCTCCAATGATCCAATTTGTCCTACTCCTCTAGATCCTTGGCTATTTCTGATCTGAAAGTGTGGTTAGTAGAATCAGGTTATCACCTAAAAGAATCCAGTAGAAAAATGTAGGAAATATACAGGGAAGCAAAAAGGCAATATGAAATAAAAGAAAGCACAAAGAAAGGAAAGCTAAGGTGGGAAGGGGAGTATGTAAGCCAGGGGTGGGCAAACTTTTTGACTCGAGGGCCACAATGGGTTCTTAAACTGGACCGGTCCTTGGCTATTTCTGATCTGAAAGTGTGGTTAGTAGAATCAGGTTATCACCTAAAAGAATCCAGTAGAAAAATGTAGGAAATATACAGGGAAGCAAAAAGGCAATATGAAATAAAAGAAAATACAAAGAAAGGAAAGCTAAGGTGGGAAGGGGAGTATGTAAGCATTCATGTCCACGTGTTGCCAGTGGAGGGAACAAAGAAAGTAAAGGCAGGAATGAGAAGAAGAGAAAAAAAGGAAGATGAGGATACATTCAAGGGAGAAAAACAACTGATATATGAAATGACAAATAAAATTCTCACCTATAGCCACATGATCCTATGTAATCTGTAACATACGTACATATAATTGAATAAAAGTTGTAACAGTGTATGTATGGTCTTATATTCCAAATAATAGAATGTATATCTACCCCTATTAAGCCACAGAATTCTAACATTAGAATTCTAGTTATCACTGGACTCAAAAGTTCCAAGAGAACAGGAAACGTCTCTTTGCTTACCACTACATCCTCAAAGTCCAACTGGTGCATAATAAATGTGCACTAAATATCTGTAGAAAGAAAAAAAGGAAAGAGGAAGAGGAGTAAAAGAATACGGAAAGAAAATTTCAGGGTACGTGTCCTCAAAAATCAAACATCCATAGTTAAACAACATTTACTTTCTCTAATGTGAATTAACCAGTGCAGAACAGCAGAGACACCCCAACTGATCTGGTTTGACTTCTCTACCTCCACATTAAAATATGCATTTCTTCCATTTTTAACATTAATACTAAATCAATAATATTTTAATATTAATGAGTAAATTTTGTGTGAGTGATAACAGTTATATCCTACCATAAAAATGTACACAATTACATGGCACATATGTTTCAAGAGTGTTAGTCTCATTACTAAGGTGTCATTACAATTATTTTTTTAAATACTATCCAAAGAATTTAAAATGCTGATTTACAACTATTAAATATTTATACAAGTTCAGAACACATTTATTGCATAAAACAAAGTAATATATGGGTGGGCAAAAGTAGGTTTATAGTTGTTTGTATGAAATAATATATAATACAAGAATAGGTTTACTCACAACTGTAAACCTGCTCTTGTCCACCCCTTAGTATATAATTAACTACAAATGAGTAATCCTCTATTTGTAGACCTGCAAGTTATAAACAGAGAGTGAAAACTATCTGAACCAAAGGCCTCCCAAAGGACTGACTACCAAGGAAGAATTTACAAGGAGACTTAGTATTAGGATTGGGGTGCTTAGGTTTGATGGAGGGATACAGTGATAGATATTTAGAAAAAGGATGCTATTCACTCATTTCCTGATTTTTTAATAATTATATTTCCTAAAGGGGTGAGGAAATTGCTCTCCACAGAAGTCTGTGGTTAGCTGAATTCAAAATTAAATTTTTTAAATATTTTATTTATTTAACTTACTAAAATTAACTGGTGACTTCATATTTAACTTTTAAAAATAAACTAGGCTTTAATAAAATTTGTTTCAGTTAACATTTTGAGCAGACAGATTTACTTCCATTTGCCATTACTCATTAATTTTAATCTAACAACTGAAAAAAAACTTATAAGCCCATTTTCAGTCCTCTGTTTATAAAGTTTTACATATTTTAGTGTGTACTTCATCGGTGTCCTTTATTACACCGATAATTATTACTATCTACCACAATAAAGACTTGATTTGCATAAACTACAAATATTTCTTTTAAAGAAAAAGTTCTATCAAAACCAAAAAATTTAGTTCATCCCTTGCCATCAAACAAATCCAGTGTTTTTAATAGCTTTTTATTAGGAAATTCCTCCTTGAATACTGATACTCTAAATATCTCTTATTCTCTCTCAGGAATGATTAAAGTACCAATATTTGATAAAATGATATACTAAAGGCATGTAAAACAAATTACCTCAGCCTTAACACCTTCAAAAGGCCCATTCTCAATTAACTGCCAAGTTCAAATTTAATATAATTACTTTCCTTTTCTAATTTAGCACCATCTTTAAGTTTTCACATCCCTCTGGCTATGACACTTGAAATATATGTCTTTCAAAAGCTTAATCAGTAAAAAGCACAATATTAACTAGTGACTATTCAGGCGGGAGCAATTCCCTCTAAATTATCCAAGTAGATGCACCTCCTCTTGTCCCTAATTCTGGCTGACCTAAGCAAGCATGGTTCTCAAGCAGGCCTAGAAATGGACATACTCAAGGGGTGGTATGTCTGAAAACAATACTAGGAAACCAACTCCTAGTTCATTCAGTCTTGGAGTCAGCATCACTGTTCTGGAGTTGTTCCTGTTTATACACAACTAGAGGACAGGCATCGCAGAAAGAGGTACATCCTGGTAAGAATGGCCAAAGGTAATTTCAGATAGACTAGTTAGGATCCTTACTCCAATCAGGCAATATCAACAGTGGCTGGACACCCCAGCCCGACCCCAGGATGTGGAGGCAAGGGAAGCTGCCCCCCAACATCCTAACTTAGCCTCCTGTTCTACATAGCCATCTCTATGCAGTAAATTGTATGATATCCTTTAGTTGTATTAACAGAACTAGCTTTCTTTACCTCCATCAGTTGTAGTGGTCTTTCCATCAATCACCTCTTCATTCTATTGTGACAACTTTGTCGACTACTGGTTATCTCATAAGCCTATACTGCTACCAAAAAGTAGGTGGGGAACAAAACACAAAAATTAAATCTGTCTATATTTCCTGCCCCTCTGGAACAATCTCAGAAGGCTCATATTTTAAATTAATAATTATAATGATGACATAATATGGTTGGTAGATTTCTTATTTTTGCTGGCCACTCCTCCAATTGCATACAGATGTGATACACAGTTGACCCTTGAACAGCACAGGTTTCAACTGCATGTGGATTTTTCTCAATATGTGAAATGTATTTTCTCTTCCTTATGATTTTCTTCAACATTTTCTTTTCTTTAGCTTACTTTATTGTTAAGATACAGTATTAAAAAAAGATACAGTATAAAAACTATAACATAAAATATGTTAATCAACTATTTACTTATATGTGTTAATCAACAATAGCCTATTAGTAGTTAAGTTTTGAAAGAATCACAGATTTTCAACTACTTGGGGGGGTCGGCACAGCTAAGCCCCACATTGTTCCAGGGTCACCTGCAAACACAGAAGGTATTTCTTTGGTATCTAGGCAAGAACATGGACTAGCTTGAGTTCATATCTCAGTGCTGCCACCTACAAGTTGTGTCATCTTAACAGATAAACATAATCCTTTAAATATCCATTTCATCCAACCCACTCATTAAAATGAGGATGAAAATATTTATTTTACTGAGCTGTTAAAGAAGAAATTTTAATTTAAAAAGAAAACTTCAATATTTCACTCACTGATCAGAGTTTTATATCCTACCAGCTTTCTCATACCTTAACTACAACTTTATCTGCTCCTCTAACCTCACTGAAAAGACTGATACTCTGAATTAATTGGTTTGGGGTAGGACTCAGACATCAGAAATTTTTCAAAGCTCCCCAGGGAACTGCTATGCAGCAAAAGTGAAGAAAATTGTCTTGCTCCTTGATCCCTGCATTTCCTTATACTCTCTCCTCTCTTTCCAGACTGTACCCCATTGGTAACCCTGAAGTATCCTCTGAACAGTATTCTTAAATGCACTGCAGCCCTGTCCTTCTAAGATACTCATTCATTTTAACCCAAACCTGGGATCAAGGCCATAATGCACTCCATTCCATGGCTGAGCATTCCCAGAGGAAAGCCCACAAACCAAGATTGATAACACTACAACCTCCACTTTCCATCTTTAGCTGGGACTTCAACATCTTGTTTCTCTCTTGGACAGCTCTTTCTTTTATCTTCCCATCCCACCCACCCCACCCCCAACCCCACCCCCACCAAACTATTCAAACCTTGATGAAGAAGTAAATATTGTTAAATTTACTGGTATCTTTTTAATATTCTTTGTGACAAAATGGGAAACACACATAATGCACATGTGCTCCATGCAGAACAATGCTTATCTTAAGGAAAAGCATTTGTGTGACTGAACAGCAAGCTACACAAGCTGCAACTATTTTTTTCAAGGAACACCAATTTTGCTTGAAAAAATAACTGACAGGAAAACCACAGCTATTCAAACTTGGTTATTTGACAAGACATCTTCTCAAAAATGAACCAAGTGAATCTATCATTTCAAGAAAAACTGTAGTATTTATTTACAATGATAAAATCTGAGTTTCAAGTGAAGATTCAACTTTTGGAAAACTTCTAACTGCAACACGATCTGGATAGTTTCCCAAGACTTGCAGTTCATGCTCTAATTTGTAAGGTAGTTCACAAACATGAGATAAGTTAAATAATGATCATTTAAATAGCAACTTAAAACCATATGGTGCTTAGAAATGCATAAGGCAACACTTGATAAAATATGCAAAGAACTGTAGAGTCAAGGGTTGCCTATACACAAATTATAAAGGACAAGAGAAATCAACTTAGATAGTAACTATCAAGGAAGAGTCTACTGAAATAAAAACTGAGATGGGACTTAAAAAATGGGTAGAACTTCAATTGGTAGAAAAAAGTGAGGAAGGCATCCTAGAAAGTCTGATTAAAAGACAGATTAGATAGATAGAATTTAAAGAGATATAATATCTTCAAGTATATTCTTACTATTTCATATTGTTAAATCAAACTGTCAAGTGATATTTTAAGATCTTGGAAGGTAGGGCCATATATTATAATTCTTTGCTATCTGCTAGAGAGACTATTTGAATAGGAAAATAAATTTACACAAGGAGGAAGCAGACAGTAATAGTCTAAGTCCTGGGACAAGTCCCAGCTCTGGCACTGATTTAGCTAGGTTGCCTTGGGTAATTTTGTTTACCTCACAAAGCCAAAGTCAAATACACCTAGTTGGAGGATCACCCTAAAAACATTCTAACTAAAAGTACCAAAGATAACTAATATAAAATAATCAGATAAGGAATGAGAATCTGTGTTACTGATATTATGCTGACCTTGTACATATTTTTCAAGTTATTACCCAACAAATTCATGTTGTTTTTATTTTTCATTTTAGCAAAGGAATTCATAAGGAGAAGATAGTACATATTCTACACCACTGTATTACTCAAAAAACTCTCTGTAAAGTGGCAAGCAAATTTATTAATATTTTAGGCATAGTGCGCTGTACCTTTATTATTGAAATTCAATCCATAACAACATTGCAACATCAGAAAAAATTACAATTTATTCTTCTCCAGATATTCTAAAATACTGCATTATTTTTCCTCCTATTTACTTCACACATTTCTCCAGTCACCCGGATACCATCTTCTCTCTTTACACACACACACACACACACACACTCCCCTCTCCCTTTCTTTCTCTTTGCCCTTCATTCTTATATCCCTTCTTGAGGTGACTACAGCCACTAGAGGGCAATAAGTTTACAAAGATAAATATACTGATCTATAACAAATTGAGATTCATATACTAATAAATGTAAAAACTGTATCATCACAAACCCTAAAGCATAGGCAATTTGACTTGAATATGCAAGGTATGTACTTCAAATTCAAAAATTATCCTGGAAATGATGTTCATAGAGCATATAACATCCAATAAAAAAGACAGTACATTTTCTCACTAAGCACTAACTAAAGAAATAAGATT
The DNA here is from genome assembly GCF_000147115.1 of Myotis lucifugus. Classification (NCBI taxonomy): domain Eukaryota; kingdom Metazoa; phylum Chordata; class Mammalia; order Chiroptera; family Vespertilionidae; genus Myotis; species Myotis lucifugus. The sequence continues at coordinate 1,120,064 of NW_005871342.1, read as the reverse complement.
TGCTAACAAGTACACAGCGATATTAGAAATCAGAATTTTAAAAATACTGTATTAGCCTCAGATAATAGAAGAAAAAGGGGGAGAAACAAAAACACAAAACAGGCAGCCCTGGCCGGGAGGCTCAGTTGTTTGGAGTGTCATCCCATGAATCAAAAAGTTGTGGGTTTGATTCTGTTTGGAGCACGTATGGGAGGCAATGTTTCTCTCCCCCCGCCCCCCCCAACCCGAATAAATAAACATATTCTAATGTGAGGATTAAAAAACAACAACAAATAAACAAAAACACAGAAAGGCAGAATTTGTAGGGTGAGTAGAAAAAAAAGAACTGATTTCTTCCAATGCCTCCATTGCAACATGGAGAAAACAATGAATTAAGGAATGTAGTGAACTTACCAACTCTTTCTTCTATTGAAAAGCCAGGGAAATTTTTACAGATATATCTTGTGGGAGGGAAACAGTGATTGTAGAGAGCATATATAGCTTTCACTTCTTTTCTCACAATTAAGTATTTAGAGGGGGGAAGTTAACTGTCACTATTCTTTGACAGATAATTTTACCATTTTTGCACAGAACCTAAATTCAGATGAACGTATTTGATTTACTTTATATTTACTTACACTGACATTACAACACTGCAATGCTTAACAACATTGACATTTTTAGAAAAACCATCGTTTTCTTACCCTCATTGGATGAATATCAGCATAAGGAGGTTTTCCTTCAGCCATCTCTATAGAAGTAATGCCAAGAGACCAGATGTCAGCCACACAGTTGTAGCCTATTTCTTGAATGACCTCAGGAGCCATCCAAAATGGAGTTCCTATCACAGTATTGCGTTTTGCCATTGTGTCCTACAAAAACATTATACAGTCATAAATACTAGTACAAAAATACTGAGGAATCTGTTTGCCAGCATAGTCTTAAAATTATGTATGTGAGAACTTCAATACTACAGATTACAGATGAAACTGACTATTTTCCTAAAATTTCAACTAGTTATAACATGACATATTTAGGAATTTTCAGTTCTAAAGTAACCGAGTCCACAAGTAACTTATCTCCACTATCGTCATTAAAGACAGTACAATAACAAGGAAAGTTACACAAATTAACCCATGTAGCTTTCCTTTTCGACCACTTAAGCATTTCAATGACTACATATATTTTCATATTTACTCAACGTTTCTTAAGTTGTAAATAAAACTAATAAATGATACTCTAATTATGGCTCCTTCTACCCAAGTACAATAACTTACACATTTCTTTCCATACCCCCAAAAAGTTATTAAATTGAGACACAATCAAACCTAGACATACAAGCCAAAAGTATTTCCAAAATTATTATACTTACTGTTAACTGACCAGCCACGCCAAAATCAGCCAATTTTGCATGTCCTTCTGTATTGAGAAGAATATTTCCAGCTTTTATATCTCTGTGTATTTTTCTCATAAAGTGTAAATATTCTAGTCCTTTCAAAGTAGATTTAAGAATAGTTGCAATTTCATCTTCTGTTAACTGGAAAGAAATATTTTAAAAACTTGATTGAAATAACATGTTAGGTAAACTCTTACAAGAGAGCAGGGTAATAAGCACTCCTTTCTGATGACCATGGAACCTGTAGACCAGTGATGGCGAACCTATGACAAGCGTGTCAGAGGTGACACGCGAACTCATTTTTTTGGTTGATTTTTCTTTGTTAAATGGCATTTAAATATATAAAATAAATATCAAAAATATAAGTCTTTGTTTTACTATGGTTGCAAATATCAAAAAAATTCTATATGTGACACGGCACCAGAGTTAAGTTAGGGTTTTTCAAAATGCTGACACGCCGAGCTCAAAAGGTTCGCCATCACTGCTCTAGGAAAAGGCTACAAGGTAAAAATCTGAGAACCTCTTCTGGTTCTTTGATAATCTTTGTCACTCTAATTATACACTTTACTAATGAAAGAAAATGTGATCATTAAATTTCTCCTTTCTGTAACATTATACATGTCATTCCTAAAGCACATAACATCCCAAAAATCAACAGGACCCTAAGAAATCAGTGTTTTCCACATCTTTTAACAATGAGGTAGCAATATTGTAGCTATCTGTCCTGAAAAAGTAAATTCAGACACTCTTCCCTCTGGTGCCGCCTATTCTTTCTTTTTAAAAATAGGGTGCTTTTTAATAAATTAGTGTTGATTTTTAGAGAGAGAGGAAGGGAACATGCCCTGACCAGGAACTGAACAGCAACATTTCCTTGCAAGAGAAGACCACACCCAACCAACTGAGCCACACCCACCAGGGCACAAACCCATTCTTGATGAAAATAAAAAACAGTTTTACATAAAGCAGAGGAAAGGTGAAGGGTGGACTGCCAAGAGACTCTTGCATGAAGCACCAAAAACGCTCCTCCTGCTTGTAGCCAGGGCATTCCTCACCCACCCACACCATGGATTTCTGACCCTAGTAATGAGAACTGAAAAATGAACATGTCAGAGACTGACTAGGAAAATGGAAACTTGAATAGACATTTCTCCAAAAATATACCCATGGCCACACATGAAAAGATAGATGTTAAACATCATCATCATTTGCCATTAAGAAATGCAAATCAAAACTCCAACAAGGTACCACTTCATGCCCACAAGAATGGCTATAATAAAAAATAAAGAAAGCTGTGTTAGCAAGCATGTGAAGAAATTAGAACTCTCATACATTGCTGGTGGGAATGCAATATGGTACAGCACTATGGAAAACAATATTTAGTTAGTCAAAACACTGAAAAGAAAAGTTAAACATAGAATTACCATATGACCCAGCAATTCTATTTCTAGTTATACACTCAAAAGAATGGAAAACTGGTTCTCAAACATAAATGTTCATAGCAGCACTCTTCACAATGGCCCAAAGGTTAGTAACAACTGAAATGTCTATCAACAGATGAATGAATAAACAAATATAATATATACATACAGGGTACTATTCAGCCATAAAACATGAATAAAGTACTGACATGTGCTACACTATGAATTGACCTCAAAGACATTATGCTAAGTGAAAGAAGCCAGATATAAAAGGGCATGTATTGTATGATTCCATTTACATGAAATATTCAGAATAGGTAAGTCCACAGGAAAAAAAGCTGAGTAGTGGTTGCCAGGGGCTGGGGAAATGGGAAGCAAGTGCTTAAAGGATGAAAATATTTTAGGACTAAATAGAGGTGGTGATTACACAACACTGTCAATGCACTAATACCACTGAATTGTTCACTTTTAGAAGATTAATTTTATGTTGTGTTAATTTCACCTCAATTTTTTAAAACCCTGACCATATTAAAATCCCTAAGCAAATTGGGAGATGGCTTAAATATATAACATCATAACTATATTATACATGTCTATGTGTATGCAGTACTTTTGAATAATGTGTTCGCTTTGGATAAATGTGCTTTCTTCATAAAAAAAAAAAAAGAAACAAACAAACAACCTGGACCTCCTTCTGTTAACTCCTAAAGTGTCAATCTCCCTCTCCCTTTTCAAGTTAAAACATCTTAAGATAATTCCAAGCCATCTCTTAATCATACACTCCTCAGTGATAACCTAAAAATCTTACTTGATAACTAATCCAGAATGCCAGTTACCCATTCAATAAATATTTACCAAGCACTATCTACATGCCAGAAATTACAACAGTTGCTGGAGATAAGGTAGTGAACAAAACAAGAAGTGTCCTTGCTCTCATGCAGCTAATATTCTATAGGGGAAGGGATAATTTGATGATAATTTGATAGAAAAGAGTGTAATACAAGCTTCCATTCAAGATGGCCAGAACCACATCAAAATTACAATAAAACTAAGAACTATCATTTAGAACTGCCTGAAGTCTAGCTAAACAGAAGTCCTACAACTAAGGACATAAAGAGCCACATCAAGACTGGTAGGAGGGGCACAGGCATGGAACGGGCTAGTCCCACATTCACATGTAACAGTTAAAAATAGGGAGAGGTATCTCAGCTGCCAAGGTGCCCTCTGAGAAGAGGAGATTCCCAGCCCACACCAGGCCCCCCATCCCAGGGGTCCAGTGCCAGGAAGAGAAGGTCCCATAACTTCTGGCTCTAGAACTAGCAACGATTGTGGCTGAGTGAGACAGAGGGCTGCTGGAGTTACAGGAGTGCATCTTACAGAGGTCACTTAATATTCTGCCCTAATCAAAAAATGATGCAACATCCATCCAGTCATTCATACTAATACATGGATATATCTTAATTGAAAATTATTTGTGCGTAGTAGTATTTTAACAATCCACTTGAATATTAAGGCTCAAATCTGGTATCTGTACTTTAAAACTTTTAACTTCAATTACTAAATGAAAGGTTTCTATGCCTCAATAAAATAATTTAAACAACAATAATCAAATGAAGAAAATATTTTCTACAACATAGATATAACAGCTTAAATTTTTATATTACTTTACAATTATAAAGGGTATTTTATGTGACTCACAACTCAATTAAGTAAACAGAAACATTATCATCCCTTTTTATAGATAAGGAAACAATTTAGAGAAATTAAGTGCTCTATCAAATGTCCCACAACTGTTAAGTAACAAAGCCCACATGTTTTCTGGCTCTACAATCTATACATCTATTTGCCAGATGTCACAAACATAAATATATGAATTGGTCTCAATATAAGAAAATAGGGAGTTGTCCAAGAGTGATATTCAAAATATTTGGCAATCAGTAAAGGCAATGTCTAATGAGAACATTAGCCAGCCATAATACTAATCAATCAGAACAGCTACCATTGGTCAAAAACAGTAAAAATGGATACCAGCCATAAACAAGCAGTAAAACAACATCAGGCAGGGTGCTTATTTCATCTCAGCATTCAAATTTACATTATTTTAAACTGTATGCCAAACAAAACAAGTATACTGGTTAATGAACTCTACAAGTAAGAAGACTCACCTGGCCCAAAAAATAACCTTAACTGAGGACATTATAGGTGGCTTTCTGAGTATTTTATTGAAAACACATATTTAATCCCACTACAATAAACACAGATCAATGATTTAAATATTGTAAAAATATTTAAATAAAAATAGAAGAAAATCAAAGTATCAAATCAGTAGGCAGGAAGAATAGTTTATAACTTAAAAAGCAAACAAAGAATTATGAGGATTTATAAGCTTTGTCTATATAAAAACTATAAGCTTAGATAACAGAAAAGTATTCAGAGCAAATATAGTAAGATATTTAGTGTATAGAATTAGTTAGACTATAAAGAGTTCACATAATTCTTCAGAAAAATAATCAAATACCAGTAAGTAAATAGGCAAAAAATGAATACACAATTCACCAAACTAAAAATAGAGCTGGGTAACATACATGGAAAACATTAAACTGCACTAATTATCAAAGAAAAGCAAATTAAAACAATGAGGGATCAATTATAAAATTATCCCATATGGGTCACAATGATGCTGAGTATTAACAGCACATGTGGCAGACAGGAAGAGGATAAGCCATGTGTAAAAATGATCTAAGAATGCAGAATTATTTTCCAAAAGCTCTCGATAACATTCATCACTGAAAGAAGCATTTATTGAGTACCTGATCTATATTCAATTAAAAAAAATCTCTAGTAAACTAGTATGAACCACAGCTGAGAGCAATTAATTTGGGAAGGAAAAAGGAGTGGCATTAAAATTGGGCTTTGAATAAAAAAAGTAGTTCGCTGTCCAGAAAAAGGAAAAACTACCAATAGAGTAATTCAAATAATTAACTGAAGAGTACAAATATAATCGTTAGGAATTGTACTCAGAAATCAAGTAAAGCCCGTTTTCTTTAAAATAAGAAAAATGATGGACCAAATTTCAGCCTTCTAAGTGCCAAAATGCAGGTAAATCTTATCAAATTTGGAGAAATAAATGTTTACCTGGTCTCTCTGAAATATCAATGGCTTCAAATGAACTTTGGAAAAAAGCAATATCTTTATCAACATTTAAGCCACATTACAAGTATTTTGTATGACAAATGGAGAAGAATGAGAAAGGAAGGAGATAGGAATTTGTATTGGACAGGACACAGTAGGCCTGGATCTAGATGTTTATTTCATATCTTTTAGACACTTTCTTGTTTTAAAGAAAGGAGGGGAGGGAGGAAGGGAGCAAAGTTTGTTTGTGTAGTCAGCTGACCTTCATTTTCCTAAATATAGTTTTATTTCTCAAACAACCTTTAAATGTTTTTAAAAATTTATTTACATATAAACACAGCCAGTTACCAAAAGTGGCTTGATTTCTATTTTGCAATAGAAAGAACTACTTATACCCAATAGTGTATATAAAATTTAAAGGAGTATCTTTTTCATTTCTATAATTAAGACTTTTCATCACTTCAGATAGACCCATATCCAACCATATCAAAATGGTCAAGTTTATACTGAAAACATTTAGGGGAGAGAAAAAGAAAAAAACACAGGAAACAGGTTCTGCTTTATATAGAACGTAAGTTTTCAGTTCTAAGATGAAAAACTAGATCCATTCTCAACCCACAGCTAACACTTCTTTTAATGATATCAAGAATCCTTTCCAATGAAAAATTTTAACAACAAAGTATTTCATTTGTGTATTTAATTAGGTTATCTTCAATACATTACAGGTTTCACTTTACTTCTTTCACTGTGCACATAGGGTAATGTCATTTTAAAATAATTTGAATCACATTTTATAGTCTTAACAAAATAAATAAATAAGTAAAAGAGGGTGAGGAAGAGATAATAAACCATGAATGAAACACTCAGTAATCAGGGATAAAAATGAGACTTTATAGCTGAGCTAATATAGTAAAAGACGGAAGTCTACATCTGGTTCCAATACTGGTATGAATTCACTGGCAAATTTAAAAAGAATCTCATTGTACAAAAACAAAAAGATGGTTTTGATAGGCTTTAGTCCTCTGGTTACTTTTGTTTCTAGAGTCATATGATTAGTATAATAATATGATACATTTAATATGTCTCTGTGTATATGGTTTTGATAAAAACGGACCCACCAACTTGTCTCAAGGGCACAAGCACAAGCTATTTTAAAATACACATACTGCCCTAATGTTCTTATGTCAGTAAAAACAAATTGATGTTTTATAAGTTCATACAAAATTTAAAACTTTCATTTTCTAAAAATGAATATTTGACAATCTTAGCTAAACTTAGCTTTTGACATTATTTCTGCATATAAAGTAATGCATTAATCCTATGCTTGTATCTATTATATATCAAGGAAACAAAAAAACTGAGACATATTTCACCTTTTCAAGTGCCAGAGACAGATAGATAACTATGGATATTTCACTATAAAATTTTAAGTTTCAACTTTCACAATGACTTTTCATAAAGTCTTGAAAACCATTTAATCAAAATTCAGTAATACAATCCTTACACAGTCTTTTAAGGCCTAGGTAAGATCTTGCCTCTTTCAAGAAAACAACCTGTGTATTCCCCGAGTCTGGGTTTACCTATCAGTGATGCTAATGATAACATCAACAACAGCTTACATTTATTGGGTTTTTACTATATCAGCCACATTACAGGTGTCATTTCATTTAACACCTGAACACAACCGTGGGAAGCAGGCAGTAACAAGAATTTACTGAAAGCCTGTACACTGCCCTTGCCTTTGTGGTACTCAGAATTTAGTAGAAAGAGAAGGGCACAGGAACAAAACATTACAATACTGAGTGATACTGCAACAGCAGGATTAGCTATAGGACACGCCAGGACAGCAGTTCCTAAAGCTGATTACGCACCAGAACCAGTATTCTTAAAATAAAGTTCAAGCCATCTAATGTAACCCTCAGGCTTGAATGATGCAGTTCCTGCCAGCCTTGATGATCTCACCACCAATTCTCCCCCATTCTAGGAAGCCTTCACAGAGGAGGTGACTTTTGAGCTGACTCTTGAAAAAGAACAAAGTTTATCAGGTGACTAAAGAGGAAAGAAAATACTAGGAATGTGTAAAGGCAATGGGCATAAAAATGTATGAAATCCAGTGCTAATGAATAGTTCTTTGAATATGGGAAAATAGTGCAAAATGTGAAGGTAGATTAGGGCCAAACTCTGCTGCCTATACCTAAGATATGATCATATCTGAACTTCTGGAGGAAAAACTCTGACAGCAGACTCTCAGCCAGAGACTAGAATTAGGAAGGCCAGTATGGAGGATATAATAATGAAATCATTTATAGTAGTAGCCGTAGTAGTAATAGTAGTAGCAGAAGCAGCAGCTAGTTGTCATAGCAGCTAACATTTTGTAACTATGCCCAAAATCCCAATGGAGATTTCTGTGGTGGAATTAATAATAAACATCTTAAGCAAAATTAGACAAAATTAGAGAAGATGAAGTAGAGTCAGAGCATGTAGTGAAGAAGAAAGACACCAAAGGAAATTCCATACTTCTTTCATAATTCAAACTGAAGTTGCCCAGCACTAAAAAACGAACCAAAAAAAATACGGCTTAGGCCCTCTAACCCAATAATTTTTCACAATCTATGCAATGACAATAACAACACAAATATGCCAATACATATGCACAAAAGTTTTCTGCATTGATTATAAAAACAAAAACTGAAAAGTTGGAATTTATTTTTTCCAAAGTACTGAAAAAAAATACATTATGTACACACAGACAGAGACTTATATATATTGAATGGGAAGATAGCTAAGATATAGCAGAAGTTTTTTTAAAAGGCAAAGAATAAAACACCACATATAGTATAAATCCCTTATATAAAACTAGATATGCATACATGTGTGCTGAAAGAAGCCACAGGAAACTGTTAACTAACATTACCCAAAGGAAGTAAAATTTAGAAATGAGTGGAGACACTAAGTTCCTCTTCTGTACCATTTGGAATTTTTACAATGTGCTCTTATTACTTTTATTTTTTCCTTACTTTATATAAATAAAAGGGGGAGGGGTTTATATATTCTGGTTAAAATGTATAGAGAATTATGTGAAATAATTTTCAAAGACTTCCATCTAAAATTGTTAAAATTGGAGACCTGCCACACCTAAAGAGCTAAATTTCCATTATCTAGAAAATTAACTTACACATATTTCTTAATTTCCTAAGGTTAAACAGGACTTTACTGGATAAAACACAATGATTTTTAATATGTTTTTCTAATACTAGAGAAGATCCACTATTTCAACAAATATAAAATTCTTAGATCACTACTAATTAAAAACTAAATAGCACTTTTTAAAGTTTTAGCTTTAACAGTAATAAAATCGCAATTTACATTTGTACAGGTTACAAACTGCTCTGACACTCATCTTTGTTCCTCACAAGAAAACACTGAGGTAGGTAAGGAAAGTAATATGATATTAGGTCCATTTTAGGATTAGGTATCTGAAATTTAGAGGAGTTACACAATGTACCCAGGGTCACAACGCTACTAAGTAACAACCCAGGAACTGACGCTAGCTCTTCTGGTTCCACATCCAGGAGTCTCTCCACTAAACCACATTGCTCCAAATGACCACTGCCAGGGTGTGCTAAGGATCAGGCAATGACAGGCAGTCTGCCAGGAGAAGAACATACAATTTAAAAATAAAGTGCATGAAAGTGGGCTTGACTGACGAAAAAGAAATAGGACTGGGAGAAATGCCAAGAAGAATAGCAACTAAGGTGAAGACTGGGCAGAGTACCAACAAGGGAAGCAACGAAATGCCTTTGTAAGCTTAATTTACTTAGTTAAGGTAGAAGAAGAGAAAGGCTATTGGAAGAACTATGTTGTAATGTGCAAAAAATCATAAAGAAAAGTGTGTATAATCCAATCAAAGGATTTAGAAAAGATGTGATGGAGCGTGATGTATTAAGATGTATTTAATCAGAGATTAAGACATGGCACATGATTGCTATGAGAAACGAAGGGTCTAATCCGACAGTGCATGGTCACGTTAATGATATGGCTTGGAATGTTAAGAGGCATGTGAGAAATATACTTAGAACTCAATCTCACTCTATGGGAAACACACTAAATAAGGAGCAATAATTACTTTCCACACAAAAGGACTCATTCTCCTAAGATTCTAGTGTAGCCCTGAACAGTAGTACCTGCTTAGGTTGACAAAATCTTTGTAAGAGAAGGGACCACGGACCCCAGGGTCAGGCCACCCTGATCTAAAGGGAATCTGGGTCTCTAATCCTGATGAGTAGACTTCCCAGGGGAATGCTTACAGCAAACATTTACTGCTTACAAAGCACAAACAAGTTCCTTGAGAAGCGTCAACGTTATTGTCCTTTACTGTAACGGAAAAAAGGATTAAGGACCAAACAGTTTTGACTCCCAATGTCACTAGATACCTCTTCTAACACTGTACATTCATTTCCAGAGTTATTTTAGAGATTTTTTTTTTAATCCTCACCTGAGGATATTTTTTTCATTTATATTTTTTTAGAGAGCGGAAGGGAGAGAAGGAAGGAGAGAAAAAAAGAGAGGAAAAGAGAGAGAGAAACATTGATGTGAGAGAAATACATCAATTCTCCTGCACCCACCCCAAATGAGGCCAGGGATTGACCCTGAAACCCAGGTACGTGCCCTTGACCAAGAATCCGTGACCCTTCAATGCACAGGCCGATGCTCTAACCACTAAGAAACACCAGCCAGGGCGAGATTTTTTTTTTAATATGATTAATTCCTGATATATTTTGTTTTGGTGGTTGGTAAACATATAGAAATATCTGTTATTTTTTGCCATTTTAACATCCATTTGCCTTTCTCCTGCTAACATATTCTTTTTAAAAAAAAGAGATTTCAGAGAGGAAGGAAGAGGGAGAGATAGAAACATCACTGATGAGAGGGAATTATTGACTGGCTGCCTCCTGCAACCTGGGCATGTGCCCTTGACTGGAATTGAACCCCAGACCCTTCAGTCCACAGGCCGATGCTCTATTCACTAAGCCAAACCGGCTAGGGCCTGCTAACATATTCTGATTTCCCTTTAGGAAATCACTATTTCCCCATCCTCAGACCATGTACTTCTATTAGTCAGCTCCCTCTTAGCTTCAGGAGAGACACATGACCTATGTCAAAGCCAATTACATCACATTCCAATGGCCACACCAATTTGCTCAGAGAAAGGCACACGACCTCTTCAGAAGCAGTGAGGTACAAGACTGCTGGATTTCAACTCGAAAGGTCTGACCCAGATAGCTGCTAGCAGACATTTGTACCCATGAAGCAAGAGTCTATGTGAGGGTGAAATCAATACAGAGGTACCAGAACGACAAGATGAATTCAAGTAATTTGTTTCAACCTGAATACATGAAACTAGTCCTGCAAAGACAATAAATATATGAGCAAATCAATTCCCTTTTTGACTTAAGCCAGTTTAGGCTGGGTTATCTGTAACATAACCAAGAAAAACTAATGCAATAAACTTGTTAATACCAAAAAGTGGGAAAGTTCCTGGAAATGAGGTTTATACAAAGCACAACCCACTGAGCAGACCAACTCTAAAAATGCTAGTAGTTATTCCAGATATTCAACAGTATGAGATCTCTGAAGCTTATTTCTGTTCTCTGCCCCCAAACGAAAGGGGAACAGTAACTGGGGGCAAGGAAAGTCTTTTAAAAGAAGCACGCAGACTTTTCTTAAGTCTTCTTTTTTCCTACATATTCCTAGTACTGCCTCCCCCACCTAATAAATATTTACTCCAAATTGTATGAATATTGCGTTTAGGTATCTCAATTTATAAAACTCCTCCAATGCTTCAGTTTCCATTAGTTTTTATGACACGATATAATCACACAAACCAGTCCTTGGTACACACCCCTGGTTTAGAGAAACTGGAGGAGTTAAGTAGCAATCTCTGAAATACCTAAATCTCAAAAGCAACATGGAAGCTTATATGTAAAACTTTATCTGCACATCCATCAAGCCTCACATTCCAACTTCTTTACAACCAAAATCTCTCCCCTCCTTCTTGGGAAAAAGAATTTAATGGAGCTCTCAGGTATTTAACATGAGAAAAACACTGGGAAAAACAGCAGAGCAACTCAGTAACTCCCTTCCACCCCTCACCATTCTAACTCATCCCACCCAAAAAATGAGGCTTGAGGATATGAAAGAGTCAAGGTTTTAAACAATAAAAAATGTATGGGATTCTTCCAGAAAAACACAAATCTGCTCAACACAAAGTACATACATTAGGAAACATAACTAGAATATTTTAACCATTATTATATACAAAAGGGCAGAGAGAGGTTGTCTTTCATGAAATCTGGATTGCAGATGTCAGGCAAAAAAAAAAAAAAAGATTAATAATCTATCAAAAAGTCCCAGAACTACTGATTCAAAATGAAAGCTTTCACTACGTACACCATATGTAAATATACACATATACACGCTGCTTATAATCCCTTGATCTGAAGAGAAAGAGAACTGATACTTTACTGTGAAAATGGTCAGTGGGCAGACATTTTAAAATCCTTTCCCACATGAAAAGATTACTGAAAAAGAGATCAGAAGACAACAAAAAAAGCACTTAATATATATTGAGTTGTAAATCCTGTATGAACTAGGATCTATTACACAAAGGGGGAACATGCAACAAAGTGAATAAGAAAGTCAAACATGAATTAGTCCAATATCACAGATGCAAATATAAACCCCAGAAAGCACTTTATGGGATAGAAACACACACATATAAAAAATGTCTATTATTAACAATGAAATAATATCAAACTTTGAAGTTCCAAATAAATCTTAAATTAATAAAAAATCTGTGTCTTCACAAAAAAAACAATCTGCTTGAAGTAGTACATGATTAAGATAAAGGCAGAACACATATTTTTAAAATACAACAAATCAAGCATTTACTAAAACAGCTATTATGTACAAGGCATTAATTCTAAGGACACTAAGATAAAATATCCTACTATATTTTGAATAACTACTGCCTGATCCTATTAAAGAAACTCTCACTGTGCCTATAAATGTAAGCTCTAGCTTATGAAGTGTTACCTTTCATTAACAAAGATAATTCAAAGTAACAACAGTGAAAGCTAGGCTTCTGTCCTTGGTTCCATAGTCCTTTGTATTATTCTCAAACGCATCTCATATGTAATGTTCACGATGCAAAGACACTCCCATCTACATAACTGGGATGAGAGGCCGATGATGACAATACCAACAGCAAATACACATAGGGCTTTTTATGTGCCAGGTGCTGTTCCTAGCACTTTACATATATGTCATCTTTAGAAAACTCAATGAAGTAGGGTAGTCTTCTTATCCCAGTTAGCAGATGAAAAATGTGTGTCCCAGAGAGGTTAAGAAGCTTGCCCAAGATCACATAGCTCATATGTCAGAACCAGGATTCAAACCCAAACAGTATGGCTCCAGAGTCTGTGCTCTGACTTCAATTGTAGCAATTAGCTATAGTTTTAACCCCTTCTTTCCTTCTAATCGACTTTACTAGTCTGTGACTCAGTTTCTTATCTTAAAAAATGGGCCAATAACAGTTCTTCACTCATATGGTCATTCAATGCTCAAATGAGGATTAAATGCAGCAATATATGTAATGTGTTTAGAACAACAGTACCTAGTACATACAATACTATATGAGTAACTGTTCTTACAAAATCTAACAAATGTCTGTTGCTGGAGTTGAGAATCAGTGCAGAATGGCCTTCTGTGTCATTAATAATTCTAAAAAAGTGATGACTAATTAAAACTTGACTTGTCCTGACTGGTGTGGCTCAGTTCGGTCCCCAGTCGGGGCACACACGGGAGGCAACCTACCGATGTTTCTCTCTCACATCAATGTTTCTCTCTCTCTCACTCTCTTCTTCCCTTTCCTCCCTTTTTCCCTCTCTCCCTTCCTCTCCTTAAAAAAAAAAAATCAATAAAAACATGTCCTCCGGTGAGGATTAAAAATTTTTTTTTACTTGACAAGTCCACCACCAGCCTTCAGGAAAATACATACACAAGGTAGAGCAAAAGTAGGTTTACAGTTGTGAGTATGTGAAATTGAGTTCTTTCTTGTATTAACTATTGCATTATTTTCCAAACACCTGCAAACCTACTTTTGGCCCCCTCGGTACATAACTCAGGAGTTGCTCTCCTCAGTCTGGAATTTCCTCTGCATTATCTTGTGTTCCCTCACCCCATTCCCAGCCAATATCACAAAAATATATTTCCTCCTGATAGAAGTAGATACTAAAAATTTCTCCTCAGTACCAAACTGAAAGTTTATACATGTTTTAAGACACAAAATCTATTTGGTATTTTCATGTCAGTCTCATCAATACACCTGGGGTACCAGGTACCCTAAAAGATTTCAGCCAGAATACTACTCTCGGAGTTTGTATTCACCAAAGAGCTACAAAATTATGGAGCCTGAAAGAACAATAGCAACCCTCTAGTTCAGGCTCTCGTGCTGATTAACATTTAAATTTGCCTCTAATTTCCTGTGTGACGACATCCTTGTATAAGTGTCACTGTAAAACTGTGCTCGGATTTCTCTCAGGTACAGAGAACTGCTGGATGGGTCCTAGAGTACGTATACCCTTAACTCTACAAGAGATTATCAAATTACTCCTGAAAGTAATTTATACTTTCTAATCATTAATTTATACTCCTAAGAGTATGAAAGTATATATAGTATACATAAGGCAAGGTGGGGGGTGGAGAAAATATCACTGATTCAGGCTCAAAAACCAACCTGAATTTGTAGTTAATTTGCGTAGTTATTTCTTTCCTCCCTGAAACTCCATTAAGTGACAGAGAATTTTTTAAACAAAATCAACTAGTAACAAAAGAATCAAGACCAGAGAGTATAATTAATTTGGGAGCATTTTCATGGAGAGAGTCACTGCCAAGAGCAGATAAAGAAGGGTCTGCAACAACAGGAGTGGTTGGTTAACAAGTGAACTCCAGAGGGGCTCCAAGTTAGAACTACTGGGTGGGGAGGGCAGGAGTGAGAAGGGGATGGAAAAGGTGGCTAGCTTTTTCCATGGAGGCTGAAAAGAAGAAAATGGAACAGGAATTGGTTCCTCATCCCTACTCTGCCCCTACCCCCACCCTGTACATGCAGTTTACATGCATTCTGGCATTTATCCCGAGGCAAAAAATAAATAAAAATAAAAAGGGCAGGAGGAAGGGCGTGGCTCCTCTCTCAAGAAACTGAACAAACTACCTCTGTGGGCCTGTCCCTAAAAGCAAGCTCCCAGCCCATTCATCCTAACATTATACCTGCCAGTCAAAAGCATTGTCCCAAAGTTTCCAGTGAGATTCCAGCGGGTGGGCTCTGACATGGGCAAGACCAGGGTAAACAGAAAAAGTGAAACAATAACCCCAGAAGAAATAAAGATGATTCAGGAAACAGAATAACTTTGTCAAAATCTTATCATTCTTACAATGATTAGAAAAGTTTTCGCATCCATGTCTCTGCATCAAGATGTCATGAGGAAGGAATAATCGAAAACAAAAGAGTTCTTGTAAATTAAAATATAACTGCGGAAATTAAAAATTCAGTTAAGAGTCAGGAAAGAAAAGATGAAACCACCCTCACCATACTCCTCAAAAGAGAGAAGAAGAAAAAAAAAAAGACAGAAAATCTAGGAGAAATAAAAACAAATAAATTTGAAGATATTCACTAGCCAATGAAGAAAATGGGGAAATTATCAAAGAAATGTTTCCAAAGCTGAAGAAAAATACAAAGGTTTATTTGAAAGGAACTACTAAGTGCTGATCATAACTAATCAAATAGGATGTACAGCTAGGCATATCTAGTTCCTTCAGCAACATCAGAAACATTAAAATAAAGAGAAAAGTCTAAAAAGTTCCAGAGATGGCGAAGGAAACTTTCAAACAAACAAGGCTCTTGATAGACATGAGCTATAATGTGAGCGAAACTAGATGGAAGATGATGCAGGAAAATTCTCAAAGCTCTGAGAGAAACTTTTTTTCTGTAAAAGGCTCATAAGCTAACTATCAAACCAAGTATGAAAGCAAAATAAAGACATTTTCAGATGTGCAAGGACTCAAATAGTTGACCTCTTATTCTTATATCATGAAGAAAATACTTTAGAAAGAATACAGATCAGGGGCGAAAAAACAAGGAAACCGGAAATATACAAGAAAACAGTGGCACTAACCCAGGAGTCCAGTGAAAAGAAATTCCAAGGATGCAGCTGTACAGCAGACCTAAAAAGCAATGAGTCCACATTAGAACAAGAAATCAGGAAACTCCAAAGAATGTCCTCTCAAAGAAGAATCACATAAATTCCAGGAAATGGACAAAATTAGTAAGAAGCTAGAAGACATTATTAGCAAAATGATAAAGATGGCATATGCTGCTTCTCTCAACATAAAAAAAAAAATAAGAAAAACTCCAGGAAAAACAAAAAATTATGTAACATCATAATCCCAACAAAGATCCAGAGAACTAAAATGTGGCAATAATTCTGAGCAATTGATTAAAGCATGAGAAAAGTAAATCCATTTAAAACAGATGCTGGAACATTCTCCTTTTGGTGACCTAAGAGTACGTATGACATTGGACTTTCAGAGATGGAACTTTAAGAGATCATTATTCCCTTTTCAAGATGTCCTTTGCCCTCTCTTCTCTGACTCACTCATTCACTCATTCATTCATTCATGTAACAAGTATATACTGAGAATCCCACATGCTAGGCACTGTCCTAGGAACAGAGATAAAACAGTGAACAAAGATGACGAAAACCCTGCCATCCTGGAGCTTGCATTTTATGGGAGATGATACCTCCACTTCCAAGACATGCTAAAGGGTTCTCTCTCCCATGAAGCTCTCTCCGAACTTCCTTGCTAAATGCTTCACCTATTCTACTCCTAAAGAACTCAATTCACAGAAGGGAATTTAGCTTTTTACATGCATATTACCATTGCTCAGCTAATGTGCAAACTATGCAACAACAGCAACATTTGTGAGAGTTATTTGTACTTCTAGTGCAGAGCTCTGAGCCTAGATAAATAATTGCGTTTTGAACCTTTCCATTCAAACAAAATGTAAATAAAATTGCCAAGTAAAATGTAAAGCACTATGTAAATGCTACTTATTATTTAACAGATGAAGCTGAATTCCCTGTCAGTTAACTGACTTGCCCAGATCACAAAACAAGTTTGTGGAAGAGCCAAACTAAAATTCATTGTACTAGCTTGAACTAAAATAAGTACTCCAATCAATAAATAGGCCAAAAGGGAAGAGAATAACCTTAGGCATTTTCTTAGAACATTTCCATATATATAATGAACACCTAAGACACAAACTCTATTTCTTCCATATGTCAAGGCGTAACATTACAATTATGCAAAGATCATTGTGAGAGCCTTTAGAAAGCCTCTCATCAGAAATATAATCTATCTTTTAAAGCCTCTATGTCAGAGTTGTATATTTCTACTCTGCAACATATAACATTTGAAATGCATAAGTGTTTAGATATGTTAATGTCAATCATTTTAAAATATATTGGCTTTTTAACTATTTATTCACAAGGTGTGGTTGGCAGTTAGCTAGACGGGGCAGAGCAAGGACAATGGGCCAGATATAGAAGGTCACCAGGGCAGAAAGCCCCAGGTGCTTTCTGCCCTGGTGACCTTCAAGGGGCAAAACTGGGAAAACAAGGACCTCAACCCCAAGGTGACCCTTCCTCCCCTAATAGATCACTGGTCATCCGGTTTAGACCCCTTTGTTACCAGAAAATGGACATGGCCCTTAGCAGGTCTGCTGTGGGTTTGCCTAGGGCCAGCCAGTAGTGTGTGGGTTCTTGACTTCCTGCAGGAAAAATTTCACAACATGAGTCCAGGTGACTATGAGGAAACGTTTATTAAAGCTGGGGACAGTAAAACAAGGACTTTTGTTTGCTGGGAGTTTTTTGCTTACTGCTTCGATTTCATTAGTTGTAATTATCTATTCAAATTTTCTGATGCTTCCTGATTCAGTTTTGGAAGATTGTATGTTTCTAGGAATTTATTCATTTCACTCTGGTTGCCCAATTTGTTGGAATATGGTTGATTATAGTATTCTCCTACAATTATTTGCATTTCTGTGGTGTCTGTTGTTACTTCGTCTCTTTCATTTCTGAGTTTATTTATACAGGTCCTCTCTTTTTTTTTTCTTGATGAGTCTGGTTAAAGGTTCATCAATGTTTATCTTTTCAAAGAACCAGCTCTTGGTTTCATTGATCTTTTGTATTGTTTTTTTAGATTCTATGTCCTTTACTTCTAATCTAATTTTATTATTTCCTTCCTTTTACTTACTCTATGCTTTGTTTGTTGTTCTTTTTCTAGTTCTTTTAGGTGTAGGGTTAGACTGTTTATTTAAGACTTTTCTTGCTTCTTAAAGTACACTTATAATGCTACGAGCTTCCCTCTCAGGACTGTATTCACTGTGTCCCATAGATTTTGGGTTGTTATGTGTTCATATTCATTTGTTTCCAGGTAACTTGTGATTTCTTCCTTTTATCTCACTGTTAACACATTCATTGATTAGTAACATGTTATTTAGCCTCCAAGTCTTTGTGTGTTTTTCAGTTTTTTTTCTTGTGATTCTAGTTTCATATCATTATGGTCAGAGAAGATCTTGATATGAATTTAATCTTCTTGAATTAAGACTCGTTTTGTGTCATAACATGTGGTCTAACCTAGAAAATGTTCCATATGCCCTTGAAACGAATGTATATCCTGCTGCTTTGGGGTGAAATGCTCTGAAGATATCAATTAAATCTATCTGATCCAGTGTGCCATTTAAGGTTGCTACTTCATAACTGTAATTTTGCTACTGTTATGAATCGTAATGTAAATATCTGATATGCAGGATGTATTTTCATTGTTCACGACCCACAGGTTGAGAACTGCTGCTCTAGAGGAAGACCAGGCCTCTAGGGGAGGTGGAGTAGCTGACATGTGGAGGTAGACCTTAGGGAACCTTGGACCTTTTATAGATCTGCCCCCAGCTCAAAGCTGGAGGAGCTGACCATTGTACACAGATTGGCCCCTCCCATACACACTCAGTCCCAGCAGATGTAGCCACAAACAGTGAATAGAGTGATACTTCTAGACAGGTAGTTCAAGATGTTGGTTACACACAACGTCTGACATAAACCTGTACCTGAACCTCATGCAAGTGGACCCAGAACCAGTGGTGGGTTTTAGACCACACCAGAGGTTGACCCAACTAGCCACACAAGCAGGACACCCAAAGGGGGATTCCTGAAGGCACCAGACACTGCTGTGAACAACTTTGCCTTAGGGGCAGTCCATGCAAAGTGACTCAAACTAGGTGATTGAGGTTTATCTTATAGTCAGCCAGCCTGAAAGGTTAACTCCACCTATGAAAGGGCCAAGAGCATTCAAGACGCAGCTATAACAGGAGAGTGCATATAATCCACAAGAAACATTCCCAGAGCACCGAGCATAGGTGATCTGGAAGACTGTGTCACTAGGCCCAACAAGACACATACATCATAAAGCCATAATAATAATTTTGGGAGTCATAGCAGATCTACTTAATACACAGAGGCAAATGGGGAGAAAAAGAAATATGCCCCAAATGAAAGAACAAGAGAAATCCCAGAAAAGTAATTAAATGAAATGGAAGCAACCAAATACCAGATGCAGAATTTAAAACAATGGTTATAAGGATAATCAAGGTCCTTAGGGAAAGAATGGATGATCTTTGTGAGAACTTCAGCAAAGAGGTAGTAAGCTTTAAAAAGGACAGGGAAATCATAAAAAAGAACCAGTCAGAAGTGAAGAATACAATACCTGAAATGAAAAATACACTAGAGGAATCAACAGCAGGTTAGATGAAACAGTGGATTGGATAAACTATTTAGAGGACAAGATAACAGTAATCACCCAAGCAGAGTATCAAAAAGAAAAGAGAATTCAAAAAATGAGGAAAATTTAAGGGACCTCTGGGACAACATCAAGCATAACAATATCCACATCACAGGAGTACCAGAAAAAGAAGAGAGTGAGCAAGGGATAGATAACCTGTTTGAAGAAATAATGGCTGAAAACTTTTCTAACTTGGTGAAGGAAAAAGTCACACAAGTTCAGGAAGTGCAGAGAGTCCCAATCAAGATGAATCACAAGACCTAAACCAAGACACATCATAATTAAAATGCCATAGGTTAAAGGCAAAGAGAGAGTCTTAAAAGCAACAAAAGAAAGACAGTTACTTGCCTGCAAGGGAGCTCCCATAGGCTGTCAGCTGATTTCTCAACTGAAACACTTCAGTCCAGAAAGGATTGGCATGAAATATTCAAAGTGATGAAAAGCCATTTCCTACAACCAAGACTACTACAGCAAGGCTATCATTTAAAATGGAAGGCATAATAAAGAGCTTCCCAGACAATTGAAGCTAAAGGAATTCATTATGACCAAACCGATATTGCAAAAAATGTTCAAAAATGAAGTGAAATAACATTTCTATATTTTAAAAATCTGAGATCTTATCACCATCATCTCCACACATAAGGAAACACTAAAGGACATTGTTCTTCAAGCAATTGAGAAATGCAGAAAAGAATAAAGAGCAATAAGAAGCATAAATACTTTATATATAAATAAATATAAACACTGACAATATAAAACAATGACAATGCCTTATGCTATTTAAAATGTATATAGGGCCCAGCCAGTGTTTCCCTGTGGTTAAGTGTGGACCCATGAACCAGGAGGTCACAGTTCAATTCCTGGTCAGGGCACAAGACCCGGTTGCTGGCTCGATCCCCATTAGGGGGTGTGGGCTTGCAGGAGACAGCTTATAGAGGATTCTCTCTCATCACTGATGTTTCCATCTCTCTCTCCTTCTCCCTTCCTCTCTCTGAAATCAATAAAAACATATATATATATTTTTAAAAGGAGTTTTAAAAATGTATATAGAATTAACAGAAACAACAAAACATACAATAAAAACAAAAGAGCATAGAAACCTTAAAAAAAAAGGTTCCCATACTTTTAGGAAATGATTGATTGTTCTGTGACCATGAAAACAATAACTCTCAGAGTGAGTTTTAAATAGATCAAGGACAACTATTTCACTGGTCACATTTCTGAAAACCAGCCAATCAGTAACAACCAGGACTCTGAAATCAGACAATCAAGATTATCACTCCAGTGAACATTCCTATGAAATGATCAAATGTTTACAAATGTCAAGGCATTTTTTTAAATGGAATGATACATATCCATATATTGCTCCCCTTCATAACAATGGTACTCCTTTTAGATAATACATAAATGAAGAAAAAGTAGGATACAAATAATCTTGAGATTTAACAGGAGCCATTATTAAGGCAACACCCAGTGACAATATACCTCCAGCTCCTGATCCATATCATACGGCTCTGAGTGATTTCTCACATATGGTGGTCAGATTCCTCCATACCACCCCAGGCCCAAGGACCACTGTTCTATGAGAACAGCAATTAGACTATTCCCAATATATGACTCTGCAACATGTTCAGTAGCTTCTGTCTTCTAAAAAACAATGCATATAAACTAAAATCTTTCCTTTCCTAACTGGTGAAGGAGACTTCCAAGATAAGGATCCCATCCATATTCATCTCACACAACTATAGTATACCTTCACAGTGTGTAATTATTGACAAGAAATTAAGTACTTGGATGATATACTTTCTAGCTACTCAAAATGATAACATTAATATTTACAATCAAAACAATAGATTTTCCATTTCACACACTTGTACTTCATATTTCTATCTGGTAATTTTAAACACCAAATGCATGGAGTTTATCCTTAAAATGGTTTTAAACCACATCTCTAACTGAAGTATAATTATTTTCCTTTAAAGCATTGTTCTGCCACTCAAGAGTTATCTGATTTACATAAATGCTAGTTAAGCACCACAGAAATTCTCAAATATATAACTAGAATGTCACAAATCACTTAATCCAGTCTGTCAAAACAGAGATTATTTAAACTTATTTCACTTCCTTCAAAAGAAATCCTATTTATTTTCTCTAACAGAAAAAATATTAGTAGGATAAACTTACAACTAAATTCACAAAATTACAACACTGTAGTCTAACTCTATCACTTTCAAATATCCTGACAATATTATTTGGAAAAATAAAGACAAGAATTGTTTTTCAATTATTTTTAAAAATTCAACTGTTTACCAGTCATAGATTATAACATAGAAAACTGAAGTAAAGAAATGCCATGAATACTATGAACTCTAAATAAAATTCTAGCCATAATTTATTGAACTCAAGTTAATAAAGATTGTGCACAATAATACAAAATGAAAAAGAGGAGCACCATAGTAGTTCTTGGTGACTTACCAAAATTTAATCCCAATAAATAAATTACACAATCATATGACTCCTAAATTTGCCATAAAGATATGTGGCTGGTTCTCATGCCTTAAACTAGATCCTTTTACACTCTAAAACTTTTTCTTTTTTTCACACTAATATTTTCTTTGTAACAAAATATTACCTAGTCAGATTCTAAATATGAATCTTTAGAAATGAGATTAACAAAACAATTTAAAAATACTTACTGTCTTGTTTCGTAATCTAATTATGTCTGAGACAGAGCCAGCACCACAGTACTCCATAACAATCCAGAGGTCTGTGTTCTTAAAGTAACTGCCATAGTACTTTACAACATAGGGGCTACAAAAAATATATAGACAATTAAACTTAGTTAATTCCCAAAGAAAATGATTTCTTAATCCCAAAGAAAAGTATTTCAACATTTCATAATGTTCCCAAGTATACTTAATTACTAAACTTCTATTATACACTGATTTGTCTATATGTAGAGTTTACCAACTGTCTTAATTAGTCTTTAATTGATGGATGAAATTTAGGAGGATTACAAACCAGAGGAGGCCCAAATGTTTTCAGTGATTCCCAAGAAACTAAGGCTTGTTTTGGTAAAGAACTACTATTTAACATAAGGCACAAATGAAAATATTTTTCTTTAACTAAAGCATTTTAAATACAAATCTTCTAAAGGATTTTTCAAATAAAATATTAACACTCAACTTTAAAAGACTTTATATTTCAATGGGACCAAAAAATTTTTTTAATTCTCTTTCATTTTGGCCTTTGAAAATTCTGGAGAGAAAAAAATGTTTTTTTGCTTTAAATTCAGTTAATTAAAATTTTTAACAATTTAAAGTATTTCTGAACTAAGGTTTTATGTCTTTCAGAGTAGAATAAACTGTGTTTATAGCCAAGTTGTTTTAGGAAGACTTAACAAAATTTATTAAGGGTATGCTATATACACTGATGTGTAAAACACCTTGCAGAACTCAAAGAGGCACACTATCCATATTCACATAAAAAGATGAAAAATTCGAGGTGGCATAAACTAAATAGTACAGAGCTAAAATGCTATAAAGAGCTCAAAGAGGATGTGGCCATGCAGGAGCCATCAGAGAAAACTCTGTAGAAAAGAAGGGAGCTGACTTATGAAAAAAAGGTTAAACTTCAAAATGGGGGTAGAAAAGAGACATAAGAACATTCCAGAAAAGGGAAAGGCCATGAGCAAAGGCACATAAATAGAAAGGAAAAATTAAGAATGTTATGTTTAGGGTACAACTTGTTCAATAGATATTTCTTTGTAGTAGCAGCTATCATGAAAGTGTCATCAGTGTAAGATAAATAAGACACAGGAATTAAATAAGCAAAAAACAATAAAAATGGAAAGTAGTAGAAAAGACTACGTAAAGAGACCGCCAAAGGAGTCTGGGACAACTTCTCAGCAGAGTCTTTATAACTTCAACTGTCTTGAAGTCAAGGGTAGAGCGGATAGGTTAGTGCTTAAAAGGCTTAGACTAATACCGGTAGCTGCAGGGCTAAAATTTAATTCCGTTTCATCCCTACTGCCTACTATTGGTCATCCTCTGATAACTTCCATTATCAGTACTCTTTTTTACTTTAAAGCACTTACAACATCTTGTAATCACTCTGTCATTGATTTTATCTGCCTCCCCCAGAAGAAAAGAAGCTCTATGAAGATAGGCGCCAATCATCTGTCTTGCTCTACATTCCTCCTCAGAGCCTCCCTTCTTACACGTACAAACAAAATTAGTAAGTGAACAAATGAACAATCACAGAAAAATTAACAGAAGGGATCTAATTTAGGCCTCCTCTATGGAATAACATTGAAGCTAAAATTCAAAGGTTGAACAGAAGTTAGCCAGATGAAGAGCATTCAGGAGCCAAGAACTGTCTGTGTAAAAGCCCTGAGGAGAGAAAGAGCAAGTCATTTTCAGGAATCAAAACCAGTTTGCCTAGAATAATGTGAGTGAAGAGTCAGGTAGAACACAATGGAGTTGCAGATGGAAGCAGGAGCAGAACAATGAAGGACTTCAAAACCAAGGAAAGGAGATTGGGCTTTACTAGTTACGCAAGATAAGATCAAAGAAGTTTAAAGATTTCTCTGCTGTTTCAAAGCTAGAATGTAGGAAAGCAAATATGGACACAGGTAGACCACTTAGAAGGTTATGGTAGTCAATGCATGCAAGAGATTGTAATAGCATTTTTTTTTCTGTATTTGTGATAAGAAGTGGGGATTAAAAAAAAAAGAAGAAGAAAATACCAATCTAGTGGGGGAAAAAAACTGTATTTAAAAAACTTTATATTGAGGAATGTGCCCTGACTGTGTAGCTCAGTTGGTTAGAGCATCATCCCAATATGCCAAGGTTGCAGGTTCTATCCCTGGTCAGGGCACATACAAGAATCAACCAATGAATGTGTAATTAAGTGAAACAACAAATTAGTGTTTCTTTTTCTCTCTGTATCTCTGCCCCTTCCTCTCTCTCTAAAAATATCCTCCTAGATAATAAAAGGCTAATATGTAAATTGTCCCCTCAACCGAGAGAGTTCGACTGGGAGTTCAACCAGGGGGTGGGGCCAGCCGGCCAACTGCCCGAGGCCCCATCCCCCGTTGGCCCCTTCCCCCGGTCGGCCCTGCCCCCAATCGGCCCCCCCACCCTGAATGGGGGCGGGGCCAGCCAGGCAACCTCCAGTGTCCCCTCCCCCCAGCCAGGAAATTAGGGATATTCTTTGGCTCAGGGGGGAAAATGGATCAGAATCTGAGACTATTTGAATGCCTTTGAAGAAGGAAAATTGCTAGAATACTTGGATGCAGGAGAATTACCTCCTATCTTGGTCGATCTCATGTTAGTATCTTCATTGTGGATGCATCATATCAGAAATACGTAACTACAGGCAGTCCAGCAATGTGAAATCTCTAGGTTACCAAAATAGGCACATTCTCCTACATTCAACAATGCTTACTTTAATCTGTGGTGTACATTTAATAACAAGTGGTAACCGTAAGTGAACCCAGGAAGACAAACTTTTGCTTGAGAGGCCACTGAACCTCGCTATAGCTGAACCACTGTGTCCTGGTCCTTCTATAGCCATAACGTGCACTGCAAATAGACTGCTCTATAACAAGCAAAAGATGAAGACCTGCCCTATGAAACAGTGTTTCAAAGGTATTCCACGTCCTCTCTGAAATGACATCAGGACCTACCTCATTGTCCACCTCCTCCTCAACTAAAATGACCTGATTTCTTAGGGGGGAAAAGCAAGAAAAGCAGATCAGCATGATGACCTCAAAATTTCTAAAGCAGGAAATTGTGTAGATATGTGGAAATGGAGTCCCTGCTATTTGGCCATACATGCTAAAGTGGAAATCAAATTTGATGACTCACAACCAACAGTCTGGACAGACCATGATGTAAAAGATGATTATGTATTTAAGTGTGAATCTGGCAATCAGTATCAGAAAACAAAGCTGACCATTTGGCAGTCACCTGGTGATCCACTTTACTATGGTAAAATTCAGCCATGTAAAGAAGAGAAAGAAGGTGACTGCAAGATATCTCCATCCTACTCTTCCACAGTTGATCATTCAAATTGGTTCATTATTGGATCAAAGACTGATGCTGAGAGGACAATCAGTTCCAGGAATTGGTCCAGGATGAAGCCAAGTATCCAATCAAGATGTTGCACAGCTCCAGTGGCTCAGCCAGCTTAAGTCAGCTCTCTCCAGGGAAAGGAAGAACAGCCTGAGACCGTGTCAATTCAGTCTTCAGTACTGGGAAAGGGAGTAAAACATTGATCTCCACCCATCAAACATCCCTCAAACTCAGGACTTAGTTCCTTGGGTAACTATTTTACTCCACAGCTTTCTGTAATCTCCAACTCCTCCTCCTGCTTCTAAGCCACCAAGTCTTTCTCAGAAGTCATCTGTGGGTCTCAAGTTAGCGTGCTTTCTCCAGCTTCCCGTCACAGACATGAAAGTTTAAAAAGAAAATACCTCAAGAGCTTTTGGTTTTATTTTTTTGTTTTCTGTTTTTCTTCAAGTTGATAAATTGCATCCTTATTCACAACAGATTTTCTATACAGTCCACATTTAAACAAAAGTACACAGTTACTAAAGATGTTGTATTATCTATCAAATATGTACTTTATTACTGTATTTTGAAAATTTGTCAGGATAAACTTGATGTGTTAGAAATTAATCATGTATATTTAGGTGCCCCCCTCAAAAAAAATAGCAAAATACCCAAGTATTAAGCCCCCGATGGACCTGGCATTATGCTATGTTCAATCTTTCCTTTACATCAAATTGTGGGAACCACATTCTTATCCTGTACCAAATAGAAATTCTGGGGAAATTTTATAATTATAGTTTTTGATCTGGGGAATGTATTATTTTTCTATAACCACTTGAATTTCCTTTACACAGCCTTAATGGAAAATATGTAACATAATCTAAATATATAACATACAATAAAGAAAAGCAAAATTAAACACACCCCAGCAACAACGTTCCTCTAACATTATTCAGTCACTTCATGAGCCAAAGAACTTATAAGGATCTTATATACTGTTGGAAGAGAAAGTTTTCCATAGATCTCTTACTAATAAGCACCCTGTTTTGACCAGGGCTGACAATGTGTCCAGACTCCCCTAAGTCACTGGTTCTAAGTCACTGTGTGCCAATTCTAATAAATAAAACTTTAGCTAGGGGGTTCTGGGAAAGCCCTTTCCTGCTTCTTCCCTTCTCCCTCCTGCTTGGTATACAGACATAAGGCTGGAGCTGGAGCAGCCCTCTTATAACCATGAGACAATAAGCATGCAAGCAAAGGCCACATGCTGAGAATAGCACAGTATAAGAAAAGAAGCCTAAGACAGTTATTACACTGTTGCTGCTATACCAGCCCTACCTCTAGACCTTTTGTAAAGGGAAAATAATAAATTTTATTACTTTGATTAAGTAACTATAGGCTAAATACAGTCATCATTTATACACTCGGCATCCTCAGGTTATTTAATAGGCGTACTAAGCCCCTTCATGATCAGCTACATTTACTTACAAACTCAGATCACACAAATCTCAGTCTCATACTTTCCAGTAATTCAAACCTTGTCAGAATAGCACATACCAGTGAGCTGTTTTTCTCCTACCTGTAATTCTCTATACTCTCTCGCATCCCTGCATTTCTTCACCAGTTTAACTCTTCCTCAGCATCCCAGACTTCTGACTCCTGGCTAAGGTAAGTGCCCTGCCTCCTTGTTCTCACATCACCTCCCGCACCAGTCGGTATAGTGAGTCAGCTTTATTATAGCTATTTATTTTAACTATGTGTCTTCTCAACTAGATTACTAGCCAGCTCCTCAAAAAGAAAAACAGTGTCTTAGTTCTCTTGGTATTCCTAGATCAGTGGTTCTCAACCTTCTGGCCCTTTAAATACAGTTCCTCATGTTGCAACCCAACCATAAAATTATTTTCGTTGCTACTTCATAACTGTAATGTTGCTACTGTTATGAATCGTAATGTAAATATCTGATATGCAGGATGGTCTTAGGCGACCCCTGTGAAAGGGTCGTTCGACCACCAAAGGGGTCGCGACCCACAGGTTGAGAACCGCTGTCCTAGATCCTGGCACAGTACCTGGCCCACTGGGGATGCTCAGCAAATGTTTGTTGAATGTATTAGAGTTACATAAGACTGTTTTTAATCAGCAAAAAGAGTAATATAAAAAAGACTGTTAAATGACCCCCCTTAACATAAAAAAATAATTTTCACCCATAAATTCACCCTGAAAATGGGAAAACTGAGTATTTTCTACCACCACCTGTTGCTTTATAACATAATTTCTGTTTAAGAGCTGTAAGTCCTAAAGACAAGGATTTTAGTCTCACTTCCAATGGGAAGTCAGAAAACTAAACAGATGACCAAACAACATATCCTATATTAATAAAAGGCTAATATGCAAATCAACTGAATGAAGGAATGACCGGTAGCTATGATGTGCACTGACCACCAGGGGGCAAACACTCAACGCAGGAGCTGCCCCCTGGTGGTCAGTGCGCTCCCACAGGGGGAGCACCGCTCAGCCAGAAGCCAGGCTCACAGCTGGCAAGTGCAGCAGCAGTGGCAGGAGCCTCTTCCGCCTCCAAGGCAGCACTAAGGATGTTCCAGGGGGAGCGTGCCTAAGCCATCAGTCGAACATCCCTCGAGGGCTCCCGGACTGCAAGAGGGTGCAGGCTGTGCTGAGGGGACAGCCCCCCCCCCCCCCCCGCCCAGTGCATGATTTTCGTGCACCAGGCCTCTAGTTTTATTATACATTATTAGCAAAAATCATCAAAATGAAGGAAAACAAAAAAATTAAAGCTCTTCATACCTGTCACATTGCTGCATTATGGAAATTTCTTTGATTATTTCTTGAAGATCTGACTCAACAGGTACTTGTTTAATTGCCACAACTTGACCAGATTCCTTATGTATTGCTTTAAATACACTTCCATAAGACCTAAAAGAAACCAAGACATTTATTTTTTTTCCTTTCAAACATCATAGCTATTAGAGAAAAAGAGTCTACAGTTTGTTAATGTAGTCTTTCCTAGTTTAAAGCATGATTTAATTATGACAAATCAAACAAATAAGAAAAGCTAGTTATAGTTACACTTTAGCTTTAATGCTTCAATTATTGACTTAAAATCTCTTAAAAACATCAAGTTAATATATAAAGATTTATTGTTTTTCTTATGAATGAAATAGACTTACATCTTATCAACTCAAATAAATGCAGCATTAAGAAGATAAAAATGGAAATTAAAATAATAAATAGCCCTGGCCTGTGTTGCTCAGTGGTTAGAGTGTTGGCCCATGCACCATAGGGTCGCGGGTTTGATTCCCAGCCAAGGGCACATAAGTGGGTTGCAGGTTTGCTCCCCGCCCCTCATCGGGGTGCATGTGGGAGGCAACCAATGTGTCTTACATCAATGTTTCTCTCTCTCACTCTCTCTCTCCCTCTCCTTCCCTCCCTCCCACTCTCTTGGAAAAGCAATGGAAAAAATATTCTCAGGTGAGGATTAACAAAACAAAACCAAAAAAAATGAAATGTGGCCCTGGCCAGTGTGGCTCAGTTGGTTGGGTGCTGTCCTATGTACCAAAAGGTTGCTGGTTTGATTCCCAGTCAAGGGCACATGCCAGGGTTGCAGGCTCTATTTTTAAGGTAGGAGGTATGCAGAAAATAGCCAATCAATATTGCGCTTTCACATTAATGTTTATCTCTATTCCTCTCCCTCCTCTCTCTCTAAAAATCAGCAAACTATTTTTAAAAAGAAAAAGAATGAAATACAGAATAAAAACCGCCAAAGTCTCATGTTAGGAGCAAAGGTTAATCTCACCTAAAGCAAAATTATCCCCAAAATAAAAAAGTTCCATGCCTGTTCAGACTGCTTAAGGGCAACTGAACCCCTCAGTTGGGGACTACATGATACCAAAGTTAGAGAAGCAGGGAATATGTTCCCTCCTAAGTCATAGATCCAAAGCATCCTCAAATGCTCCTTTTACTATCATCTCCTCAAGAAGAAGACCACATACTCACAGCTGTCAGTCTGTTCTCTGTATCTATGAGTCTGTTTCTGTTTTGTTCGTAAGTTTATCTTGTTCATTAAATTCCACATATAAATAAAATCATATGGTATTTGTCTTTCTCTGACTGGCTTATTTCACTTAGCATAATTTCCAGATCCTTCCATGCTGTAACAAAAGGCAAGATTTCCTTTTTATTATGGCCAAGTCGTATTCCATTGTGTAAATGGACCACAGCTTTTTTATCCACTCATCTACTAATGGGCACTTGGGCTGCTTCCAAATCTTGGCTACTGTAAATAACACTGCAATGATCATTGGGGTATATGTATTCTTTCGAATTAGTGTTTTGGGTTTCTTCAGATAAATTCCCAGTAGTGGAATCAATGGGTAGTAAGGCAGGCCCATTTTTAATCTTTTGAGGAAACTCCATTCCGTTTTCAATAGTGGCTGCACCAATCTGCATTCCACCAACAGTGCATAAGGGCTCCCTTTCCTCCACATCCTGGCCAACACTTGTGATTTATGGATTTATTGATGGTAGCCATTCTGACATATGTGAGGTGATACCTCATTATGGTTTTCATTTGTATTTTTCTGACAATTAGTGATGTTGAGCATCTTTTCATATATCTATTTGCCTTCTGTATGTCCTCTTTGGAGAAGTGTCTATTCAGATCCTCTGCCCATTTTTTAACTGGAATGTTTGGTTTTTCCTATTGAGTTGCATGAGTTCTTTATGTCCTTTGGATATTAACCCCTTCTCAGATATATGACTTACAAATATTTTTTCCCATTCCACAAGTTGACTTTTCATTTTATTGATGGTTTCCTTTGCTATGCAGAGCTGCTTGGAATAAAGTCCCACTTGTTTATTTTTCCTCTTGTTGTCTTTGTATTTTGGTAGCAAATCCAAAAGTTCATTGCCAAGACAGATGTCAAGAAGCTTATTTACCTCCTCTTTTCTTCTAGGAGTTTTGTCGTTTCAGATCTTACATTCAAGTCTTTAATCCATTTTGAGTTAATTTTTGTGTATGGTGCAAAATAGGGCTCCAGTATCAGTCTTTTCCATGTAGCTGTCTGGTTTTCTAAACAGCATTTATTAAAGAGACTATCCTTTCCTGGTTGTATATTCTTGGCTCCTCTGTCATAAATTAACTGACTACACATGCATGGGTTTATTTCTAGGCTCTCTATTCTATGTGTCTGTTCTTATACCAATGTCATACTGTTTTGATTACTATAGCTTTATAATATAATTTGAAATGAAAGCAAATGATGCCTCCAACTCTGTTCTTTTTTTCCAAGATTGTTTCAACTTTTAGTAATCTTTTATAGTTCCATCTAAATTTTAGAATTCTTTGTTCTATTTCTGTAAAAAATGCCATTGGAAT
Organism: Myotis lucifugus; assembly: GCF_000147115.1. Lineage (NCBI taxonomy): Eukaryota > Metazoa > Chordata > Mammalia > Chiroptera > Vespertilionidae > Myotis > Myotis lucifugus. The sequence goes on along the minus strand of NW_005871342.1, from coordinate 1,088,744 downwards.
ATTGATAGAGATTGTACTGAATCTAGATTGCTTTGTGTAGAATGGACATTTTAACATATTAATTCTCTCAATCAATGAGCACAGAATATTTTTCCATTTATCTGTGTGTTCTTAACTTTTTTCATCAATGTTTCCAATGTGCAGATTTTTCACCATCTTGATTAAATTAATTTCTAGTTATTTTATTCTTTTTGATGCAATTGTAAATGGTATTGTTTTCTTAATTTCTCTTTCTGATAGCTGTTATTATAAAAATGCAACTTTTTGTTGTTTTTTTTTAATATATTTTATTGATTTTTACAGAGAGGAAGGGAGAGGGATAGAGAATCAGAAACACTGATGAGAGAGAAACATCGATCAGCTGCCTCCTGCACACCCCCCACTGGGGATGTGCCCGCAACCAAGGTACATGCCCTTGACCGGAATCGAACCCGGGACCCTTCAGTCTGCAGGCCGACGCTCTATCCACTGAGCCAAACCAGTTAGGGCAACTTTTTGTATTTTAATTTGTATCTGGCAACTTTACTAAATTCACTTAATTCTAACAGTTTTTTTGTGGAATCTCTATTTAATATTATGTCATCTGTGAACAAAGACAATTTTACTTCTTCCTTTCTGATCTGGATGCTTTATATTTCTTTTTTCTTGCCTAACTGCTCTGTCTAGGACTTCCAGTACTATGTTGAATGAAAGTAGCCAGAATGGCCATACATGTCTTATTCCTGATCTTATAAGAAAATCTTTCAGCTTTTCACTGATATGATGTTAACTGTGGGCTTGTCATATATGGCCTTTATTACGCTGAGGTATGTTCCTTCCATACTATTACTATCCTATTCAAGCAAATAGAAAAATTAATATTATATAGCATCTTTATAATTGTTTATAAATGAAACTGTGAGGTCAAGAGACTATGCAAACACACACACATACAAAAGTAAATGGTATTTTCATACTTTTTGTACTTACCCTTCCCCAAGTTTCTCTAATACATCAAAAACTTCCTCAGGCTGCTTAGTCAAACTGTCTTCACTCAGCTTTTTCAGCTTACTGATGACAAAAAGACGAGAAGAAAATATTTAAGATCTTCAATAAAATTTTTAATTTTATTTTAAAGAGGCAATACATTCAGATGGTTCAAAACTCAAATATAAAAAAGTATACAATAAGTAGTCTCCTTCCAACCCCTGTTCTTCTCTGTCCAGAAACATCTCAAAGAATAACCACTTTTACTTAGCTTCTTGTGAAACTTTTATACAAAATGAATATGTTTTTATTTCTCCCCATTTTCAACACAGCATTTTACACACGTTCTTTTTTATCCATACTGTTGTGCACCTTGCTGTTTTCACGTAACAACACGTAACTCATGTTGAAGATCTCTAAAAAGTACGTAGAAAGCATCCTCATTCTTTTTTTCCCTACATCTACATCCCACTTTTTTTTTTAAATATATTTTATTGATTTTTTACAGAGAGGAAGGGAGAGAGATAGAGAGCCAGAAACATCGATGAGAGAGAAACATCGATCAGCTGCCTCCTGCACATCTCCTACTGGGGATGTGCCCGCAACCCAGGTACATGCCCTTGACCGGAATCGAACCTGGGACCTTTCAGTCCGCAAGCCGACGCTCCATCCACTGAGCCAAACCGGTTTCGGCATCTACATCCCACTTTATTGCAAAGATATAGCATCTCTTACTCGCCAATTCCTTATTTATGAACACTCTGGTTCCCTTTTGCTATTATAAACAACACTGTGATAAATAAGCTTATGCATAAATCAATTCACATATATATTAGTATTCTATAGGATAAATTCCCAGAAATGAAACTGAGGTCAAGAGATTATGCAAACACACACACATATACATACACAAATACGGAAGTATATGTATTAATAAATAAGTATATATAAGTATAATCATGTCATAATATATACGTAATAATATATATGTAATTAACAAAATCACTATAATACCTGTTATATGTAATTATATATAGTATATAAATTACAATATAATGTGGTAATTATTAAAATTATTGATTACATTATATTATTTTTATCTATTATGATATTAGCAAATTGCCCTCCAGGGTACTTGTACCAATTTATTCTCCTATAAGTAATATATGAGAAAGTTTCTTTTCCCACAGTTTCACCAAGAGTGGATTTTAGGCAATGTTAGGTGAAAACTTGTAACTCAAGAGTAGACTTAATTTGCATTTCTCTTATTATGAGTGAAGGTGAGCATCTTCTAATATAGTCATGAAACTAAACCATCTAGTCATGTTCTTTGCTCATTTTTCTACTGGGTTTTTGGTTAGGTTGCACTTATTTTCACTTATATTTTTTTAATCTAGCTTTTATTCTGAAAGGATAATAAAAATGTCATTTGTATTTTGATTTCACTTATGACTTTTTAGTTTTATGATCTATTTGACTGTTTGCCATACTGAAATGTCTTTTTGTTTTTTTCTTTTGTTTTGTTTTTGCTTTTTTAAAAACATCATCCACAAAGATGGCATGTGCAGGTATCTGGAAACAAAGAGATCAGAGAGATTATGCACAGTATGTATGACAAACCAAACATAATGCAGTATGAATGAAGCTTCATGTATGAAGAACCAGAAATAAGTCAACATGAATCAAGTAAAAATGACGAGCATGTAGAAGAAGCAGAGTCAGGTTTAAAAAAAAGCCTTGTAAACCATGTTAAGGAACTCTATTTTAAAATGATCACTTCCCCTGTAATGCAGAGAAGGACATACAGTGAGCAACAGTAGAAAAGGGAAACTAGTTAGAAGCTTAATCGATATATCGATATATGGATGCACACAATATAATCCTAATAATAAGAATTGATAAGCTATCCAAGATATTAAAGAGGCATAATCAACGGTTAGTGGTTTGGGTTAAATATGGGGTGATGAGGGAAAGAGAGGAGTTGAGACATGTCTTAAGCCTTTGGTTTAATGTCAGTTAAGCTAAGAACACCAGTAGAAAACAGTTTGGAGGGGGAATATTATGGGTTTAAATCAACTCTTCCAAATGTAGATTTCCAGTAAGCAAGAGTATATTTGAAACCCAAAAGAGATCTGAGTTGAAAATATCATTTTTTGTACCATCAGAACATAGATGAGGCCTGAAGACATGAGAAGGGATAAAATCATCAAGAAAATGTCTAAAAAGAAATTAGGGTCAGGGAGAAAACAGCTCCTAGAAAAACATCAATATTTAAGAAATGAGGTCATGTAGGACAAGAAGGTAGTGCCTGACCATGTTCAAAGCTTTTGAAAGTTCAAACAAAAAAAATTCAAAAGTGTCAATTACAGAATTTCCACTTCTGAACACAAAAAAGTAACAGGATACAGAATTATCTGTCTGTTGTAAACAACTAGGAAACTCAACAAATATAGGAAACAACTATTTTCAGACATTAGATATAAGGCATTTCAGAACTAAGATCCCTGAGAAAAGGGCAAGAGATCAGCCTCATTATCATCAAGGCTTTAGGATCAACAAGTTTGGGCAGACTGAAGCACAGGGAAAAAGGAATCCAAATGGAGCCCAGCATTTTTGCTAAATTGAAGAAACAAGAGATGGGATTGTGGAGTGGCAAGAAATAAATTTGTATTACTAAATAACTTCAAGAAGAGAACTATGCAAAGAGGTCCAGCAACCCAGGAGTTTCCTTGACTAACGCCAATCTACACATGCTTACAAAAAAACACTCTACAAAGCTCAGCAAAATCAATTTCCTAAGGGAAAACAATAACCAGGGAACTCTAAAACAACTCCTCCCAGAGATCACACAAGGCTGAGAATCCTTCCCACCAACAAAAGCTGAGAGAACTCTTACAAAGACAAATGTCATTCAATAGCAATACCAGAATGGCCATATTTTAGAAAGGAGACAGTATTACCAAAATATAGAGGCTACTCTTGATTCTCCCAAAAGGAACTTAAAAACAAGCCTCAAAACATTGAGCCTATTCAAAGAAAACTGCCTACCAGAAAAAGTCTGTAACTTCTTAAACTAAAACAAAATCCAGTATTCAACAGTGTAAAACTTACAATTTCAAGAATTCAATCAAAAATTACTAAACATATTTGAAATCAGGAACTATCCTATATAATAAAAGCCTAATATGCAAATCGACCAAATGGCAGAATGACTGGTGGAACTACTGGTCGCTATGACGTGCACTGACCACTAGGGGTCAGACACTCAATGCAGAAACTGCCCCCAGCCTGCAGGCTCCAGGCCAGCCAAGGTAGGTGCCAGTGGGGGCCCCCCAATTGCCCCACCGGTTGCCCTGTAGAGGGAGGTAACTGACGGCGGCAGTGGGGGGGCAGGGCCAGTGAGCGGGTGGTGCCAGGCTGGCCAAGGCCGGTGCCAGCGGTGGCCCTCCAATCACCCCGTCAGTCGCCCCACAGATCGGCGCTGATCACTGGCCAGGCCTAGGGACCCTACCTGTGCACAAATTTTGTGCACCAGGACTCTAGTGACTCATAAAGAGGAGAAAAATTAGTCAATTAAAAAAGGACACAGAAATGGTGGAATTAACAGAAAAATAGTTGACCCTTGAATAATGTGAGGTTTAAGATCACCAAACACCACATAGTTGAAAATCTGCAAATAACTTAAGTCAGACCTCCACATATACAGATTCCCAACTTCTTATTAAAGATACATTGACCCTTGAACAATAGGGGTTTGAAATGCACAAGTGCACTTATACACAGAGTGAAAAAAAATTTGCATATAAGTGGACTTACACAATTCAAACCTGTGTTGCTTAGGGTCGACTATTATAAAAAGCAATTATGAATATATCCCATGTACTCACAGATATAAAGAAAATGGAAGAAAGGAAAAAGTAAATCAAAATTTTAGAGATGATAAAATAAAGTATCTTAAATGAAATTTTTACTGCAATAGGATTTGAGAAGATTACACAATGCAGCAAAAAAGATGAATAACTTGAGAAAAAAGTTTAAAAGAAAGCCTGAGCCCCACATGAAAATTAAAGATATAGATATAGATAGACAGATAGATAGATAGATGATAGATAAAACAATACATATATGGATAGATAGATAAATACAGTGGGGCCTTGACTTACGAGTGTCCCGGCTAATGAGTTTTTCGAGATACGAGCCGTCTCTCGGCCGATTTTTTGCTTTGAGTTGCGAGCTAAAATTCGGGTTACAAGCCAGCTTCAGATACCCCACCGCTAGTTGGCGCAGCGAACGTCACAGTGAATGCCACAACATCAGCCCAGAATCACGTGTCTCACTCTTTCACAACTGATTTGACATACGAGTAATTTGAGTTACGAGCTCCGTCACGAAACGAATTAAACTCGTAAATCAAGGCCCCACTATAAATAGACAGACAGACAGTCAGATAGGCTGATAAGTATAAAGAGAGAAGGAGGGAGATAATGGCCAAACATTTTCCTACAGACACTGGAAACTCAACAAATCTAAAAAAAAAATACACACACACACACACACACACACACACACACACACAAAGATATATTACAATCAAACTGCTGAACACCAGTAGGAAAGAGAGACTACTAAGTAGTCACGGGGAAAAAAAATCCTATATAATAAAACAGTAATACACAAATCAACTGAACAGCGGAACAACCAGTTGCTATGACACGCACTGAAGCTCAACGCAGGAGCTGCCCCCTGGTAGTCAGTGTGCTCCCACAGGGGGAGTGCTGCTCAGCCAGAAGCTGGGCTCACCGCTCATGGCTGGTGAGTGCAGCAGCGGTGGTGGGAGCCTCTCTCGCCTCCGCAGTAGTGCTAAGGATGTCCGACTGACAGCTTAGGCAGGGAGCAGGCCTAAGCCATCAGTCAGACATCCCCCCAAGGGCTCCTGAACTGAGAGAGAGCACAGGCCAGGCTGAGGGACCCCCTGAGTGCACGAATCCCATGCACCGGGCCTCTAGTAGATAAATAAAGAAAAAAAAACTTTTCTTCCACTCAATATACACTCTTCTCATGTGCATATGGAATATTCTCTAGAAGATACTGCATGTTAGGCCCCCACAAAAGTCTTATAATTTTCAGAAGATTGAAATCATACAAAATATCTTCTCCAATCATAATGGAATATAACTAGGAATCAACAGCAGAAAGAAAAACACACACAAATATGTGGAAATTATATAATACGCTCTTAAACAACCAGAGGTCAAAAAAAGAAATCACAAGGCAATTAAGAAAATACCTGGACACAAATGAAAATGAAAACACAATATATCAAAACATATGGGATGTAGCAAAAGCAGTACTAAGAGGTAAGTTTAGAGCAGTAAACCCTTACATTTAAAAAGTAAAGATAATAAAGCAACAATCTAACTTCACAACTCAAGAGACTAGAAAAACAAACTAAACCCAACGTTAACAGAGGAAAGAAATAATAAAGATTAGGCACAAATACATAAAGTAGACTAGAAAAACAATAGAAAAAATATCAACAAATCTGCTATGTTATGAATATCTGTATCCTCCCAAAATGTGTATGTTGAAATCCAAACCCCCAAAGATTATGATATTAGGGATGTGGAGGGTGTTTAAGTCATGGAGTAGAGCCCTCATAAAATTGGCTCCAGAGAAACACTTAGAATTGTCAGCTATGAACCAGGAAGAGGGCTTTCATCTGAATGTGACCATCCTGACACCTTAATCTTAGACTTCTAAGATTCCAGAACTGTGAGAAATAAATTTCTATTGTTTACACCCAATCTGTGGTATTTTGTTATAGCAGCCCAAACAGACTAAAACAGAAAACGACGAGTTGGCTTTCTTAGAAGACCAACCAAACTGACAAACCCTTAGCTACACTAACAAAAAAATAGTCAACTAACTAAAATTAGAATGAAAGAGGAGATATTAAAACTGATGTCACAGAAATAAAAATGATTATAAGAGAGTACTATGAATAATTATACACAAACAAATCAGGTAACATAAAAGAAATGGATATATTCTTAGAAACATATAAACTGCCAAGACTGAACAGTGAAGAAATAAAAAATCTGAACAGACCCATAACCAGTGAAGAGATTTAAGGAGTAATCAAAAATCTCTCAACAAAGAAAAGCCTAATATTAAATGGCATTAATGGAGAATTCTACTTAACATTTAAAGGAAGAATTAACAACAATATCCCTCAAACTCTGCCAAAGAATTGAAGAGGAGGAAACAGCTCTAAACTCATTCTGTAAGGGCACAAATTGCAGCATTACTTTGCTATCAAAACCACAACATAAAAAATATAGACCAATATCCCTAATAAACACTGATGCAAAAAATCCTCAATATAATGCTAGCAAACAAAATCCAATAGCACATTAAAAGGATTATACACTGTGACCAAATGAAATCTATACCTGGAATGTAAGACTGGTCCAACACATGAAAATCAATCATTAACCACATAGTTATCTCAAGTGATGCAGAAAAAGCATTTGACAAAGGCCCACACCCTTCTATGATAAAAACACTCAACACACTAAAAATAGAAGGAAATTACCTCAATATAATGAAAAGCTCACAACATACATAATGGTAAAAGACTGAAAGCTTTTCCTCTAAGATCGGAAACAAGGAAAGGATACCCACTACTATTCAACATAGTACATACTCTAAAGCAATAAGACAAGTAACAGAAATAAAAGACAAAGAAGAAATGTAAAAAAGTAAAATTACCTCTGTTCACAGATAACATTATTTCATCTGTAGAAAACAATAATGATTCCCGAAAAGAAAAAAAAAAACTGTTGTAACTAATAAATTTCAGCAAAGTTGCAGGATACAAAATCAATATACAAAAATCTGCTGCACTTGTATACATTTACAATGACCAATACTAAAATGAAATTTAAAAAATAAATCCCATTCATTATGGTATAAAGAAAGGATAAAGTACTAGGGGTAAAAATTTAACCAAGGAAATGAAAGACATATACTAAAACTATAAAACACTGCTTAAAAAGAAACCAAAGAAGATAAAAATAAGTGGAAAGATATCCTATGCTCATGGATTGGTTGGAAGACAATGTTATTTAAATGTTCATACTACTCAAAGCAACATACAGATTCAATGCAATCTTTATCAACATCCCAATGGCATTTATTTTTATTTTTTTGCAGAATAGGAGGGAAAATCCTGAAATTGATGTGGAATCTCAAGAGCCAAAAAAATCTTGGGGTGGCGGGTTGGGGGGATAAATTTAGAGGTCTCACAATTCCTTTGTGCTGTTTTGTCCTGTGTTTTACTTCCATATGTGCTATTAATCCCACATTACGTCATTATTTTTGGCCTTGGCATGCCCCATACTTCTCACTACATGGCCCCAGGCCCAGCACTAGTGGCAGCCAGCCTTGGTTCATAGCTTGGTCTCTCCTGGGCATCTCCAAGCCCAGTACAAGTAACAGCCACCTGCAGATTGCTTTGTAGCTCATGCTGGGTGGCCCTGGGAAGGGCACAAATTGCAGCTGACCTTGGCCAGCACCTCCCAGAAGATCCCAGAACCAGCACACACCAGTAGACAGTTTCAGACCATGTCAAAGCACACCCAATCTCCTCCACCAGGGACACACTCAAGGGGCGGACTCAGAAGGCACCAGAACCCTGCTGAAGTACATCCTGCTCTGAGGGGTCGGCCCCTGCACAGCTGTTTCTCCATGGTAGTAGAGCAACAGCCCACACAGGGTTTTGGGGGAGGGGGCAGGGCCACACCTGAAGTGCCCAGCTCAGGTGATCGGGGAGGCTGTGCCACTGGAACCTACTGGACACCTACTTCATAAGGCCACTCTACCAAGCCCGGAGACGTAGCAGTTCTACCTAATACATAGAAACAAACACAGGGGGGCTGGGCTGCCAAAATGAGAAGACAAACATGTCCCAAATGAAAAAACAAACAAACAAAAAACAGCAAAACTCCAGGAATATAACTAAACAAAATGGAGACAAGCAATCTACTAGATACACTTCAAGGTGTGCTTTTTACAAGGTGAAGGCAAGATCCTTCACCAGCAAAAAGGATACAAATCGCTGCACTGCAATACCCACTCTATTGTGGTGGTCTGGAACCGAACCTGCAATATCTCTGAGGTAGGCCTATATAAGAGACACTGAAGCTCAAAGGGCACTAGCCGCTGACTAAGGCATTTACCATGCCACCCCATGCACACTTCCTGAGTACCCCACAATAAAATTCTATTACTGAAGGGATCTGTGTACCCCTCGTCTTTGTGGCCTTAAAGGACCTAAGTAACAGAGTAACTAATATAGGAAACAAAGCAGAAGGAAGACACACACCCAATGCAAACTGGAAAAACAGTGGCACCACTAATTAGTATACGGTAGATGGAAGGTCAAGATTCCATTTTTAACATACTGCCTTTGAGGAGATACCAAAGTAATCAAATGTTATTTAGTGGGTACTGAATAAGACTGAGTACAAAGATTCCAAAAGTGTGTATTTGTGGGTCATTTCAATCAAAGTTGAAGCCGTGGTTAAACTCACCAAAGAAATAACCACATTAAAAAAAAAACGAGGAGAAAGAGAAAACGTAATGTCTTATCAATTATGAATTGGGAAGAAGAGCACCTAAGATAGAAAAACAGAAGCAATAGAAAAATGAGAAAGAGAAAGCTTCAAGAAACAGAGATATGAGGGAGATAAGTTCAGAGAAAAGGTTTCTGATCTTTCCAAGCAATGACTGATAACCTGCAACCTAAAATCAGTTTCATTATATAGGCAAGACCTGAGTTGGAAGGCTGAGACAAAATGAACACTTAAAACAGATTTTAAAGATTCTAGAATTAGGGGACAAAAATGTAATTATAGGAGTAAAGTCATAAAAAGTATGAGAAGGGACATGTTCAAAGATCAGATGAAAGTTGAGGGAAAGAGAAGAAATTCCCCTTCTGTGATAGAAGCAAAAATTATGTAGGAACAATAATCAAAGAAAATTAAGATGAAAGTACATAAGGTAGTTTTTCTTTCTACCGATCACAGAATTTCAACCTTCTCTACAAAGTAGATGAAATCATTTGTGTAAAATGACAGGAAAAGAAAGTGCAAATTTAGGGGACTGCAGCTCTGAAACTAGTCAGGAGTGACAGCTCTTTCTGTCAGGTCTGCAAACACCAAAATGCAAATTAGCCCTAGATAAGAAACAGCCCAGTTATAAAAGACATAACACTTGATATTTTAACTATTTTCAATTGTATAATTTAATGGCATGAAGTATATTCACACTGTTGAGTAACCATCACCACTATCCATCTCCAGAACTTTACCCATTAGACAACTTCCCACTTCCTCCTCCTCCCAGGCCTGGTAAACACCATTCTATTTTCTGTCTCTATGAATTTGAGTATTCTAAGTGCTGCATATAAATGGAATCATACAATATGGGTCCTTTTGGGTCTGGCTTCTTTCACTTAGCATGTTTTCAAGTAGCACATATCACAATTTTATTCCTTTTCCAGGTTGTAGATGTGGTATATACCACATTTTCCCTAGCCATTTATCCATCAGTGAACACTGAGGTTGTTTCCATCTTTTAGCTATTGTGAATAACGCTGAAAATAAAATCTGCTGTCCAAATATCTATTTGAGTCCCTGATATCAATTCTTTTCTGTATATTTCTAGAAGTGAAATTGCTGAATCATATAGCAACTGTATGTTTAATTTTTTAAGGAACCACCACACTGTTTTCCACAATGACTGCACTATTTTACCATTCCAACAGCTATGCACAAGAGTTCCAATTGTTACATATGCTAGGCAATATTTGTTATTTTCCAGGGCATTTAGTGTGTTTATTTTTATGACAGCCATCCTAAAGAGTATGGTTTTCATTTGCATTTCCCTAATGATAGGTGATGTTGAATATCTTTTCATATATTTATGGTCCACTTGTATATCTTCTTTGGAAAAATGTCTATTCAAGTTATTTGCTCATTTTTTTATTTGGGTTGTTTGTTTTGGCCAAAGACTTATAAAGAGAGACACAAAGGAAGGCTTTCTACACTGCTAGATCTAGTTCCCTATTCAAGAGTAATTAGTATATGCCCTCTAGATCTTTTAGAAACTTAACCATGGAGAAGAGGACCTAACCAGAGTGCAAATTCAGTAGAAGAGAAAAGACTATCTTCATGAACAGATTGTTTCTTCATAAAGGGCTTTCTACCTCATTTCAGCTCTGTAATTCTCAATGTCTTTTTCTCTTCTGGCAAATTGCCCTATATTTCAGTGATCACATTATTGGTAGTTTTATGTCTACTAATAGATGCTATTTAATTTCATAAAGTGTTATAAAAATCATGCTGTTATTATTGCTATGTGCTAATTAAGCACTATGCTTCATCTTATATGTAATATCTCATTTAAAACTAAGTTCTGGTCTCCAACCCTAGCAGTTTCATCTTGAACACTGTTAGAGACATATGAAAAGTTTTCATCCTTTAGTCCTTCAACAGTTCATTATCAATGTCAAAAAGTCTTATTAAAGCTAGCCTTCAATAATGAACATTTTCTAAATTATACAATGCTGAAATTGATTTTGAATCCACAAAATCGAACATCTTTTCTTTCAACAAGTACATTTTATCCCAAAAATTCAAAGATCATTTTTCTTATGCTCCCTTTTGCTTTTTAAAGGACAAACATTTTGTAAATATTTAGTAGTTAGCTCTAAAGTAGTAATACTGATTTTCTTTTTTTTTTCTCTTAACATATGCATCCAAGTGAAAGCTGACCTTTTAGCCTCTTGGAAAATTACATGTTTCTTCAAAATATGTTGACAATGCCAAACACATCTTTAAAACACTTTGGAAACTGACTTCAGAGACAAATGATTTACAATCACTATTTCACTTAATCTTCACAAAATCCAGAAAAAGGGTACTATTAGCACCTCCATTTTACAAGTGAGCATACTGAGACTTAGAAAAGTTAACTTGCCCACTGTTGCACGCAGTAAATGGCAGAACTAAGCTTAGAACCAAGGTTTATCTGACTCTAAAGCTCTGGCTCTTAATTGTTTAGCTAATAAGTATCACTTTAAATAATAAAATAAATATAATTTGATGATCTCATAATTTTAGTTTTATGAAACTATATCAAAATTTGGGAGGGGGATTGATTATTGGCACTACAACTAGCTGAAATCCGCCTACAAAAATAGATACTCAACAATGGATAGAAGACTTTTTAAATTAAATGCAAGTCTTGTTTTCAACTCTATCATACCATTTCCTCTCAGGTTGGGCTCTTTGCCCAAAAGTACTCTAAAATTATAATTTCCTCGCAAAAGCTTTAAAGGAAAAGAAGCTGAGATTTTTCTCCGTCCTTCACCGCTGAAGCCTTTATTTTTATTAAAGGTCAATCATTATAAGAAAAATAGCCTAAATACTTCATCCACAAAAATTTTTTAAAAACCTACTATAAAAATATACTATAGAAGTAATGCTACTGTATTTGTACAGGTATAAATACCCTTTGAAGCTCTAATTTTGCTCCTCAAAATCTAAGTAATAATCCAGAATGACGGACATATTTTTAATTTATGAATTTTATAAACTTTTTAAGGTAAAATCCTGTTCTTTTTCACAAAGCACCAAAATCATGTTCTTTTTTGATGCCAAAAAATGGCTATTTTCATATTAAATTTTAGAAATTTAGAAAAGTTTGAAATAATTTTTTCCTCTTTTAACTGCAAAAGATGATTCAAAGATGTACTATGGGCCCAGAAGAAAAGCAAAAACTGACACAAAGAGCATGTCCTTTGGGAAAGGGAGAGCTACTGTCAGGTCTGATAATTATTTCCAAAATACACAGCAGTTTAGAGAAGGCTATAACAATGAGAAATGACAAAACAAGACAAGACAAGATGAGGTGTAGGAAATAAACAGCTACATACAGCAACAAAGCTTCAAACACATTAAAAGAACACACGTGACAGTTTCTATGAACTAAAACTATGAACAGTTCTCTGAACTGTTTCTGTGTTTTTATTAATTAAAATTCATAGAAATAATATTAAGTAATCAAGAAAGCAAATGATCAGTCTCAGAACACTGCTCACGTGTCTTCATTTTGGAATGATTTCTATCAAAACTAGTTGGAGTTTTTGTCCTTTGTTTTTTAATAAATTTTTATTGATTTCATAGAGGAAAGGGAGAGAGAGCTAGAAACATCCATGATGATAGAGAATCATTGATCGGCTGCCCCCTACACGCTACCCACTGGGGATGGAGCACACAACCCAGGCATGTGCCCTGACCCGGAATCGAACCATGACTTCCTGGTTCATAGGTCGACGCTCAACCACTGAAACACACCAGCTGGGCAAAAACTAATTGTTTTAAAAGTGTTTTTGAAATGTCTTAAAAGTATAACACTTAAAGTGGTTTACTTCATTTATTTAGAAAATCCATTATATGGTATACCATACTTCCCAATGATACTAAATATCTTTAAAATTTTCACATCACTAATTTGGCATGTTTTTCACAACATACTAGCAGGAGTTTTATGAATATTAATTAATTAAAGCTGACTAATAAAGTACTGAGAGTGATTGTAAGGGGGGAAATTCCATTTTCTAATCATTGACCTGGAACTTGAATTCTGTTCTACTAGAAAAAAATAGATGGGAAAAAATCTTGAAAGTATATAATGAGAATAAAGAGCATAGAAAGAAACCTCAATCAACCAGGAAAAGAAAAATCATCAAAATACTTTCTTCTCAAAAGTTAATTATTATATACATTTTTAATTTCCACTGCTTAATTTGACACTTGTTTTTTATAATTCTTAGGAATTACATAAACCACAAATTTTATTCAGGGAAATCATTACTCTTGAAACTCTTTCTATGATCCAGATTTCACTGATTATAAAAATACTAGAGGCCCAGAGCACAAAATTCACGAACTTGGGGGGAGAGGTCCCTCAGCCTGGCCTGTGCCCTCTCACAGTCCGGGAGCCCTCAGGGGATGTCCTCAGGGGATGCTGGCAGTCAGACATCCTTAGCGCTGCCACAAAGGCAGGAGAGGCTCCCACCACTGCAGCTGCGCTCACCAGCCATGAGCCCGGCTCAGGGCTTCTGGCTGAGTGGCACTCCCCCTGTGGGAGCGCACTGACCACCAGGGGGCAGCTCCTATGTTGAGTGTTTACCCCCTGGTGGTCAGTGTGCATCACAGCGACCGCTCGTTCCACCATTCAGTCGATTTGCATGTTAGCCTTTTATTATATAGGATTAGAATAATCATTAGAAAATGGTTACTGGTTGCTATTTCATTGCAAAATGACAAACTAAATTTATAGGTGCAACTTAATGTCTTTTAATATAGTAGGTAATTACATCAAAAGTAATTCTAGAGCCAAAACCGGTTTGGCTCAGTGGATAGAGCGTCGGCCTGCGGACTGAAAGGTCCCAGGTTCGATTCCGGTCAAGGGCATGTACCTGGGCTGCGGGCACATCCCCAGTGGGAGTTGTGCAGGAGGCGGCTTTAGAAAATGGTTACTGGTTGCTATTTCATTGCAAAATGACAAACTAAATTTATAGGTGCAACTTAATGTCTTTTAATATAGTAGGTAATTACATCAAAAGTAATTCTAGAAATAAAAGTTATGTGACACACTGAAAAATGTAAATTACCAATTAATATCACTGAGACAAATACCTCATTTTATTTATTTAAAGCACAATAAAACTTAACAAGAGGGGCTAATATAAACACTAAAAAGGTTTAACACATGGCATATAATATCTGGATGTGCTTCATTTTGCAATTTATCGCACTGAGTTAGGTTTAAATTTATAAAGCAGCCTCAAAATGCCCCCTGAATTTTGTTTGTTTGTCTGCAGACATATTTTTATGTTTGCAAGACAAGGTTAACTGTTCTACCTTTAAAAATAAGGCCTGAAATCTGATCTTATCATTAGTGGTGTCATTTGTCTTGGATTCTTTTGTTTTCTACATCTTTTTCATTTAAGAAAAGAACAAACTGGGTCACCTGAAACATTTAGCGGTGAGAAAGTGAGGCTGGATATTAGGATAACAGTCAGGGTAACCAGAGTAAGCTAGGGAGAGCATGAGGATAACAGTCCACTCTACACAGTCTCTACCACAGAATTTGTCCAGCCCTGGCCGGCTTGGCTCAGTGGATAGAGCGTCAGCCTGCGGACTGAAGGGTCCCGGGTTCGATTCCAGCCAAGGGCACATGCCTGGGTTGCGGGCTCGGTCCCCAGTGGGGGGCATGCAGGAGGCAGCCGATTGGTGATTCTCTCTCACCATTGATGTTTCTATCTCTGTCTCCTTCTCCCTTCCTCTCTGAAATCAATAAAGAAATATATTAAAAAAAAAAAAAAAAGAATTTGTCCATACTTGTCCAATTTCTGAATCAAACTTAAAATCAAAAACTTATGTAAAGATATTACCCAGGGAAAGAAACTCAAAACTGCCAGTGCCATAGTTTGGAAAAGAGTCGGTTCTCCTATCTATGAACAAAATGCTATTTAAAAATAAGGGCCCAGTTTAAAGTCTTGAAATACCATTTCTCACTAAAGGAAAGCGGGGCTTCTTAGAGAAATGGTTGGATCAGATCTGGGACAGAAAATGGACAAGATGAGACCTGCCTGTTTTATCACAACAGACAGCAAGGAAGCTGCCACTAGAGTCACACTGTCTCCTCAAGAGACTCCCACTGACCATAGATGGGACACTTTGAACTTCAACAATAGTATCTGTAATGGCTTAAAAATCCATCAAATATGTTTAAATCCAACAGCTCATGTTGGCATTTTTTAAAAATAAAAAATTGGTCCCGTTTGGAGAAAAATAGGGAATTCATCTTTTATAAGCATAAACTGCTTACAATTCTGCTTAAAACTCTTTAATGACAGCACACTGCACCACTGAATCCCTGCCCACCTCTCTGACCTCATCTCCAACACTTTCTCCCATTCCGTAACCCACCCACAGTGGCCTCATTTCAATTCCTTCCACACACTAACCTTCCCCCGACCTGTTGGTCCTCTTACAGCTGTTACCTTTACCTGGAATACTCTTTCTGGCCACTCACACCGATAACCTCTCAATGTCAGGTCACAGCTGAAATATTACCTTTTCAGAGAAGCTTCCGTCAACTGTCCTATTGAGCAGGTTTCACCATTTTTCTCTATCAATACATGCTACGTCTAGCCTTCCTAGTTCAAGCTCCAATTAGACTGTATGTTCCATGAGGGCAAAGATCCCACCTATCTCATTCAGCAATGTTCTCAGCACTGGCATTTGAAAGGCAGTTAATTATTAATTACTGAATATATGAATAAATGAGTAAAATGAATGATCTCAGGGCTGACGGTCAATTTCTGCCATGAGCAATGATCGTTAAGTAAAGAAAGTCAGTTTTTAGAAAGAAACAGGAGAATGGGCAACCCTGCATAGACAGGAGAAATCCTATGGCTCCAGAGAGAGTCAAGGAAACTAGCTGCCTACTATCTTTCATTTATGATTTCCTCAAATATAAAAAAGTTCACCATACTGGTCAGTGTGCTAAGTGGTTAGAGCATTGGCCCACTCACCAAATGGTTCACCAGGTTCGATTCCCGGTCAAGGGCATGTACATGGTTTGAAGGTTCGATCCCCAGCCCTGATCAGGATGCATGTGCAACCAATCAATGTTTTTCTCTCAGATAGATGTCTCTCTCTCTTCCCTTCCCCCCTTTCTTCCCCCTCCCTCACTCCCTTCCTCTCTCTCTAAAAAAAAAAAAAAAAAAAAAAAAATCAATGGAAAAAATATCCTCAGGTGAGGATTAATAACAACAAAAAATTTACCAAAACTACAAAAAAATAATTTTAACTTGCATTTCTTTCCAATTATAGGACTAGGTTCCACAATATCAGAAAACCAAACATCCTAAAAATGAAAAGATGATCTGATCTGGACAGAGAATAGCATTCTATATTTTTAATATAGAAACTACCTTATTCTTGGAATCATTCAATAATTTTCCCCATTTTTATGCATGTGTGTTTGTATGAATCAGGATACTAATAGTTACATCAAAATATCTGAAATACCTGAAAAAATTTACTCAATTTCACCTCTTTACCAAGATGTCTGGAATCATATTAACAGCTTTCTATAATTCACACTTTGCTACAGAATCATTTTTCAAGATACATCCTTTGATGTACTTTAACCCTTTGCACTCCGCTGTCCCCTCTCAGGGGACATCGGAATTCTAGCATATCACTCGGATGTCCCCTCTCAGGGGACATTGCAGTTTATTAGTGATTACGGGGAATTGAGTTATTTCAACGCAACTTTTTGAGACATGCATGTTTCCCTGAAGTTTTATCTTGAAATGGCACAAGAAATTAAATCAAAATATCGTAAAATTACTAAGATATATACAAGAAATGTCAGCGGGTTTTGTGTCGGATTAAACAATAAACTACATATTCCCGATGTGGGACAAAGAAAACGGGACTGCATTGTGTGTTCTAACAGGAAAACACCTGGTGGCAGGCGTCAAACCACTTATTACTGTCAAACATGCACTAATCAGCCTGCAATGCATATTGGGGAGTGTTACAAAACTTATCATACTGTACAAAATTATAAACAATAAAATATTGTGTTTTTTGCAAATATACATTCCTCGATGTCACCCAATTCATATAAGTCCAATATCATTATAATACGTTACTTGGTTCCAAAATTATACTAAATAATACGAGGGTCTGTAAATGCACGTTTCCGCCGCAAAGTAGCGTCGAGTAGCTGGTAGCCAATGTCCAGAATGGTTCGGAGTGCAAAGGGTTAAGACATTCAAGGTCATCTGCAGCTAATAAGCAAACAATGAACTTATTTTTGATATTTATATATATATATCTGTGTATAATTTGTTACTTTTATTTATTTAACCTGAGACTCTATATTTAAAAAACAGTTGTAATAAGATATCTCAATATAGAATCTTCCTTCTAAGAGATAAAAGCTTTTTAAGATTAGAATAATCCTAACATATGAGGCAATTCAAATACAATCACAACAAAAAAGAAGCTTGGGACAAATAAAAAAGAAAGTTTCTATCATTTAGTATAAATGTTCTCTTTAGAAGAAAAATCTAAAGACCTTTAGTAGTTATAGAGGGTGGAGCTGGTAGGGAGTCAGAAATTGAGGTCATCATAATTATAGTTGGATGTTTCCAGGGTGTGGGGTCATTCTACACCAGAAAGAAAATGTGCTTTTGCCTCATAACAATCTTTTCTTTTGTAAACTTTGTCAGACATCGTAGATAATCATTTTGCATTTTTCCAAACTTTAATTGACATATATAGTGTTCAAAATACAGTAGCTTTTATATGATAGTTTCCCCGGCCCCTTCACCTCCTCCCCTTTTACAATCTTAAAGAATATCTCTAGTGTATGTATAGGTTGTTACAATTCCACCACTCAGGATTCCTTTGGCAATGCCATCAACAAGCTTTCAATATTAAATATCAGGATGGAGTTGGAAATGAAATCGATTTCCTGACTGTCTCTACTACACACAAGAGTGTTTTTCTCAAACTGCAATCACAGCCCATTAATAGATCATGAAAATAATTTGGTGGATCATGACCAGCAGTTTCTCAATGAAACAGAACAGAAAATAGAAAAATATCAGAAACCACACACACAGTACATTTTATGATATATATATATATATATATATATATATATATATCTGCACTGGGTCTCATTATCAAATTTTTTTTAATTTTTTAAAGTCATTAATATATGATGGTCTGAAGAGACAGTATCTCTAGTTCAACAGATGTCTTTGAAAGGAGAAATTTAAAATTCTCAGTGCTTTTTCCCCTTACAATCCAAACAAGAAGCACTCAATTTAAAACCTTTATTATTAAAGCTTTACTGATACATTTCTGGAATGGAACATTTAGATTACAACAGAAAAACAAATTTCAACCTAGCTGCCTATAATAATAAAAGCATAATATGCTAATTAGACCAGAGGTCCTTCCAGACGACCTTCCGGACAAAGCCCGGGTCCCAGGTGCCAGAGAGAAGCCAGTGCTGGCAGTCGAGGGAAGGAAGGCCTACTCTTGCACAAATTTCGTGCATCGGGCCTCTAGTGTTTAATAAATGTTTACCTTTTTCTTTATATTTCTTCTGTACTAATATATGCCAAATCTCAGCCCCTTAAAGAACAGTGGATAAATGAATCATTTCCTAGGATTGACTGAAAACTAAGTTTATCTACTGTCTTCATGTGTAACTGAAGTTTGCTCACCAGGAACTGTTCCAAATTTTATTGTCTGTCATACACTCTCTCTAACAAGGAAGGGCCAATTGAGTATTCCCATCTACAGGGTCTAAATCAACTCCAATGGAGTTGGTGCAATCCCAAATTAACCAAGAAAATCCAAACGGAGCATACGGTTTAGGGACCAAGGTGTTACTATTAGCAGAAAGATGCTGTTTGTGCAGTTCTTCTCCCTTGGACTACTTAGAACACCTCTTCCACTTGCCTGCCTCTAAAGTTGGGAGCTTACCCCAGGGCCTCCTGCCTTTATCTTTTTAAGAGTTCTTAGAAACCTCTCTTGAGACACTCTCTGATAATAAGCACACAAGAATTTCACTTTCTAACATTCCAAGGACACGTGAATTAGGAATGTAGACATTAATATTAAGTCCACCCCTCTTCTCACTGCAATGTCTCAATGGTTTTCCTGATGCCCTACTTCACCTTACCTGGTTTGTTGCTTTGTCCCACTCAACTTAATTCCTGAGAGCTGGGAATTCCCTGCTGACTGTTTATCTCCATTCCTAATTTCTGGCCTAAGATTAGGGCCACTGATGCTATAGGCTGATGTGGGCTCTATATGCTGAGGAAAATATGAATACTTTCTACTTTATCCTTCTATACCTTCATCCCTTTACCATTGCTTTTTCATTCCATAACAATCTATCTTGTGGCTGATAATCCATTCATTCCTAGCAACACTTTTCCTTATGAAATGATTGATTTTCTAACTTCACTTTTCATTTATGTCAGTGGTTCTCAACCTTCTTAATGTCACGACCCTTTAATACAGTTCCTCATGTTGTGGTGACCCCCAGTTTCATTGTTACCATTTAATCCTTATAGCTAATCAGTAGAGAGAGCTACCACTTCAATTCAGAGTTGTTCCAGTTGGTGCTGGCTCAGGCCTCCCAAGACAAAAAAAAGTTAAAAGAAAAAAAAATGCTTCCAATTTTCTTCTATAGTATTAAAACTAAGTGCCCAATCAATACTAGAATTTAGATACTTTACAATATGTCAGAAAAGAATTTATCAAGGGCTCTGTCTGAGAGGAGGTCTCTTTTGGAAACCTGTCCACAGCCCCCTTTTACACCTGAACAGATGGTTTCCAGGCCTCAAGGCTCAGGTGTCTACACACCCTGTTCACAATAGCTCACAAAGTCCCAACCTTTTAATTATTTCATGTTCTCGAATACACCATCTTTCATCTAAAGATCCCTAGGTATCAAAACACTCAAACTCTTAAATCTTCCCTAACACTATCTAGGAGAGAAATCAGTAGCCCTTGTTTTATAAACTAAAAGTAAAAGACGGAAAGTTAAACATTTTATCCAACAGCAGTTAGTTGATTGATTCATTCTTGAGGAGAGGGAAATGCACATTATGAATTTAAATCAATGGATAACCTTGATTTGGCTTCCTAAGGTCATTTCAAATATTAGTCCAAACTACTGTGTACTCTTACACTTCCAATATATCAAAGATGAAATATGAATTAACAGTAAATACCAAAGCATCACTATTTTTACATGCTAAAAAAAAAAAAAAACTATACGGGGGAGGGGTCCTAATTCAAGATTACTGTCTTGCAACCATAAATACTTTGAACTTGAGGGGCAGGGGAGGAGCACCTGTCAGGGCAGCACATCCACGGTAAGTTTTACAAACTGTGTAGCTATTAATATTTAATTCCTTGAACTGCAAATAAACAACCCGCTTCTCAAAAAAGGCAATACTATGAAAAACATTTGACCAGAAAGCCGACATGCCTGCCAGAAGCCCAATCCTTTCCTAGTTGTACGTCTCCCTGGCTCCGTGAATCTGCCACGAGGAAGGAAAACTCTGCGCGCCCAGGAGCCCGGCCGCGGGGCGCCCGCGCTGCCCACCTCTGTCCACGAGCCAGGCCCGGCCGCCCGGGACCTGGAGGCTCCGCCCCCCTCGAGCCCCCGGGGCTCCTCGGACAGACCAGGCCCGGCCCTCGGACCCCGCTCTCTACCGCCAGCGCGCCCGGCTCCCCGCCCCGCAGTCGCGGAGGGTGTCACGGAGCGGCCGGGCCTAGCGGCCCCCGCCCCGCGCCGACGGCGCCGCCTCCCTCCGGCCGCCGCTCCCCGCAGTCGTTACCTCTTGGGCGCCGGCGGCTGCTCCATGGCGGCCCGGGACACGAGGAGGGACCTGGTGGGCGGCGAAGGCCGGAGGGAGGAAAGGAGCCGGGGCGCCCGCTGGCCGAGCCCGGGGAACCGCAGAGGGAAACTCCAGGAACTCGGAACAACTTTCCCGTAACTCCACGGCGGATCCCCCTCCCGCCCCGGAGTGTGGCTCCTCCCGGCCCGCCCCGCCCCTCGGCCGCTGAGGTCCAGGGAGGGTGGGCGGAGCCGGCCGCGGTCCAGGCTTGGTGGGCGGGGCCTGCCGCGGTCCAGAGTTGGTGGGCGGGGCCTACCGCGGTCCAGAATTGGTGGGCGGAGCCGGCCGCGGTCCAGGATTGGTGGGCGGAGCCGGCCGCGGTCCAAGATTGGTGGGCGGAGCCGGCCGGGGTCCAGAGTTGATGGGCGGAGCCTGCCGCAGTCAGGCCAAGCTGAGCAAAGCCAGGCGTTGGGTAGGGTAGGCGGAGTCGGGGGTCGAGGGCGGAGCCGGCCTTACTGCAGGGGGGAGGTGGGGGAGAATAGGACTGGGTGCTGGAAGAGCGAGAGGGCAAGGCCTACTCAGGACCTAGAGCCTCTCTACGCCGCCGAGGGTACTTTCCTTTGAGCTGGCGCTCCTCATTTGCCTTTTTTTTTTTTTTGCCCCAATACAATTTCATTTCTCTGGATTTCCCAAGGATACATCCCAAGCATCTTGTGCATGCGTTTGAAGTACTACTAACTGCCCACGCTTCCCTCTCTACTTCTGTTTATAATTATTGGTTATGTTTTCTCCCAGCCATTTGACATTTGTAGCTACAGTACTAGGGATGCTTCTGGAAATTCTTGTTTGATTTGATTGTGGACAAGCTCCTCACTACATTTCACGATAATTATGTCTAATTACAAAGAAAATAATGACTGCGGTGACAACGCTCAGTGCACAGGATTCAGTGCACTGTGGTCTTGCTCAACAGGGTAACCTGGCAAACTAGACAATTCCGGTGCATTAAAAAGTATTCAAGAAACGTTTGTTTCCTTCTCTCTTGCCACCCCCTCTCTCCAACCTGTTCCAGTGACATTTGACCCCTTCATCCATCCCTATTGTGTGTAAACCAATACCTTAAATTCTGACTACAGATATCTTTCTTATAACCACATATAGCTGCTATGTAACAACTTTAGTTTTGACAGAAATTGTCAAGATGTAATGTCATGTAGTTTTTGGAGACTAGCACAGCCTCCTTTGCAATTGGAATTGGCCATGTGGCTAAATTCTGATTAATAATGTGTAAGCATAAATGTTTGTGGCACTTCTTGAGAATCTTCCTTAAGAAACAGCTGATAGGTTTTATTAGCTAATTCTCAATAGCTTAAAGCAGCAATTATTTTATTCTCATGTGTCTCTGGGGGCTGCTGTGTTCTACATTCATTCACATGGGGCCAGGATGAAGCAAATGTGGAACTCAATTGTTTTCCAAATTAGATATACACGGCTTAAAAGTCCTTAAACAATTTTTGGATATCTAGTCTCCTGTTTCATTGCCTCTGCTTTTTCCATTGTATTTCCCTGGCCAATTCCCCCTCTACTGGATAAAACAAACTTTCCCACTTTCCTATAAAGAAATTGATTTCTCTCTAATTCAAACTCCCAAACTCAAGCTTTGGTGTCACTTTAACTATCTAACCAAACCGACCAAAAAAATCTATCCCCTCCCCCCAAAAAATCATTTTATGTACTTTAGACAGATTTGCTGCAATAACAATTCAAAATCTCCAAAGCTTCCAAAAACAAGCATTTATTTATTGTTCATGGTATCTGTCAGTGGTTGCACCTCTGTTCTCTGAGTCTTACTCTGGGGACCAGACTTGAAGGAGTAGCTGCCATTAGGAACATGTGTTTCTCCTGGTAGAGGAAAAAGCAAACAAGTTAGCCGAAATCCGCACTGCCTCTTAAAGCTTCTGCTTAGAACTAACACATTGTCACTTCTCATCTTCCATTGACCCAAACGTCAGGGCTAACTCAGAAAATGGGAAAGTCTCTTCATCTACTCTTTATAGAGAAGAGAGTGGCTGGAAACATTAACACAATCAATTACAACGTAAGGAGAGTCACTTTTCTTATAATTAATTATAAACAGCAACTTTATTCCTTCCCTTATCCTATATCATGATCAAGGTGGGTAGATAGCAATGTTTCTGGGGGTAATGAGTTGTGAGTGTGGGAGGGTGTGTATTTAAAAAATCTAGAACCCTGGCCAGGTGGCTCAGTTGGTTGGAGCATCATCCTATACACCAAAAGGTTGCAGGTTCAATTCCTGGTCAGGGCACATACCTAGGTTGAGGGTTTGATCCCTGGTTGGGGTACATTCAGGAGGCAACCAATCGCTGTTGCTCTCTCACATTGGTATTTCTCTCTCTCCCTTCCTTTTTCTAAAATCAATAAATACATGCTTGGATGAAGATTTTTTAAACTAGAAGTCTTTTTTTAATATGTATGACCTCTCTACCCTAACCTCCCCCATCTTCTGACTTGTCCCTGGGTGTAGGGGCAGCTGTGTAGGGACATTTTGCAAAGGATCGTCAAGTAATTTCAATACTTCCTACCCTCAACCCTTTTGAGACCATTAGAAAATGGGTTTGGGGGAATGCTCTTATCATATTTTGTCCCTACCATTCCTGGCATTTTAAGTACAGTGGGTCCTCCAATTCTTCACGTTGCAATGAGTACATAAAAGACATGAACAGGCAATAACATTGGCCCCAGATATTTGGCCAGGACTCTCTTTTTTAGCCAAGAGAAGGTTATGACACTGCAACAGTTGTAGGATTTGTTACTTTAAATAAAGAAGAAACTACCGCTGAAATTTTTGTGGGACTATATTTTGAAAACACTCAACCAAGAAGAGTGGACATAATTTTAGATTGGGCTGTATTTGTCAATGTGGATGCACTTACCAGGAGCGCTGCATTCAAAGTGCTGGCTGAAGCAGTTGGGTGTTGAACTGGGTTGGAGAAGGCAAATCAGGCCCCCAACACTGGCCCTCATTAAAGAAAGTGAAGATGCCAAAAATCCCTTGGCATACATACAGGAAGGAAATCAAGACTCCTTGAGATAGGAATGCTGGAAGAGATCCATTGTGAGAGTCCTGCTTGTATACCCATAACTTGCCCCAAGAAGGACTGGAATGACTATCCCTTCTTCAAGGCCTTTAGACCCGAACTGCTGAGGGAAATTCCAGCATCTTTAAAAAAAAAAAAAAAAAAAAGCTTTCACTATTTTCTGAATGTTGGAAATTGTTGGTGGGAAATGTTGCAATTAAAATGTGTTCCCTAGTTTAAATTAGGAAAGGAGAATCTGAGGATCACAGGGGTGAGAAAGCCTCCCTGGACAGTCAAGGGCAAATTGCGTATTATAATAGGCAGGAACACCAGTTTGGTAATAAGATGATCTCACCCGAAGAAATCTCTGGCTATGCCTATCTGAACATAGGGTTCCCACTGAAGTCTTACTTGATTTGTATGACTAAAATGCCCTAAGTGTGATGAATTGTCTGACCCGAGTCAAGACAATAGAGGGTCATGACACCTCATCCTATTTCCACAGTTGAACCTATAGATCCACAGCATCCTGCTGAAAGGGAAGACTGGGTACCATGTTTTAACAGTAAGTGTTCATTTTTTTTACTGTTATGCCTAGATATTCCTAAAGGTCATTTAATAGGGTAACTGTGTACTGGAATGAGATAAATAATTAAGGCTTTTTGGAAACCTTTGGGTATTAGCTCTGAGCTAATAGTAATTTCTGGCATAAAGAAATCCACTGAGACCTACCTATCAGAGTAAGGGCTTAGTTCAGTCAGGTAAAATGCAGTTTGACCCAGTCCACCCGTTAATCCATTCTGCCTGTGTTGTTGTTTTTTTCCAGTTCCTGTGTTGAATGGAATATTCTCTACAACTGAGGAATTCCCAGTTTTTCCCCTAACTAGTATGGTAGGAAGACACTGGAGTCCCCTCTCCCTATTAAAGTTGTAAATCAAAGGCAATGCTATATCCCTGGGGGAATTTCAGATATTAAGGCCACTGTCTGGGGCCTACCCCAAAGCTGTTTTTATTTGCTCAACACAACACTTTTTTTTATTTATTTACTTTAAAGTTGTAAGACAACCACGTGCCTCAAGGAGACTGAACTCTTCCCCAGTACCCAAGGGTGAATGTTAATTAGACTAGGCCCAAATCGAAAGAATTTTGTTCTCGTTGCATTAATTGGTTTAGAAAGGGAAATATGATGCCGTTGTGGGCAATGATATGTGAGGGGAAGCCTGCTGGGGGCTGAAAGTATCCCACCCAGTCTTGAAGAATGACAATGCACAGCTGCTTACAAGATCACATTGTGACTCCAGTTGCAATGTTGTTCAGCATATGCATGGGACCACACCCTGCGGCCTCAGGTACCAGTATACAGTTGTGGAGCTAGGAACTGCTCCTGGCTGCACTCCAATAAGCAGAGTAAATCAGAAGCACTGTGCTTTCACCTGACGAAAACAAGAGTGTCCAGGGCAATGACTTGAGAATGTTGATTAGTTCCTTCTGGATTTCTCGACTTGCCCTGGTTCCTGTCCTTTCTCAGACTTGATTCTTTAGCTTTTATTTTTTTTAAATATATTTTATTGATTTTTACAGAGAGGAAGGGAGAGGGATAGAGAAATAGAAACATCGATGAGAGAGAAACATCGATCAGCTGCCTCTTGCACACCCTCTACTGGAGATGTGCTGGCAACCAAGGTACATGCCCTTGACCGGAATCGAACCTGGGACCTTTCAGTCCGCAGGACGACGCTCTATCCACTGAGCCAAACCAGTTAGGGCTTTAGCTTTTATTTTTATTGTGTGGCTACCCCATAGCTCTCAGATACATCCCTTTCTTTGCTTAAATTAGAGTTCATTTCTGTTGCTGACAAAGAACCCTAATAGATATACCTTCCTATAAAAAAAACCCACACATTTCTTTCACAATTGCTTTTGTTTTAAAAACAGTTTTATGATATATTTATACATTTTATTTTTATATGTGTACCTGGTTTTGTTTTATGTCAGCAGTTTTTTTTTTCTGTACCAATTTCCAATTTTTTAATTCTTTAGTTTGTACAAATTTCTCAATGCAATAGAGCCCCTCTTTGAGAAAATTTTCAGCCAGGACATATAGATGGTCTGATTCTGAAATTTTTTATATCTGAGAATGCCACTCTTTTGACATTACACATAAGTGGCAGCATCCCCACCCTCAAGTTGTATAGATATTGATATATTATTTTATGGTATTTGGTGTTGTACAGAGGTCTGAAGTCAGTCTGATATTTTCCATTAAAAATACCATTTTTCTACATGCATATACTGGGAACTTTTCTCGTGGTTTAATTATTTCTGTTCCTTTGTTGTTTTTATCATCAGAATTTCTACATAGTTAGTCTGGACTCTTGCAGTTGCTACAGAAAATCCATTTAAATTAGTTATAATGGCCAGAATTCACTTGCCAACAACAGAATTCACTCCAGCCAGTTTAAGCAGAGAGCTACTAAAGAGTATTAACTTACTACAGAATGATTGAAAGCCTTGTAGCTGGCTGGCCTTTCAGAACCACTCCTGAAGCCACAACTAAAATCTGCCTGAAGGGAAGTTGCTGCCGCTGCATCACAGCTGATTTAAAGAAAGGCCATGTTGCCTCTACCACGGTCACACTAGCTGCCATCATCGCTGGTCACACGGAGCTAGGGACTGACGAGACATCAGGGCTTCTGCCATGGCTGCTGCAGAAGTACCACAATGCCCCTGCCACTGTGCTGCCAGAATAGCCACTCCATATGCCCATGGCCCCTTCCAAGCCTTATTCAGACGCATCTATTTCGTGGACGCCACACCACATGTAGAAATCCTCCCTGCAAAGGCACCTGGGTAATGTGGACTTTCGTTTTCCAGCTTCTGGCGTACACTGGGGTCTTACTGAATGAGCCGACTTGCAATATCTGCTATTCTAACTAAAATAAAGGAATTCATTGACTAATGTACTTGGGACATCCAAGGGGATAGGGCTGGCTCTACACATGACTAGAGCCCAAGTTCAAACCAGGTCACCAGCATTCTCTGTCTTCCTGTTTTACAGTTTTGATTTTATTCATTTATCACACATTTATTGAGCGCCTACTATGTGCCAAGAACTGTTATTAGTGCTGGGGATGCCATCGTGAACACAAAACACATAAATCTTTTCCTTCTTGATGCTTGCTTACTTCTGCGTTGGCTTTGTTCTTTAGCAGTTTTCTAAAAATGGCAGGAAAAATTGCTCCCCGTTGCTGCAAGCTTATAGGTTACTTGAGATATCACAAGAAGTAAGGACTTTTCTCCCCAGAATCCATATAAATTTACCTCCAAAAATGATTCTAATGTGATCAATCAGAGACTGGAAGAGCATTGGCCATATGTCCACCAGATGCTTGTCAGACTGTTCCCTAACAGAAAAGGTCCATTCCATTCCTAAACTACTCAGCATCCTACACACACACACACACACACACACACACACACACACACATTTCCGTACATTCATTTTAAAAAGTGTTCCTCCTATGACAATACAAATTTCTCTTGAAGAAATTCCAAAACTCATCCACTTACCGCTTTGTACTCTAAAGTTCAGGAGTTCAGGCCCAGATATGACTCATCATCTAGCAACGTATTGATAAATGAGAAATATAGCTACCTCCAACATATTCAGTATTTCAATACATGAAGTAAAATTCGCATTTGGAAATGGGAAACCAGCTTCGAGTGACCAATTCTCCATGGCACATACCAACCTGCTGGGGAGAAAAGAGCAAACAGCTGCTCTGACCACAGAGTGAGTTGCCAACTCTATGGGCTGGTAACCAAAGCCAAAGACTGGCAGGTTGTGATTCTTGAACCGAAACCCCAGCCCAGTGGCTCTTCCTCTTTACCACAGACTTCAATATTCTATCACCCCAGTCCTCGGGTTAACTGTATTCCTCCCAGTTCCTGTCCCTAAACGTGACCCAACACCCCAAGACTCATAATCATTATCTGGACTGCAGAGAAATAGAAGCAACTACAATCCAGTGGGTGTCTGTTACTAGTAGGAGGACTCTTACCTCTGTCAGGCCAAGACATAACAACAGGTGTCTGGGTATGTCTCAGGGGTCAGGCTTCTACCCTTGTCAGTCTTAGCTTCCACTGCACTTCCCGTCCGCCTGTCTTTAATGTTAGCTTCAGGTTCAAGTAGACGATACTAGTCTTAGACTTCTCCAAATGTACATCATTAGCTGACCTTGAGTATCTTAGATTGCTAGTTATAGGCAGAAAGGGCCTCTCAGCAAAGCCATATGCCATTCCCTTTCTGCTTTCTGTTTAAGCTAGAGTCTGCATTTTTAAAAGATCAGTTTTATTGAGATATAATTTTCATACCATATACTTCATCGCTATAAAGTTTACAAATTGGTGGCTTTCAGTGCATCCTTTCACCATAATCAACTTTAGAACATTTTCATCACTCCAAAAAGAAACTCCAATGCCCTTAGACCTCACCTCCCAACCCTCCCACTCCTTCCAGCCATTGGCAACTACTTATCTACTTTTTGTCTCTGCAGATTTGCCTATTTCTGGGCATTTCATATAAATGGAGTCAAATATTACATGGCCCTTTGTGATTGGCTCCTTTCACTTAGTATAATGTCTTCAAGGTACATCATGCTGTAGCATGTATTAGTATCTTCATTTCATTTTATTGCCGAATAATATATCACATTTTTTATCCACTCATCTGTGATGAACATTTGGGTTGTTTCCACCTCTTGGCTATTATGAATAATGCAGCTATAAACATTCATGGCCAAGTTTTTATGTGCATGTATGCTTTTATTTCTTTTAAAATAGCCAGGAGTGCAATTGCTGGATAATATGCTAACTCCATTTAACTGTTGGATAAAACCTGTATTTTTCTTGATATTTTAAAAAATATCAAAATGTCATCAACTTATTCCAATATCTTGACATTTTCTACAAGCTGCTAAATCACTAGCCACATGAGGCACATAATCAGATTTCCAAAATATGACAGATGACTGTCTAATTTGCCTATCCTGTCATCCAGATGTCCAGCTCTCAGATAGGGACAGAAAAATCCTTGTTACCTTCATCATACCTCAACTCATTCTACATGTTAGAGACTGATACTTGCTATATTCTACTTCCAGTTACCAGTATTTATCTTAGGATTTCAGGTAAAGAAAAATTAGGTCTCACATATTTGGGAAGTTTAATTGTGAGGTCTGACCTCAGATACAACTGGATGCAAGTCTTCAACATATGCAAGCCAGATGCCATCTCTCTACTTCAGCAAGCTTTTCCACTTTGGCTTAATTCTCAGGTGGGCCTGCTCCACTGGACAGCAGAAGTGCCCCTAGAAGCTCAGCATTCAAGATTCTAAAAGGGATCCTACCAGGCCCTTTGTAAGAATGCCAATTGGCCCTGCTAGGGGTGGGGAGCATTCATATTCCTGGTTCAATTTCCAGGTCCAGGGGAATAGGGTGGTCAGCCTGTGTTACATGCCCATTCCTGTGGCAGGAACGGTGCAGTCAAATGACTGATATTCACACTACATGTGGGGCCAGAGGTTTCAAACAGGAAAAGTATACTTGGAAGACCGAAAAGAAATATCTGCCCAACACACTTTCTATATCGATTATATTCAATCTCATCATTTTCCTTTTTTTATTTCTCTATCACTTTTTTTCTGTTTCCTAGGACATGGTTTTCAAATTTGTCCCATCCATCATTTATTTGGTTTTCTGAAGGGTTTAGTCTGTAATTTGTCTCCTGCACTTTGGTTTCTGAGTAGTTTTAGAAGTATTATTTATGTATTTTAAACATGTATCATGTGTCTATTCTGTCCTAGATATTATGCTATGCTAAGACAGGACCCTGTCTTCAGAGAGATTACTTTCTAATAGGGGAGGATGCAAATACGCAGAAATTTATAATAAAATGATATAACTAAGGTAAGCTCAGAGGTCTTAGAAGTGCATAGTACAAGCATCCAGCCCAACCTGGAGGATTTCAGAGGTTTCCTAAAGGAGTCAGTACCTTTAAAGAATGGATATTTATTGCACAGAGAATGGGGACCAAAGAAAGAAGGGAATTTCAGGTCAAGACACAGTATGTGCAAAGGCATGAAGATGTAAAAAAGCATGTCATGAGAGAGGAACACCAATTAGTTCAGTGTGACCGGTACAGGCAGCGCAAGGTGAGGGACAAGAACGAAGCTGGTGAGGTTACATAGGGGCCAAGTCATAAATAACACTGAACCATGTGCCTGGGAGGTTGGATTTTATCCTGGGAGCAATAGAAGGGTTCAAACAGGAGAGTGTCATGATCAGAGTTGCATTTTATATAGGGAGCTCTAATGGTAATGTGGAATGGGGCCTTCAGAATACAAGAAGATTTTTCAAGAGGCTACTGCAGCCACCATGGTGAGAGATGGTGAGGGCCTCAATTAGGAACCTGTGGCAAGTGTATGACCTTCACATGCCCGGTTCTTTCTTTGATTAAGGCAGAAGCTCATCTGGCACTTCCTCATAAATTTTCTGAGCTCTCCCATGAAGGGAACTTCATATGTCTAAATCCTCCTCATCTTTAAGGTAGTGGCTCTGATGCCACCTTCTCAGAGAGAACGATATCTAAGGAAGCAACACCCCCAACACACATACCTATTCAAAAGTAATTTCCATGAGGGTAAGGACCACAACTGTCTTATTGACCTTGGTACCCCAGAGCCCGCACATAGTAGGAGCTTGAGAACATGTGTTAAATGAATGAACTAAAGCCATTCTTATACTCAAGCAATGTGCAGAAGACTCTCAGGCCCAGGCCCGTGGGGAGGAAGGCTCTTATATGCTGAGATCATGACTGAAAAGACAGAAGTCACAGTTCGAGGAGTCTTCATGGGTGGCTTTTCTCCGGGCCCTTATCTTGCCTTCCATATTACTACAGTGCTACTGGTCTAAAGTGTGCTCATTAGCTCTTTAATGTAATCAATGAACAATTAACACTCAGGAGTATGAAAACCCATTTTGGTCAGAGGCTACTTTCCTTACCTACATGGAAGAATTCATCTACAGAATGAAGCAACTTCGGGGAAAAGAAGAAGAGGAGGGGGAGATAACAAAGAAGGACAGGAAAGGAAGGAGAAAGGTAGGAAAAGGAAGAAGAAGAAAAAGGCAGGACAAAGGTAGAAAGAGCAAGAGTGAGATGGATGACATATAACTGTATTTCATCCCTTAGACCAGGGGTCCTCAAACTACGGCCCGCAGGCCACATGCAAATACAAATATTGTATTTGTTCCCGTTTTGTTTTTTCACTTTAAAATAAGATATGTGCAGTGTGCATAGGAATTTGTTCATAGTGTTTTTTTTTAAACTATAGTCCAGCCCTCCAACGGTCTGAGGGACAGTGAACTGGCCCCCTGTTTAAAAAGTTTGAGGACCCCTGCCTTAGACTTTGCAACTATGTGAACCAAGAACTTACTATTCAAGTTAAGCTCATTTGTGTTGTGTTGTTGTTTTTTTACTTTCTAAGGAAAGAGTCCTGCCTCGGTTAATACTAATTTTATCATCACTCTATCTCTATACCTATCTATTAATATATTATTTACTTCAAGGAAATAGTTCACAAATTCACTTGTCCAATTCTTTTCTTTATCTTTGTCTACTCTTCTAGAAGTTCTCATCCCTTCCTTCAAATTTTAAAAGAGCCAGAGGGTGGAAAAAACTTTGTAGGGGTGATTCTCACAGTTTATTTTTGTTGTGTTTCTCTCAAATCTCCTTACATGTTTATGTTAGATATTACTGTGGGTCTCATGTTATCCACAGAATCTTAAAAGGGATTATTAGCATAGCTGTGGCTTGCTCCCTTTAAAATAAACCCCATCTAACTTGGAATTTGTATTCCTCAAGGGATCATCTTTTTCCAGATACACAATACTAAATATTTTAATCAAATATGTGATCAAAAATATTTTCCATTTTACTTCTTTTATTTATTTAATGGAATCATATTACCCATGCTTTTTGGATGAGAATTAATTTGGAATAAAGAAAGGCTCAGCTTTTATATTCCAAAATATGAGAAAATCATTTCTTGTTTCTGGGACATACAAAATGTTCATCTAATTGTGTATTATTTGATATAGTCGTGAATAGTTCAAGAATGGATTTTAAATTACATATACTAATGTGAAATTACATTAATTGTTCTCTTTACGTAATCTCTGTCATGGTTAAGGGGTTGGTTTTAGGGCAGTGGTTCTCAACCTTCCTAATGCCGCGACCCTTTAATACATTTCCTCATGTTGTGGTGACCCCCAACCATAAAATTATTTTCGTTGCTACTTCATAACTGTAATTTTGCTACTGTTATGAATCGTAATGTAAATATCTGATATGCAGGATGTATTTTCATTCTTACAAATTGAACATAATTAAAGCATAGTGATTAATCACAAAAACAACATGTAATTATATATGTGTTTTCCGATGGTCTTAGGCGACCCCTGTGAAAGGGTCGTTTGACCCCCAAACGGGTCTCGACCCACAGGTTGGGAACCACTGGTTTAGGTAATGCCCTGAGCCAGGTTATAATAGATCCCTTTTAGGATTCTCCCACCTATTTTTAATCTCCTCTCCTCTCCCTTCCTCCAGTGTGGTCAGATAGTACCCACATGTCTGGCGTCTTTAAAATCCCAGGGCCCCAAAGCAAAGGTTACTTCTTTCACCACAAGTTCATGAAAAGCTTCTGGGTTGAAACAAAGGTTAATTCAAATATCACATATTCAATACCACAGCTCTGTTCTCACTGCTGGTCTCCGACATTTATTTCTGCCTAAGCCTTAGTCTCCCTTCCCCTTCCCCTTCCCCTTCCCCTTCCCCTTCCCCTCCTCCTCCTCCTCCTCCCCCTCCTCCTCTCCCTCCTCCTCTCCCTCCTCCCCCCCCAACTCTTCCTCTCCCCGCTCCTCCTCTCCCCCCTCTTCCTCCCCCCTCTTCCTCCCCCCTGCTCCTCCTCCCTCTTCTCCTCCTCCCCTCTCCTTCTCCTCCCCCTCCCCTCCCCCTCCGCTCCTCCTCCTCCTCCTCCTCCTCCTCCTCCTCCTCCTCCCTCTTCTTCTTTGTTTTTCTTCCTGTTTTCCCTCCCCAGATTTGCATACCTCCTGGTTCTTACTCTCCCTGGGGCCCGGTCTCCCACCGGCTCTGTTTCATGGCTGGTCCTGGCTTCCCTGCTAATAATGCACATTCTGGCTTCCACTGATTCACAGACTGCTGACCCCTGACTGATATTTATTTCTTCCAAGTCTTGCAGCCAGCCACAATCATTTGTGGCCCACAGTCCTGGTTCAGATTCATCACATCTGCCGCCAACACTTACAATCAAGTGGGGAAGTTCGGACAGAGAATCAGGAACCGAGAGAAAAACGCACACTACCAAAACTACCTCAGGAAGAAATAGAAAGTTAGAACAGAACCGTAACAAGTGAGGAGATTGAGTCAGGAATTTTAAAAAGAAATGCCCACGAAGAGGGACCCAGGTCCTGATGGCTTCACTATTGAATGCTAATAAACATTCAATGAAGAATGAATGCCAATTATTCACAAACTCGTCCAAAAAAACAAACAAAAACAGAAGAGGAGGGAACACTTACCAAATCATTCTATGAAAACAGTTTTACCCTGATACCAAAAGCAGACAAACACATCACAAGAAAGCGGTAGAACAACACCTTTTATTAATATGGATGAGACTAGACAAGAAAAATAAATAAAAGTCATCCAGATTGGAAAGGAAGAAATAAAACTATATTTACAGATAATACAATCTTCCTTATAGAAAATTCTAAGGAATCCACTAAAAAACAATTAGGGCCCTGGCTGGGTAGCTCAGTCGGTTAGAGAATCATTTGGATACACCAAGGTTGCAGGTTCAATCCTCAGTCAAGGCACATACAAAAATCAACCAATGGATGCATAAATACCAGTAAGTGGAACAACAAGTCTTTCTCTCTCTCTTTCTCTCTCTCTCTCTCTCAAATCAATAAATAGAAATTTAAAAAACAATTAGAAGTAGTAAATGAGTTAATCAAAATTGCAGGTTATAAGATCATACATAAAAATCAATTGTATTCCTAATTTTTAAATGATCAGTACAAAAATGAAATTCAAAAAGCAATCCAGTTATGATAGCATCAAGAATAACATACTTAGGGCCCGGCTGGCAGGCTCAGTGGTTGAGCATCGACCTATAAACCAGGAGTTCAATGTTTGATTCCTGGTAGGGGCACAAGCCCAGGTTGTGGGCTCGATTCCCAGTGTGGGGTGTGTAGGAGGCAGCCAATCAATGATTATCTCTTATCATTGATGTTTCTAACTCTCTCTCTCTCTCCCTTCCTCTCTGAAATCAATAAAATATATATATTTTAAAAAGAATAACATACTTAGGAATAATTTAACAAAACAGGGCAAAATTAATGCTCTGAAAACTAAAAATATTTCTGAAAGAAATTAAAGGTCTAAATAAATAGAAAAACATTCCTATATTCAGAGATCAGAAAACTTAACATTGTTAAGATGTCAATAATTTCCAAACTGATCTATAGATTCAATGTAATTTGTGTCAGAATTCCAGGTGACTTATTTGCACAAATCAATAAGCTGATTCTAAAAATCTTATGGAATCACAAGAGACTCTGAATAGCCAAAACAATTCTGAAGAGAAAAAATAAAGTAGAAGGACTCACATTCTCAATTTCAAAATGTACTACAAAGCAACAGTAGCCAATATATTGTGGTATGGGCATAAGGATAGACATAGATCAATGGAATAGAATTGAGGATCTAGAAATAAAGGCACCCATCTGTGGTCAACTGATTTTCAACAAGGGTGCCAGGACATTCAATGGGGAAAGAACCAACAAATGATTGTGGGACAATTGGATAGCCACATGCAAAAGAAAAAATTTGGTCCCTTACTTTACACCATAAACAAAAATTAACTCAAGATGGATTAAAAATATAAATGTAAGAGCAAAAATTAAAAACTCTTAGAAGAAAACATATGGGCATATATTCATTACCTTAGGTTAGGCCATGATTTCTTAGATATGACACCAAAAGCAAGAGCAACCCAAAAAAAATCAGTAAGTTGCACATCATCAAAATTAAACTTTTATACAGATAGATTGATAGATAGATAGATAATACAACTTAATAATTTAAAAAACATAACTTAATTAAAATTGGGCAAAGAATCTGCATAGGCATTTATGCAATATTGGCCAATAATAGAGTCCAAATGAGAGCAATCTTATAGAAACAAAAGTAGATCAGTTGTTGCTTAGGGCAGGAGGTGGGAGTTATGTGAGGGTGGAGTAGGGATGGAGAGTGAGGGGGTGATAGCTAAAGAATAGGGTATTTCCTCTTGATGTGATAAAAATGTTCTAACATTGACTTTGGTGATGGCTGCACACGTCTGTGAGTACACTAAAACCCATTGAATTGCATGCTTTAAAGAGCAAATTGAATGGTATTTAAATAATATCTCAATAAACTCTTTAAGAAAAACAATAATCAGATCCACTTAAGGGTTATATTTGATGACTTTTCAAAACATTAAAAGCTTTGAACATCTAGTACAAATCCTTGAAGGTTTAGCTTCATGGATCTGTTTATTTTGCAATTACTGAAGGTTAAAGGAGCATTCTCAAAAATTGTTACTTGGGAGCTTAGAATTTCTAGTTGTGATTTAAGCATAAGTTCAGCACCCATCATGTCTTTCAAAGGAAGATTTATTTGCCTTATTAACAAATCAAGAGTACTGAGTTTCTGTCTAAGAGAGCAGAATAATGGGAAAAGATTAAATGTTTTATTTGCTCAGATTATGGAGAGAAGTATGCTAGAGAATAATAGAGGGGTTTATACTTCTTTAAGAGTTACTAGCATTTCAAGATCTTAAAAAAGGGAATAATGGATTAAAGTCCATTTAAAACTTGTAAGAGTGACATCAATGACCATAAAGTAGAGACTGAAGGAGTATTTCAAGTTAAAATTCATTACTAGACCAACTACTGGCTATCAGCAATGAAACTAAATACAGAGTTATTGAGTTAGGGATAAAAGGGGGAAATATATAAAGTCTGAGGAAGGAGCTGTAACAATAACTGGGCTGGAGATGACAACAGAATTAATTAGCAGGCAAAACTAGAGAAAACAGAAAAGGAAAAGAAAATGTAAAATATTTAAATGGGTGCTGGAAAATATGATAATTTTGATCAGGTCATTTTTACTAATTTTTCTACCTGCTTACCAATGGCTGAGTATTACATAGACAACAATTTTTATTATTGTTTTATAATAAAATATATATAAAATAAGGTAGATCTGGTGATTTTTTAAAAAATGCTGTCTTGTGCCTGCTTCCTATATTAGCAAAGAAAGGCTGAAATTGAGGTTCTAGTCTTAATCATTATGTGCCTAATCTGAAGGGGTAGTGGGAGGATCAAGCCATTAAAAGGGAGATATCTATACATTAGTGAAAATGTGAATGAAAATTAGAATTATTGAATATTTTTCAATTAGAGAACATCCAATACATTTCTGTAAGAAGAAATCATGCTTAACTAACCTATGAAATTCTTCCAGAAGGAAAACAGATTTGTGGAGAAAGGAGAAATTATAAATGCATTTTGTTTTTGGAAAAATCTTTAAAAATTTTTATAGCAATTGCTCTGTCTGAACTGAGTTAGTTTAGGATTAGGCAGTGGGTTTTTATCGTGTATAAAGAATTAAAATCAAGGTGATAGGAAAAAAACATTATTAAAGGGAGAAATGTAAATTGTGGTATTTTCCAACAAATCTATTACAGGCCAATCTGATTTAATGGCTTATTATGTTTTGGAAAAGAGAGGGCTCAGTAAAATCTCTAAATTGGAAAAGTGATACTAAACTTTTATAGGGAGTGATATGCCAAAATGTCAGGGATAAACTATGCAAAGTGAAAGAAGAATTTTGGCCTACATATAAGTCAATAAACACATTAGCAGGCAAATAATCCCAGCTCTAGTTAGAGATGGATTTGATTGCTAAGTCACGATGGAGCACAGGGATCTAGGCGTCACTGAGGCTGTTCTTCAAAATTATCCTGATGTGCTGTTGAGATTCAAAAGGTCAATGCTAGGTTATTGTAAACAAGACCAAGGGCATCATTGATTATTCTGTCCATGAGCAAACTACTATGGTAACTGCTCCCAGGAGACTTGGCTCTGAGACAGACCCAGAAGTGGGAGTAGAGGGAGCTGGCCATGCAGGACCTGCTTTTCCACCCTGTGCAATAATTATCATGTGGCATTAACATACCCATAAAGACGGAATACCAGATGGGTGGCAGCATTGGTAAGAACCCAAATGGCATTTCTTGGGCTCTGTTAGATGTAAAAAAAATGGAAGGAGACACTCAGACAGTTACTACTGAGAAACTATAATGTGGAAGATACTCTCCGGGGTGCTAGGTAAAATACACAGATGAATTCCACAGGGTCCCCACCTATTGGAGCTCCAAGTCTACCCAGAGAAATAAGACAACTGCAACAAGAAGGAGATAGCAATTCTGCTATATAAAAACTATGAAGGTTTAAGTGGGTGTTCAGAGGAAGGAGAAATCAAACACAGGCATTTATTCATCCATTCCGCTAACATTTATTGAGTACTATTCTTCATTCATGTCTAACATCAATATTTATTTACTGTTTACTATGTGTTAGCCACCATTCTAGGTGTGAGGGACATAGCAGTGAACAAGACGAGGCCCCTATTCTCATGAAATTAAATTAGATTTTTGTTGTTGTTGTTGTTGTTAAGAGATGAAAATAAACCTAATAACATCAGATAGATAAGTGCTATGAGGAAAACAAAACAAATGAATGTGATGGAGTGGCTGGAGGTCAGTGGCTTCTTTATAGGGGATGTCCAAAAAAGTCTCCCGAAAAGTGGCCTCTGAAGTGAGACCTGCTGGTGAGAAGCAGCCTGGCACATGGAGATGTGAAGGAAGAACGTTCTAGGTAGAGGGAACGGCAAGGGCGAATGTCCTGAGGTGAGAAGGGACTTGATGTGTTTGAGAAACAGAACAAAAGGACAGTTACAGCTCAGTGACCCTGAGAAAGTGAGGCAGACTGGCTGGAGAAAGACCTGGTTCTTGCCTTTGAGGATCTCTCACAGCCTCCTGGGAAAAAGAGAACATGCAAGCATGACAACCAGAGGGGTGCACAGATAGATGAGAGGCATTTATTTTATTTTACATGTGAAACAGGAATTAAAGATGATAGGTTATCAACCCTGCTGACCCCTTGACGTGGGCCTTCCAGCCTCCAGAGCTGTGGGAAAATACATGTGTTTCTTAAGTCACTCAGTCTGTGGTACAGGAGCCCTAGCAAACTAATAACGCACTGTATCCAGGAGGAAGTTGGGATATTTGTGAATAGCATGAAGGACCATCATGATGTCTTTATTTACACAAAATAGACATAATTTTACTAGCTGTTAATCCAAGTTTATAGAAAAATTCCTTCACGTAACATTATGTAACATGTCTTCGTGTTTTTTTATGCTGACATCTCATTTTCATTATTAAATTACTGCATTCTATAGTCTAAAGTATTTAATTGGCAATTTTTGTGCTAAAAATATTAAAGTATTAATTGCAAAATCAAACAGTTAAAAAGACTGTAAAATTTTCAGTTAACATCAATTTTCAATGAATCAATAACTATGAGGTACCTAAAGGGGAAATGCAAAAAAATAAATAATAAAGATGACAGGTTATGAATTATATTTTCATAAAGAGCTAGGAACATAAAGCCGAGGAAGAGGGACTATGGGCAAGGACACTACAAACAAAAGTCCAGACCTGAAGCCGAGATCAGGCTATACTGCAGGGGTAGAAGCAAAGCAACAACTATCCGGGCCTGGGAGCCTAAGCTTTTCATACAATAGGATTTGAATGACCCCTGAAAGCTCAATAAGGTCACCCCCCCCACACACACACACACCCTTTTCCACTGGACACTTCTCAGGACTCACTGAGATCTCAGTTTCATTTATTTGACTTAAGCTTTTGCCCAATTACAATGCAAAGAACCCTAGGAGAAGAAATATTCTACTTAATGACTGGGCAGTGTATTATTGGTGCTCAATTTCTTAGGGTATTTAATCTTCAAGTGGTCTCTGTTAAGAGGGCAATGGCAACACCTTGGTGTGAATTTGTGTGGGAGATTATAGTTCTTCCATCTTTAGAATGAGGCAGGGGATAGGAATGAGGCCTGGGCATTGTCAGCATCAGAATAAACTGATAGTTTTAGGGAGACAGCAGAGAGGGCCTTATGAACTCAGGTTCATGGTCTAAGGACTGGCTTCACTGTGGAATCTGGAGAAAATGACTTAATTATTTGGAGTCCCAGTTGCCTTATCTGAACGAATGCCAGCCCAAGAGATTTGCTGTGGAGATTTCATTGGATAAGTAAAGTGAAAGTGCCTGTTAAGTTTATAAATGTCTGATGGCTCTTCTTTCCTTCTAAAGCCTTTAGCCCCAATTCAGGGGCGCGGTTGGGTATTCGGGGTCATCAGTCTGGGTGGGGCAAAGGGTATCCATAGGCTCTGAGGAGAAAGGGAGAACAAGGCAGGGTCACCAGGAGAATCTAGAACTTCTTACTAGGCAACAGAGAGGAAATAGGTAAAAAATGAAATTTAGCTTTATGCCCAAAAGGATTCTGAGTAGAAAAGCTATGGAGGCCCTGGAGTAATGGATTTTCTCCCTTCTTAAGGCAGGAAGCTAACACAGACATTGGTTTCAAGGGTGTTAAAATATAACAGGGCTAAAATAATTGATTGCCAGGATTTTTATTAGAAAGTCCAAACCTAAGAACCACCATCCCCACTTGCCAGAATTTAAACCAAGTAACTTCACATCAATCCAGAGTACCTCCAATGAGGGATTTACATAAACATTTACACTGCCTGGCCTGGGATTACAGCAAACAAACTTTAGTGATGTAAATTCCTAGGCCTCTTTAATACCACATTAGTAGGTTCACATCAATTGTTTCCTGCCAGGAAAATGGGTTTTTAAATGGGCTTCCATTTGGAGGTGGCTCAATGCCAGACTGAATAGGGCTTTTTGGAGGCACTGAAACACTCAGATGTCACTGGTTGTAATCAAAGCAACTTCAGCTCATGCAGTTTTATTTAATGCAATTATTTAAAGAAACAAGAAGGCAGAAATAAGGATCCTGGTATCAGAGGGACCGCGAAATCCATTGAAATGGCATCTACTGAAGGAGTCAGGTGACCTATGTTAGGCTCTTAGTCCTATTAATAAACTAAATGTAGGGCTTAATTGGATGAAGTGACAGATGTCTAATATTTTTCATGCTTATGTACACGGAACAGGTTCAAACCAGCCTCGCATAGATTCAGGCACTCACCCTCTAGGATTGGCCAATTTATTTTGAGGCAAGGAGGCACTCCCAAACATACCAGACTCCTTGGAACTATGTTAAGTGGTATTGATGATGGCCAAGCTGCCAAGGGTGTCAAATGCATTTAAAAGGGAGCAGAGCCCAGGCCTGATGCCCCCTGGGTGGGGACACAGATGATTTCAGGAGAGCATGGCCCCCAGCCAAGGATCTCATCCAACACAATGCGTATCAAGATAATATGAAGGATTTTGGAGTTGCAGCTCTTGTCTCTATACAGTTAGTGAGACTGTTGCTGTTGTTGTTATTAGCAGCATTTGACTTCTCTTTTAAAAAAAATTTTTTTTATTGATTTCAGAGAGGAAGGGAGAGGGAGAGAGAGAGATACATCAATGATGAGGAAGAATCATTGATCAGCTGCCTCCTGCACGCCCCGCACTAGGGATGGAGCCCGCAACCCAGGCATGTGCCCTGACTGGGATTTGAACCGTGACCTCCTAGTTCATAGGTTGATGCTCAAGCACTGAGCCATGCCAACCAGACTTGACTTCTCTTTTTATTCTCTTTGTTTAATTCCCCTTTAGAACAGACAGTGCAACATTGAGATGAGGGCCAGACTCTCAGCTAGATTCTCTGGGTTTGAACATTGGCTCTACCACTTACCAAATGGGTAACTCTAGGCAAGTCACTTACCCTCCCATGCCTTAGTTTCCCCGTATATATAATGGAGATAACAGTAACACCTACCTCAAAGATTTGCTTTGAGGGATAAATAAAATATGGACTACGTAGAACAGGTCTAGCATGTAATAGATAATCAATAAAGTCAGCTATTATTATTTTTCTGTCTGGGTGATTAGAAAAATAACACATTTACTATAAAGCAATTAGTACACAAAACTTTTTTTAATGAAAACTATCCATTACCATCCATGTTCCCACTATCCATAATAGTCTGAACGTTTTAGAAAGGAAGTATGGGGTAATAGTGGTAAAGACTAGTATTTGCCTATACAATATTTATTCTTTCCTCCTTCCTTAATAACTACACCCTGATTTTGTTGTGGGTTTTAAAAAAACAAAACACCTGTATTTCCTAGTTTTCTTTGCCAATAAGAGTCATCATGTGATTAATTTATGGGCAATGAGATGTAAATGCCCATTAATACTAGAATAGATAAATAAGTCATGGAATGAAGTGATGAGAATGGAAAAACTCTAACTCAACAACATGAATGAATCTTACAAATATAATGTTGAGCAAAAGAAGACAGACACTACTGAGTACACCTGGTATAATTCCATTTATATAAAGAACAAAAAACAGGCAAATAGACTGTTTTTAGAAATCATGATAGTGGTTACTTTTGGAGGGGTAGTAATTTTGGGTGGGAGACATGGGGGAGGCTTCTGGTATACGGTAATTTTGTTTCTTTTTAAATTATATTTATTGGAATAACTGGTTAATAACATGAATTTCAGGTGTACAACTTCATAATATGACATTGTGTGCTCAATTCTCTGCTTCTTAATTTGAGTAATGACTATATGAGCGTGTTCAGTTTGTGGAAATTCATTGACCCATATACTTATTATATACATTTCTGCATATATACTATATTTCCATAAATTAAAAGCAATACATGAAACTCTGATGGCAAAATTCCAAGCATTAGCCATTAGATGGTGAAATGCCAACTGTGTAAGTGTTTAGGAAGCTGCTGCCTCGCCTACGGATGAGTTTAGCCCTGTACATAACAGCTAAAGCTAATTTATTCTGCAGTCCTGAGAAACAACTATGCTCAGCAAATTAGCTTCAGAGGGTAGCCAGGATTCAAGATGACAATAGTGATTTTTCCCAAAGTGGGAAACATCTACATGAAGTCAAGTAGCCGTATCCAGTTGCAAGTCACCGTGACCAATGCAGCATAGCTAACATTCTATGAACTCTGAAAAAGGACTTGTACATATGTTATCTCATTGACTACGAGAGCTTTGAGAAGTAGCTATTATTCCCTTCATTTTACAGGTGAGAAAACGAAGATTCCAACACATACTGGACT
The DNA here is from genome assembly GCF_000147115.1 of Myotis lucifugus. Classification (NCBI taxonomy): domain Eukaryota; kingdom Metazoa; phylum Chordata; class Mammalia; order Chiroptera; family Vespertilionidae; genus Myotis; species Myotis lucifugus. The sequence goes on along the minus strand of NW_005871342.1, from coordinate 1,045,618 downwards.
CCTTGGAAAATGATGGGTATCCTTGATGCCTATTATTATTAAGTTATTATTAAGTCCTGTGTTATTCAGGATTCTGTTTATTGTCTTCAGAGGCACAACAAACTCTCAGGTGGTGAGGCATTGCTGTAGGATGTACATGAGGTGAGTAGAAACCCTGGAAAGGACTTATTGAATGTGCATTGTGTGCCAGACATTGTACCAGCGTTACCTGTTGTAGGTCAGGTTCCCCAGGACACAGACTCTGGGATGTAAGTTCACTGGGACGTGATCTCCGCACCAACTGAGAGGGAAGAAGGAAGCAGGATCAAGCGGAGGGAGAAGTGGAGTGATGATGAGGTCGTCACGGAAGCTCAGCCAGTCGTCCCACAGGAGGCCTCTGGAGCTGGATGGTCTCTTCTGTCCTAAATTGAGGTAAGGGGGAAGGCCTCTGTGCCCTCCCCACAGACCACTGGTGTGTCAGTGGAGGCCAGCTGACCCTGGGGAGGGGGCGTATTTGAGGTGACTGACTCCTCTCAGCTGAAGGCAGTTTCTGGAAGAGGATCAGCAGTCAACAGGCCATGTCCGGGCAGCGGGGGAGGAAGAGGAAGGGGAGGGAGGGGAAAGTGCCTTCGTCCTGAAGGGTGATGGGGCAGCATATCATGACACCTTACCTTATATTATTATTATTATTATTATTATTAATCCTCACCTGCGTATATTTTTTCCATTGATCTTTAGAGAGAGAATAGAAAGGAGGAAAGAGAGAAGAGGGGGGGGGAGAGAGAGAGAGAGAGAGAGAGAGAGAGAGAAAGAGAATGAGAGATGTGAGAGAGACTCATCAACTGGTTGCCTCCTGGGCCAGGGATCGAACTTGCAATGGAGACACGTACCCTTGCCTGGGAATCAAACCCAAGACCCTTTGGTGCTTGGGCCGGCACTCAAACCACTGAGCCAAACTGACCAGGGTGCATCTTATATTATTTAAGCCATTGACAATCCTATGAAGTAGTTATTATGATCATCATTTTCAGGTGAGGACATCTGAGGCTCAGAGAGGTCATCTAGCCTATCCAAGGCCACACAGCCAGGATGTGAGCCTGGTCAGACTGCCTGCAACAGCCAGATGCCCTCTAGTGCACCACCTGCCCCGAAAGGGGGCGAAAGGAAAAGCAGGGCGAGGGCGGAGGAACGCTGGAGAGAAATAACCCCGCCCACCTCATGATTTTGTCGGAAGTAGATGAGGAGAGGCAGGGAGAGTGGTAGGAGCACAGTCCAAGGTACCTGGCTGGCTTTCAATGCCAGCTGCGCTGCTTACCCCTTACCTTCTCTGTGCCTCTGTGTCCTCATTTGGGAAATGAAGAAAAATAAGAGTTTGTGCCTCGAGGATTATTATCAAGTTTAAGTGAAATAGTAAGTGTAAGACATGCCACGGGCCGGGCACTGTGCTGGGCCTACACTGAGTACCTGCTAAACATTAACTGTTATGCTCACATTCCCATGGAGGTGACTCTTTGAAAGTGCAGGTCCTCTTCTCTGGAGGGCTCTGCTGAGTCCTGCCTGCCGTAGGCAAAGAATGACGCCTCTCCCCGAGCACCATACACACGGCCTCATCGCCAATAAAGACTCTCAGTTGCTCCAGGGACCTGGATCGTTTAAGAATCCAGTTTTTAGACGGTCAGGGGAACTCCAGAAATTTGAAAAGGAACCAAGTGCCAACCACACCTAACTCTTCAATGCATAATCCTGGAGGTAGAATAAATAAAAGAGGACTGTTAAAATAGCTCTTTCTTGTCTGCCAAACAAAATACCTTTTATGGAAGTCAGTCTTTTAGAAATCTTGGACAGTGCGTGAGTGGAGGCTGTTCACCTCTCAAAGAAGCCTCAGTTGAGTTTGTAATCCTTATCCCACAGGCTTGGGCGAGGAGTCGTTAGCTTTGTTGCTGCAGTTTTCCCGCTACTTCCTCTGGAAAGCAAAGCACAGGGATCTAAAACCTCAGTGCATGTTTCTTAGGTGTGTGGCCAGTGTTTTACTACCACATACCCCCTGGAGCCACTCAGTAACTCAAAGGGAGTTCTGCCTTCCACTCAGTCCTGCCCACCACATAGTCAGAAAGAAAAAAAAAAAAGCACCCAGAGTTGTCAACCACTCTTTTAAAAAAATCATTATTTTTAGGGAAAATATGATTTATTCAAGTGTAATGGGTTAAATGGTGGCCCCAAAGTATGTCCACCTGGACCCTGTAAATGGGACTTTCCGTAGAAAATGAGTCTTTGCAGATGTAATTAAGGATCTCAAGATGGGATCATTCTGAATTATCTGCGTGGGCCTTAAATCCAAAGGCAGGGGTCCTTATAAGAGAGTGGCAGGGGGAGCTTTGAGACACACAGAGATGGCCAGTGAAGGTGGCAGAGACTGGAGTTACGCATCCACAGCCAAGACACACCGATAGCCAGAAGCTGGAAGAGGCAAGGGAGGATGTTCCCCTAGAGTCTTCAGAGGAATGGCAGCCCTGCCAATACCTTGATTTTGAACTTCTGGCCTCCAGAACTATAAAAGAATGAAATTCTGTTGTTTTGAGCCACCAGGTTGGTGGCAATTTATTACAGAAGCCAGAGGAAACTAATCTCAATTGTTTCCTGAATAACCAATGAGTATATCTGTACTATCCATCAAGATGTTTATAATTCTTTCATATATTCAGTAAATAAAAAGTACCTGTTTTAAACAAGATGATCCAACTTTTATTTAAAACAATGCATGGCAATTATCCATTGCCTAATGAGTGTTTGCTCTACATAGTTTTTCAAAATGAGAACTTAGAAGGCCTTACACCCAAACATGCACTTATAAAAAGGCCCCAGAACCTGTCCTCTTGTCTAGATTTGAGGAAGTCACTGCTGGGATACGGCCACTCTCCCTCAATGGTCTGGAAAAGTCTACTTCTTCCCTCTCAATAGACCTAGACCAGAGATAAAAAAAAAAATTCAAATGTCCTCAGGAGCCAGACAGGTATATTCTTCAATGAAGTGGGCCCCATAGACGACATTCAGGCATATTGGTTACTATGGCAACACAGGCAGAGCATCGTTGTCTCAAGTTGCCTCCTTGTTGCCACAGAGGAGTTAGGCTGAATGTTACCAAATCCCTTGATTTTTTTAACAGGCACTGGAAATTTGGATTTTTTACATAAAATCTTGTTTTTTTTTTTAAATGTGGGCATCTAATTCAAATCCTCTTAAAACATTTTTCAAGCCAAATAAAATATGGAAGCTCAGATCTCTAGGTTTCCACTTATGGTTTAGAAAACCTTTATAAATAAGAGCCATTCGACTCCAGAGAGTAAAAGAAACCCAGGCTTCAGAAACACAAGGCCTGGGCTCCTTGGGTGGAGGAGATACGGAACAATCCTCTCATTCTTTCCTGATGAACCTACAGCCTTGAACACAGATACAGTTAATTTTGTATTATTCTGCCGCATGAAATTTTCATAAATTGCCCTGCTAGGTAAGCACCGTGCCAGGCATAAGGCAAATGTTCAATGAATGCTACCTATCGCCTTTGATATGATAGGTATACATTTTCTCCTCCTCCTTTGGATAGAACAAGAGTTGGGATGGGGTTGAATAAGCAGTTCCCAGAACGGGATGGAAGAGCCTCTACTCTTCAGCCATCTTTGTGGTCAATATGCATTGCCCAAGTCCACAGGATGTGTTCAAAGACAGTGGCTCTATTTCCTTCATTGCTCTCAGTGCCAAGCAGAGCAATAGGAAACTTCTGTTGCAGCACCAAAGGCAACAGTTCTTAGTGTTCACTTTGGTCCCCAGCACTACTGCTCCCCATCCTCATCAAAAGTCCAGTCCTGCCCTAGCTGGTTTGGCTCAGTGGTTTGATTCCGGTCAAGGGCATGTACCTCAGTTGCAGGCTCCTTCCTGCCTGGGCCCTGGTCGGGGCTCATGCAGGAGGCAATGTTTCTTTCACATTGATATTTCTCTCTGTCTTTCCCTCACTCTTCCACTCTCTCTAAAAATCAATGGAAAAAATATCCTCGAGTGAGGATTTAAAAAAAAGAAGAAAGTCCAGTCCTCCTGGGGAATAACATGGAAGCATCTGGTCCACTTTGACCTTTCTGCCCTGGGGACCCCTCTGCCTATTGGACAATCCAGCTCCAACACCTCTAGGAGCCTAGGGGTTAGGGTTAGATGAGGAAGAGGCTTTTAAATCCCCCCAGGGAACTAAAGCAGGACAACTACCCAGACTGCTTGAAGGAGTGGGTCCAGAATCATGAGAAACACATTCCTTCCCCCCACTTTCTTTCCCCTTACTGCAGGAAACAACAAATTAATCTCAATGGATCAAGTTACTACATTATTATTAGGGAGAAAAACTCTTTAAATCCGGATTTTGGAGTCTGTGCAGGAATCAGAAATCACTGATCTCTGGCTTCCATTAGAAAAGCTAACAAGCCGAGCAGTGCCCAGGAAGGTCAGCAGAGACCAACAGCACAGGCAAGAGCAGCCGGGGGGGGGGGGGGGGGGGCATTTATTTTGGGGAGGACTATGAAAACAGTCTCATTGGGCTCTTCAAGATTCTCGTCTCTCAGGTTTAGCGGAAAGTCTTGGGGGATGGGGTGTGGGGGATGACAGGATATATAGCTTCCAGGCCTAGACAATGACTTGCTCTCAGTAGGGCTCAGTCAAGTTCATTGCTCAAACACCTCCAAGAAGCTGTGTGAACGAGAGAAAGCCTTGCTCTCTCTTCATCCCAGCTTCTTCTCTAAAACATGACTAACATCAGCACACAGTCTATTGCACAGAACTATTGTTCAGATCAAAAGAAAAAATACATGTATTTTTTTTAATGTAGGCAATATGCTTTAAAATTTGCATTTTGAAAAGTTAGAAATGCCCTTGAGTAAACTGCCAACTCCTCACAGAAGAGATAAACTTTTATTCTCCTCGGAACAATAAGATCCTAGCTATTCCGTTAAAACTCTAACATAGCCTTGAGTATTATCTAAGAATTTGTTACACATTTCATAAACATTGTTAACTAGGATGACTGGTTAGATAGGTTACTGTGATTTAGGATTATGGTATTTATTCCAAAAAGTTTCTGAAACAACATGAATTACCATATATCATACTAGAGGGTTAAAATAAACAGTTCTTTTAAAGTTTTTAAAGGCTATGCAATGATCATGCATTTTGATAACAAAGCAGCATTAGGTCAGCACTTACAGTGCAATTATAATTCTATCCACTGTGAGTCTGAAATTTAAAATAATACTCGGGCTGATATCCTCCATACCAACTCAGTTTTAGCTCAGGAGACAGTATAGTCTACTTTTCAAATTTCAGAGCTTAAGATGTTAGAACAGTGTATTCAAGTAATTTTTTTAGACTTTTGATTCTTAGGCTCACTTTTTAAAATTAACAATAATACTGCCGAAACCGGTTTGGCTCAGTGGATAGAGCGTCGGCCTGCGGACTGAAGGGTCCCAGGTTCGATTCCGGTCAAGGGCATGTGCCTGGGTTGCAGGCACATCCCCAGTGGGAGATGTGCAGGAGGCAGCTGATCGATGTTTCTCTCTCATCGATGTTTCTAACTCTCTATCTCTCTCCCTTCCTCTCTGTAGAAAATCAATAAAATATATTAAAAAATAAAATTAAAAAAATACTATGTTAATAAAGTCACTTATTCCATGTTTTATAGAGAAAATAACTTGAAAAGATATTAGAATAATTACTATCTACTATTTGTGTTTTCCAGACACTTTTGAGATACAATAATAAAGCAAAAGAATTATAGAATTTGAGGGGACCTAAGAGAACTAGTTGATTCTCTAATTTTACAGATAAAGAAACTGGGCCCAGAGGTCTGGGTGAAGTGACCTGCCCAAATTGATGTTACTAAATTATGCATAGTCAAACTTATTTCTAATTATTTTAGAAAGATAGACATTATAAATTAGTCTATTTGTGCAAGTACACCCCTCCCCTTACTGTGGATGGGTTATAGTCAGAGGATCTGCATAATATAATTTATGAATTGATACACTTTGAACTTACAATAACTGAACTTGAAGGTCTGCTCTCTGAGTATATAAAGTGAAACAAAGGGAACTTAAGTAGAATGGGTCAATGTGGAATATTCCAGAGGTGGGTAGAGCTGACCTAAGACTCAGTGTGTGGCCACCCATATCAGAATCACCAAGAACAGTGGTATTCAAGGTTGTTTTGTTTGTTTGTTTGCTCAAAACACCCTAAAAGAATTTTTTATCACAAGTTTATGACATAACAGATAACATTTCTGACATGATATAAATATAGACATTCTAAAATAAAACGGTCACATAAAATTCAAAGGTACCTAAAATTATATCAACATCACAATGATTATAATTACACGTTAAAAACAAAACCAAAAAAAGCTGGAACAATCCCTTCTTTAACATTTGAAATTTTACATCGTTTCTCTCCTCCTGATTCTTCCATTAAATGGGACAACCACAAAACCTTTGCAAGGACCCAGGGACTCAGTTCTGGCAGAAGGTTGACAATTGGCCTCTCTGAAAATGTGGTAGTGGAGATGAATCCAGGGCAAGGAGCTGCCAGCAGGGGCGACTCCATTCTGCACAAGGGCGCAAAGAAGAGCACCAAATTAGGTGGGCTTGGAAAAAGTACCACGAAGCAAAGCAGCTATGGAGAAGTTATGGCTCAAGAGGCCTCCCAGGGCCTCCGAGTCTTTGAGGGAGGCAATCTGATTAGATGCCAACCAAAACAAGAAAGTGGGGTTGCTCAAGGGCAAGGCAGTGTGGATCCAGGTCCTGTCCGGCTGAACCTGCTTCCCCCTTCCCAGGCCTCCGGATGCTCCCACACCCAGATGCAGCAGCCAAGAGGTTCGCAAATGCAGTCTTCCTTTTCTCTAGTGAGCAGTTAGATTTGAATCTCAATTTTAAGTATGCAAATTAACTAGGATGTCTCAGGTCTCCGTTGCATGGAATCCAAAAAGGGAAACTTGGAATTAGCACACCGATAGTCGATAGTCGTTTCAATCTGCTCTCTAGCAAGTCCCCTGTGGTCCCTGTAATTAGCTGGTTAAACCTTCTCCTCAGGTCACACAGCTGAACTTGAGCCAGGGGGGCTTACACACATGAACCAATCAATTCAGAGTTTACTGTCCAGAGAGAAAAGAGAAAAATCTGCCAGCATCTTCTACTCATCCATGCAAGGTTCCCAAGAGCAGAACTCAGCCCTCGTCTCCTCTCACTAGAATTACACCCAGGAGAGAGGCGCACCTAATGTAACTTCTAATAGAGCCACCACGCAGCCCTCTCGGACAAATTACACCAAAACAAGTCAAAGCAAAACACAACTGTCTTTACTAGTTTTATAAGGAATTGCCTGGGAACCATTCCTTTTCAGACCTAATTATAGAGTCAGTTTTGAATTACAGAACAAGATGGTCTGAAAGTCAGTGTTCAACAAGCAGAACAAACAAACACGCAAAGATAAAATGCAGCGGGCTTTCCCTGAGGGCTGCTGCCAGCGACAGCAGAAAGGGTTCTCTTTCACCAAGTCTGAGGTGCCCTGGAACACTTCACACCGCTCCCAGGAGACGGTTCCCCAAACTCCCCCTTTGCAAAGCACTCCTGTCATAAATAAACAAACTACATTACCCAGAATTCTCTTTGTTCAGACCTAGGGCTACATTTTAAACCACTCTGTAATTGTAAAAAAGAAAAGAAATGTTTAAATGTGACAACCTTTTGAAATACAGAGTTGACTCAGCTCGTTTCACAGCTTGTCACCAGTGCCCATGGGCATGTTTTTAAAGATAAAAATACTAAACTATTAGACTATGCCAGGATCAGCAAAGCCTAACAGAGCAACAACCCAATGCTTTTTACATTCAGTGTATACATTATACTTCACTCAAACATTAGCATGCAGCAGAAGCACCCGAAAGGCTTGCTAAAACACAGATTGCTGGGCCCCCAACCCCACAATCTCTGATTCTGCGCGTCTGATTCTGCAGGTCTAGAATGAGCATTTCTAACAGGTTCCCAGGTGACGCCCATGCTGCTGGTCCCGGATCACATTTGAAGGCCCACTGATTTAGATGATCCACATGGCCTGTTCCAAATCTGCGGGCAAAGCAGGCCCACAGTTCCTGGTTTCTACAAGCTTTGATCTAGCAGGATCTGTGGAAACGAAGACCCTAGCCTTCTGAAGCGGTGTTGGGAAGGCTGAAAGGCAAAGCAAGTAGGTCAGAAAGATGCAAAAACAGACACTATGTGGTTCAACTTCATTTTCCCAGGTGAGGAAATTTATGCTTAGAGCAGTGGTTCTCAACCTTCCTAACGCCGCGACCCTTTAATACAGTTCCTCATGTTGTGGTGACCCCCAACCATAAAATTATTCTCATTGCTACTTCATCACTGTAATTTTGCTACTGTTATGAATCGTAATGTAAATATCTGATATGCAGGATGTATTTTCATTGTTACAACTTGAACATAATTAAAGCATCGTGATTAATCACAAAAACAATACGTAATTATATATGTGTTTTCCGATGGTCTTAGGCAACCCCTGTGAAAGGGTCGTTCGACCCCCACAGGGGTCGCGACCCACAGGTTGAGAACCGCTGGCTTAGAGGGAATCCATTTGTGCAAAGTCCCCCAGTGAATCTGTGATTGTGCTGGGGTAAGAAACCAGATGTCGTGGCTCTTGCCAACACTGGAATGAAATGGGACCAGCGGACCTGGCAAGAAATGGGGAAGCCAACACGATTGTGAGTCATACGGATGTCTCCGCTGGCTCCCTACCTTGGCATTTTCCCTGCACTGGCAGGGGTATCATTCTTCTGCTCACATCGCCAGCCCAGGAATTCCTCCCCTCCCTTCCTTTTTTATTTAGCTCCTTTATAGCCTAAGACAGGCAGTCAAATTGGGCAGCCAAGTAGCCACAGCATGCTTTAGTTACAGTGTTGGGAGGGTGAATGAATGGATGAAGAACCATCTGTTTACTTTTCTATCTACCTCCTCTATGTGATAGCAAGCAACAAGAGAATCTTTGGAAACACCCACCAGACCCTAAGCATCAAACTGCTACTCTGTTATTTATAAAGCAATTTATAAGAAAAAAATCGTTTAGGCACACCAATCACTCCCACCAGCCACCAGGGGTCACATAAGCAGAAGTTTTCACTAGACCTTGCTAATTCATAAACCTACCCTCTTCCTCCACCGGCCTCGGTTACAACACATAATTCAGCAACTAGAATCCCTTGAAGAAGAAAAGAAAACACCTATAAAACTGGTCTTTTTCTAATTCCAGAGACATGAACGCCGTTAGGAGTTCAGGGCAGGGTTCACAACCATCCATTATCTGAAAACATAGATATACAGATAAACCATTACTTCGGTAAAGATACATCTTCTAACCACCACTCAGCTGGGCATTGTGTGTGTCCTTGAATTGAAGAATGACCACGTTTCATTGTCTTAGCCTTGAGCATGGTTATCATTGCCAGTAACTGAAAAGCTTAATTTGAAAGATGGCCATGTTGCCTAACTTGCACATGCCTTTCATTCAGTTAGCCGGGGCTGCTGGAAGCGCTGTTACAAGCGAAAAATCTGACTTCCCAACAGCTCCTCAGGTGCCAGCTCGAAGCCTGTGCAGGTCCGCCTGCCAGGGCTGGGGCTGAAACCACAGCTACGTGCTGAGCTTTTTGCAGCTCAGCACCGGCTGGTGCAGCTGTTGCATTGGCCAAAGAAAGTGCTGGCAGCCCCAGGAGAAACACAGACTTAATTCACTTACACGAACTTTCCAGAAACAGTGTTTTAAAAAGCATTTAAGGCAGACCAGGTGCACTTATTTTCTTTTTAAATCTCATTGCTCTGTCAGGTACTCCCAATTATGGTTTTAATACTCTGTATGTGCAGCATTAACCATCCCTTGTTGCATTATACATTATAATGTATGAGAGGTCCAGTGCACGAATTTGTGCACGGGTGGGGTCCGGCTGGGAGGGGGGAGGGGGCATGGGAGGTTGGCCAGCTCTGCCTCCAATGGGGGGTGTCTATCAGGGGCAGGGCCAGCTGGGGGGAGAGGCCGTGGGCAGTTGGCCGGCGGCCCCACCCCCTGGTCAAACTCCTGGTGGAGGGGACAATTTGCATAGTAGCCTTTTATTATATAGGATAAGTATGCTTTAAAACATACTTAATGTGTATTATTTTTATATACTTGTTTATCATTTCTACAAACCCTTGCTTATCACCCACTCATTAAAAAAGTAACCTTTCTGCCCTAACCGGTTTGGCTCAGTGGATAGAGCGTCGGCCTGCAGACTCAAGGGTCCCAGGTTCGATTCCAGCCAAGGGCATGTACCTTGGTTGCAGGCACATACCCAGTAGGGAGTGTGCGGGAGGCAGCTGATTGATGTTTCGCTCCCTCATCGATGCTTCTAACTCTCTATCCCTCTCCCTTCCTCTCTGTAAAAAATCAATAAAATATATTTTTTAAAAAAGTAACCTTTCTTCTGAAAAAAATAAAATAAAATAAATAAAACATACTTAATGATAATTAATGATTTCTTGGTAGATTTCTTTAGATGTATAACATCTAAATATCTATGCTACAATCTATGCTACAGTACTAAATATATATATATATAATGAGTTGCTATTTAGATTGCAAGGAATTTTATTAGAAGTTTTTAAGCCATGCATACTTCCTTTAAATAAAACCATTTATTTGTGTGTGTGTGTGTGTGTGTGTGTGTGTGTGTGTGAAAGAGAGAGAGACTGCTCAGATATAAACAAAAAAAGAAAGCTGATTCAATTCAGTATGTCACGCTGTTAAAAGACTTGCAGCAGGGTAGGGAGACTGGATGAAAGAAGGTGAAGGCATTAGCGTTTTTATATTTATATAAAACGCATAGACACAGACAACAGTGTAGTGACGGCCAGAGGGAAAGCGGGGGGGGGGGGGGGGGTCACGGGGGGGGGGGGGGGGTGCCAGGTGGCGATGGGCAAAGAAGGGGGAAGTGGGGACCAAAAGAGACTTTGCTTGGGGCGATGGGCACACGATGCAGTGCACACGATGTTTTATTGAGTTGTACACTTGAAACCTGTATGGTTCGCAAACCAATGTTCGCAATAAATTCAATTAAAAATAAATTAATTATTTTTAAAAAAAGACTTCTAGCAGTCAGCTGTTTCTTCCATAAACAGGAGGTGCAATGAAACTTCATAATGGGAGGGGGGTGTTGGACTCAAGTGATCACGTAGGTGAAAATTGCCAAGAACCTGAATAATTTTGAGAAATATTCTCTGTGGCCCTTCACTACACTTTGAAAGCATTCAGGCCACGAGTACTCCAGGCCTAGCACAACAAAAGACCTCCCTATGCCAGCAAGTAAAATCAAGTGCCAGAGCCATCCTTAAAGGTAAATATTTGGGGAGGCAGCTGTTTGCATAATGTGATTTTAAGTGTGACAAGCACCCCACCCACAGAACAGCTATGCTACAGGCCGGGTCACGGATGCCTGCAATTCTGCCATGAAGGAGTGTTTCCATCCCAGTCCAAAACGTAGGAATCATCCTTGACTCCTCTCTCTCCTTCTCTGACCCCCATGTAATCCATCACAAATTCCTCTTACCGAGCTCTTGACTCTGGCCCTTTATCTTCATTCCTCTGACAGGACGCTAGTTCAGGTCACCAGTCCACTGCTGCCTGGGTGACTGCCTTGGCTCCTGACCTGTCTCTGTGCCTTCAGTCCGTTCTCCACACTGCAACTAATGTGATCCTTTAAGATGCAAATCTGACTACGACAATCCCAGCTTAAAACCATTAGCTGGCTCCTCAAAGCAGTCAGGATCAAGCCCAGATTCCTTAACACGGTCTACAAGGTCCTCACAGTCTGGCCACTGTTGACGGCTCCAACCTCATTTCTTGCCACCGCCTCCTGTCAGCACACTCACCTCTTCTCGATCTCTCATTCTTGCTTCCAGGGCTTTGTACACATCATTCTTTGGCTGAGAACACTCCCTCCTACTTTCTACTCTTCTCCCCAAAGTCTACATAACCCTACATTTATCCCTATTTAGCACTTTTCACTATGTAAGCTTTACTCCTATGACTGTCTAATTTTCCCCCCAATTAGACTATGTATTTCATGAACAACAGACTGTCACTAATTCACAACTGTATTTCCGGGACCTAGTACAAGGCTTGTCACAGAATAGCCACTCAATAAATATTTATTGACTAGATCAGCAAATGAATTTTAATAACAGCATTATGTTCTATGAGCATAGGGATGTTGAGAATTGACACTTCAGTGTGAATTAGTTCTGAGGAACCAGGGGACAACATAAAGGCAGTGAATAGCCAACAGAGAAGAGCACTGGGAAGGAATGGAAGAGCAGATACTATTGGAGAGGTCAGAATGGCCCTTCATGGGTATAAAGAAAATAGCAACCAAAACTCTAGTGCCATCCCTGACCTCATCCGTGAGGTCACCACTAATGAAAGGTCCATTCGGTGGCATGGTTAGAAATCAAGGTCCCTGCACTGAGACCGGTGGCTTCACCCAAGACTGGCCAGGTGGCTGTGCCCTAACCCCAGGCCTATATCACACAGAAGTTGCAAGGGCAAGACGAAGACAGGGAGATCTTTTCATCCTGGCCAGTTTGACTGAACTCGGCTAAACATAGAAGGCTGTGACTAACTTTTTGCTTATCACAACCTTTCAGAAAAGTATTAAAATTTCACCAGCCCATATATTTCCCTCCCCAACTAAGCTCTTTATCTCTGATCAGCGTAAAAGAAGGATAATACTGCACGCCAAATTAGTGTGTTTGTTTATCTGACTACTGGCCTCAATCAATCACTCAGTGATGTTTCTGAGCAAGGGGAAAAAATAGCTTCTTCCTCCCGCCCTGAGATTAGCCACATTCTCCAAGGTTCAGCCAGCCACTTCTGAATGTTTTCCCCTCTGGATTATTTCCTTGGTGAACCAGTTCTGTATCATGGCTCTCAATTTTAGATTTCTGTCCCAAACTAATGATTCCTAAATCTAAAACACCCACCCTGATCTTACAAGCAGACTCTAGGCTCACATTTTTCATTGTCTATTGGATTTTTCCTTTGAATATCTCACCAAGACTTCCGACTCAACAAGTTCACACTAACTCATTATCTTGCCCCCTCAAAAGGACATTGACCAACAGCTGCACTGTCCTTACTGTGGTACCACCATTCTCCCAGTCACATGTCAGAATACTTCAGTTTTCCCGCTAGAACATAATCTACCACCTCCTCAATGAGGTCCACCTTGACTACTCCATATAAAATCACAACTCCATGGACCCAGCATTCTTGATCCCCCCATCTGCTTTGTTAGTTTCATAGCATCCCACTAGGATGCAAGCACCACTGAAAATAGGGGTCTGTGTCCGTTTTTATTCACTGATGCCATCCAATGCCTCAAACAAGGCCTAGCACACAATACTGCTCAAAAATATTTGTTGGATTAATTAACTCACACCACAAGTATATATAACGAAGAATATATTTTAAAATACCTCTCTCCTCTAAAATACCTCTCTCCTCTAACTAGAACTTACACTCCATAAAGTAGGAGACTTTGTTTTGTTCATTGCTATGTCCCCAGAATCTAGAATAGTGCCAGGTATTGCAGGTATTCAAATTTAAAAAAAAATTGTTGAATGAATGAATGGGATAGGAACTCATTGAATTCCTTTTAACAACTAACTATAATGCACTGAATGAAGATAGGTGGTAGAGTTAGGAATAAAATGCCATGGGAGCTGAGGAGTGACAGCAGTTCACACCTGGGTCTTGAAGGAGTTCATCTGCTCTACATGCCAGGCAAAAGCCCTAGAAGGGACTAAAGTGTATGGTAAAGGGCGCTACTCCTCAGATGTCACTCACATATGATCGATCACCTGGGACTCTTGCTAAAATAGATTCTGGTTCAGTGGAGCTGAGGTGAGCTCTAAGATTTGTCATGTCTAACAAGGTTCCTGAGGTTGCTGGCTCTCGGACCTTGCATTGAGTAATAACTGTGCTCAACTCACTACCCCTATTCCTTCATTTTCTTTAATAGATTCCCATTTTGTTCATGTTCCTAACCCTCCTTCCCCCAGTACTCAATCCTAGCCCCAGCCACAGGGTTAGACTAGGATTGGGCTCAAAGCCAATCAGTATAAGGCATTCTTCTGGCTGGTTACTGGAGAGAATGGGGATGGGGACTAAGGATTTACAGTCTATGTTTAGGGGAAAGGTTTCTCTCTCCCTTCTGCTGTCCTTACACAAGGAAGCATGCGGCTTGATAACTACAGGCAGTCATCCTACACCACGAGGAGCAGAGGTCTTAAGGGAAAGCAAGTGCCTAGAGCGCTGAGTGAGGAGAGGAAGAAAACCTGCATCCTTAATGGTATCTCTCGGCTGCTGACTACACTGAGCCTGGAGCTGATCTGATCTGATCAAGTAAATGTACTTACTGTTTAAGTCAACTTGAGGTCAAGACTCATCTTATTTGCAGCAGAAATCATTCAAATGGTTACCTATAAACTTTTTTTTAATAGGGAATAAATATTTATTGAACACCTACTGTGTCCCAGGCACCATCCTGAAGAAACAAGACAGATATAATCCGTACCCTCATAATCCCTATCTATCGTCTAGAACAGCCGTGGGCAAACTACGGCCCGCGGGCCGGATCCGGCCCGTTTGAAGTGAATAAAACTAAAAAAAAAAAAAAAGACCGTACCCTTTTATGTAATGAGTTCACACAAACACTCCATCCATGCTTTTGTTCTGGCCCTCCGGTCCAGTTTAAGAACCCATTGTGGCCCTCGAGTCAAAAAGTTTGCCCACCCCTGGTTTAGAAGATAAAATAAGTTGATAGAGTTCAAGTTAATGAGAGTAACAAAATTTCACTTTATGTATTTATTTCCTTGGATGGAGACTACTCCCTCCCTGGCTCTACTTCTGAAATAGTTCTGATTAATCATCTGTTCCCCTAATCCTGAATCAGAGCTTTGCCTCCTCACACTTGAAAATGGCAGCAGTATCCTCATTCCTCTCTCCAATCCAATATACAAACTAGTACCCCATCAATTTTCCTAAAGCATTAAATTCATGGAGTAAAAAACCTCCAGGAACCATCCTTGCTTATAGCAGTGATTTTCAGGGTACTTTTATTGTGATTTTTATCTTTAATTTAATTTTTTAGAGAGAAAGAAAGAAAGAGAAACATCTATTTGTTTTTCCACTTATTCATACGTTCATTGGTTGCTTCTTGTATGTGCCCTGACCAGAGATCGAACCCGAGACCTTGGTGTATCAGGACACGCTCTAACCAACTGGACTACGCGGATAGGGTTCAGGTTTGTTTTATTAAAGCAAGGAACAGTTTCTTTGAAGACAAAAAATTGTTTCACAAAGTCCCAATGTATAAAACACATAAACCAGTGTTATGCTGTGAAAGTAAGGCGGTGTGAGGGGCAGCCAGGGTGTCGCCTGCCCTACCCCAACTTATCCCACATCCCCTGCCCGACTTAGCCTCCCAGCACACAACCCCTGAGAAGCTGTGAAGTTCAATTGGTGCCTTCATTTCACAGTTTCACAAACACTGGTCACGTGGGACGGTAACATCAAACACTCCCACTTGTCATCCCATTATCTGCTTGTTATCTGCCCCCATTCTTGACTCACATTGGTCAGTCTTCCCACAGCCCTTCAAACACACACACTCTTTCTCAAGTCCTTGCTCAGGCTCTTTCTTGTATCAGGAATGTTGTGTGTCCACCTCTTTGTAAAAGAGATTCACTTGCACAACACAGCACACGTGCTCCATGCTCCCTGCACCACAGAGCAGGCATTACCAAGCCATCCCAGTCCATCCGGCATTGTTTCCTCTGATCCTAGTAGCCTCACATGCATCAAATCAGCCAATCATTATCAATCCACAAAAGCAAAAAATTTAAAATTTTTAATTAAAAGAATTTTTATTAAAAATTATTTTGAAAAAGAAATGTCTTTTAACCCCTTGTAGTAAATATAGCTCTCATCCTGTCATTCAATAAACTCTTATTATCACTTAACTAGAGGCCTGGTGCACGAAATTTGTGCACTCAGGGGGGTTCCTCAGCCCAGCCTGTGCCCTGTCGCAGTCTGGGAGCCCTCGGGGGATGTCCCACTGATGCCCAACAGGGAGCGGGCCGGAGCGGGCCTAAGCCGGCAGTCAGACATCTTTAGAGGCGGGAGAGGCTCCTGCCAGCGCCACTGTGCTTTCCAGCCATGAGCCCAGCTTCTAGCTGAGCAGCGCTCCCCCTGTGGGAGTGCACTGACCATCAGGGGCAACTCCTGCGTTGAGCGTCTGCCCCCTGGTGGTCAGTGGGCGTCATAGCAACTGGTCGTTCCACCGTTCGGTCGATTTGCATATTAGCCTTTTATTATATAGGAGTATAAAAACGTTTTATGTGTGGTTCCTCAGTTAGACTATAAAAAGCTGGAGAGTAAGGCCTATATTTTCTCTTTCTTTCCCTTGAATTTCTAGCTCAGTTCTAGAAGTTCACCTAGTAGTTACTAAGAGAATACACATTAGAGGAATGAATAAAATAAATATTAATTTGTGCTTTAAAGCATGCTTAGATGATTACCTCAGACAATCAAGGCATGAGGCAGCCCAGCAGCCAGAAGAAGTACATTTGGCATCCAGAACATGAGCTTCTCTCCCATGAGCACTTGTGGCCGTTTTGTCCTCTGGGCCTCGGTTTTCCTCATCTGTAAGAAGCGACTTGATTAGATTATTTCTGAGGGAAGACATTAGGGATGGTTTTGAGTTTGCTGGGAGAAGAAGCACTCAGATGACCAGGTGGCCTGTGGAGCAGGGGCCCATGGGAAGGATGTAGGACATTCTCCATGTCCCTGCTGTCATCTGGGTCCCTAAACTTCCAGGCCGTGGCCATATGCCAGGCCTCATGGAGAACCCGAACAGCAGCTACTGACAGGGAGCCTGACGGACTGCCCTTCATCAGTCTATCCCTATTGCAAGCTGCCAAGAGCAAACACTGTCAAAGGCAGTTAACCGCCCCCTATTCAGCCTACAGGTGATTGGATTGGACACCAATCCCTGGTCTAACCAGCTGGGCCAACCTCTCAGGGTTCCTTTCACTCAGGGGAATATTCTAGCATTTTATATAGGAAGGAACTGGTTTGGGCCACTGTCTGCAGAAAAGAGGGCTGCAGGTATGGCACAAACCTAGTGCCCCATAAACTCTTCTCCTCTTCCAAAATGTTTTCTGTGATTTAACCAAATAATGCCAATCCTCATTTTAAAAAAAAGTATTTAGAAATGTGCATTATGAATGAAAGATAACATTTTTCACTTAGTAACTTAATTTTTCTGCACAGTAGAAAGTACACAGAAAGTAGAACTAGAGAGGAGGGAAACTGCACAAATGCATAAAAACCAACTCCCTAAAGACCTTCTGGGATCCAGAAACCTTAAACATAATACAGTATTCCTCCAGTATTTAAAAAAACATACGTTTTAAAGAGGACACAGAGTATGAAAGTGTTTATAGCCGTCTAATGTGTCACTCATTCAAACACAGCCTGCGATGTATGCTGATTACAGAGAAATGAAACGTTTTTCTCTCCACCTCATTGTGAGGGTGGGTAGGTAACATGGTGATGAAAAGTTTGGACTCCCTGTGCGAGAAACCTGGCATAGAACCCTCGGTTTCGCCATTTTTATCACCCATGTGACTTTAAGAAACTGTCTTAACTCTGTAAGCCTCCATTTATTTATTTGAAAAGATGGGGATCATGATGCCCACATCATAGAATTATTGTGAGGATTAAGTGAGATGATCCATAAGTAAAGCCCCTATGCTTGTCTGAGTCCCCATAAGCTTTTATTATGAACTATAGCGATTCTTAATTCTAAGCTTCCTCTCCTTCCCTATCCAAACAGCACTACCTCACAGTCTCAGTTCATCAACGGCTTTGCAGAAATATGCTTAGAGATGACATAGGTTTAAGAGAGAAAGAGGAGAAATGTGAAAGAGAAAGAGAGGAGAGAGGGTAGTTGTCGGCCCTCTGAGGACACGTCAAGCCAGCCTCAGCCTCTCAGGCCCGCTCAGCGGGAGCAGCAGGGGTCCCGGGGCTGAAATTCCATTCCCAGGTAGCTCACAGGGCAGATCTGGTCACCGCGGGGATGTGCAGACTGTGCCCACCTGCTGCCTGGAGCGCAGCCTCATTCCAGGCTGGCTCCCTTGGGAGGCCCCAGCCCCTGCGGCTGGGATGGAGGCAGCTGGGGAGGGCAGAGCAGCTTTATGTGTTCTGTAAGAGCTTCTCAATTTCCGAAATCCTCAGCTTTTCAAAGTAGGGCTGATCTCTACATAGAAATGTGACACTGCTGTGAGTCAAATAAATCATTACTGGGCGAGCTGGGAAAGAGTGGGCAGGAAAGAGGACAAAGGGTCAACCCAAGGCTTTCTCAAAAGGATTGACTTCACATGTGCTCTCCACAGCTCTAGTGCAGTCACCCTTTAGCTCACAAGATTCCTGCTCTTCCAAGGAAGCGCCTGGGGCCGTGCCAGGAGGCTGCAGTAGCATTCCACCCAGTTGAGCTATTGGAGTTTCCCTGATTCTTGAAACTCTATTCTCTTGGCTTCTATGACATCATCCTCTCCTGGGCTTTCTCCTCCTTCTCCATCTCACTCTCCTTTGTCAGCCATTTCTCTTCCACTCGACCTTTAAACGGCACAGTTCCTTAGGGCATGGCTCTAAGCCCTGTCCTCTTTTTGAGCTTTCCTTCTCCCTTTAGGTCACCTCGTCCATTTTCATGATTTGAAACATCATCTACATCCTGGTGATGCTGACATTTTTATCTCCAGCTCAGATTGCTCTTCTGAGCTCTACACCTGGACATCACCAGGAGCACTCTGTGTCCCAGTCACAAAGAACCACGTACTAAGTGATTCCATTTGTGTGAAAGTCCAGAACAGAGAAGTCTATGGAACAGAAAATAAATTAGTGGTTGCTTAGGGTTAGGGGAGGAGGTGGTGACATAGAAGGGTGATAGATAAAGGTTATGGATTTCTTTTTGAGGTGATAAAAATGTTCTAAGTTAGTGAATATACTAAAAACCATTGGGTGGCACACTTTTTTGAAAATCCTCATCCGAGGATATGGTTTTATTGATTTTTTTTTAGAGAGAGGGAGAGAGAGAGAGAGAGAGAGAGAGAGAACATTGATTGAGAGAGAAACATCAATTGGTTGCCTCTAGGAAATGCCCTGACCAGGGACTGAACCCGAAATCTAGGTGTGGGCCCTGACCAGAAATCGAACCCCAACATTTTAGTGTATGGGATGACACTCCAACCAACTGAGCCACCCGGTCAGGGCTGGGTGGCCCACTTTTTATTGCTGAATTGCATATGAAAATTCAAGCTCAAAAAGCATGTGAACAAAAGGATTCAATATCTCCTATTAATAAAACATATCTTATGGAATAAAAAAAATATCACAAATAAGACAAAACAAAACTAACACACACAAACCTCATAGGTTAAATGGGGAACCAACTCTTTATTCTGAAAACGAATAAAGAAAAAAGAATCAAGCATTTATCCTGTCTTTCCTATATATTGTACCTTGGGATCATCAAAAGTTGATGATAGTAGGCCCTGGCCAAGTAGCTCAGTTGGTTAGTGACCTACTGATATGCCAAGATTTTGGGTTTGATCTCCGGTCAGGGCACATACAAGAAGCAAACAATGAATGCATGAATGAGTGGAACAACAAATTTCTCTCTCTCTCTCTCTCTCTCTCTCTCTCTCATCAATAAATAAAATTTTTTAAAAAGTTGAGGAGAGTACGTTTCTCCTTATAGAAGTATTCCACCTAATAAATAAGGAAGCAATGATAGAATAGCACCATTTGTACCCCTAATGAAATAGCAGATCCTGGCAATGACGACCAAAGGCTATCATAGCACAAAAAGAAAGACAATGAAGCATGACAAGCCTCCCGGTGAAAGTGCACAGTGCCACCTATGAAATATTCTTGCCGCTGAACAAACAGCATGCATGTGATAAAGCCCCTGGAGCTAACTACTGGTCTGGGAGATCAGGGGAACCAGAGGAACGTGTAATGTGATACCGCAGGGATGGGACGAGCAAAGGCCAGGTGTGGGAAACGCTAAAGGACCAATCAATAAGCACACGCTATGGAAAGGAAAAAAGAACGAGAGGAAGGGAGACGCCTAGAGATGAAGAGGAAAATAAAAGCTTCTCGAAAATAGATTGGAGAAATCATCGTTTTGTTTGTATAAAGTTAATCCAGTGCATAACTCTGGTAAGGAAAGCACATCCTCTCAGCCGGAGTTGCATCATCTGCAAAGAAGAGAGAACCATCACCTGGCACGTTGATTCAACACCCACTCCTGCTGTGCAAGACTCTGGCCTTCGTCCAGACTCCTTGGGACAAGATGTCCACATGCGCCTGCCCGCGCCAGGGAGATGGCGGGCAGGGAGATTCTCACATAGGTATTTCAGGGTTCCGGCCTCTGGCACCACATTTGCCCACTCAGGCATTAGATCAAATCCCTTTCCACATCTCACTGTGACCGAGCCTGAAGAAGAGAAGCTCCCACATCAGGCACAGATCAATCAGGAGCACACAGAAGTCCGGGAATGGGAGCACCGTCCCCCTGGCAATCACCGCTGGCAGGCACAGGCTGCTACCTGGGGCCTCTCTACCGAGAGACCTCAGTCTCTTTCAGCCTCTGTTTCCTTATCCTAGAAATACTGAAGCTTGATTGATAAGGCTGCATTGAAATTCCATGGTTCTTCTGTTTCTTTGCAAATATTCACATGGTAATGCGGTAAATTAAGGTGAAAATGATCTCAGCAACTGATTACTCAGTTAATGCCCATTTTTTTAAAAAATCTGTAAGGTAGACTTACGTGCATACACACACACACACACACACACACACACACACTCCACTCAAAAAGTAAGGAGCTTGAATTATTTCAATTGTTCACACAGGCCCACATTACTCAACGTTGCACGTCAAGGCTGCAACTGACATGTTAATTGTGCCAGCTTGTTTTTAGTCCTTTCCAACTGTCCTAGTCTCTCATTAAGTGGGATGGATTTCTAAATAAGGGTCCTCAAACAGGATGGCTGAGCCAGCACCATATGCTCTGGGGCATGTGAGAGCTAAATGTACTGATATGCTGAATATGTGGCTGAATGATGACTCTATGACACAAGGACAGAAACTAGTGGTTGACGGAAGAAAAACATGCTGAGAAATTGACAATGAATAAATCTTTCATTAAATGAAATCATATTTTACGTGATGTAGGACAATTCCCTGTTTAGGACTACATTTTAGAAAGAACACTGCATTCAAGTCTAAATGTATTTCTGCCGCTTACTGTATAACTTTAGGGAAGGTCCTTAACCCCTTTCTCTAAGCGTTAGTTTCCCCTGTGAAAAGTGTAGATGAAACACCCCCTCAAAGGGTGGCTGTGAGGATTGAATTAGAAATTGCATGCGAAAGTGCCTGGCATAGTACCTAATATACACAAAAGTTACTTAGATATTAAAAGAATTATTTTATCAGTTGAGGAGTCCTTTTGAAATGCAAATAATAACCAACGCTGGGGGTGTGGAAGGGGTGAGAGATCAGCCAAAGGACTTGTTTGCATGTATATAAGCATAACCCATGGACACAGTCAGTAAGGGGGTGAGGGCATGTACTGGAGGGGGTGGGAACGAGCAGGGAGAGGTTAAGGGGGAAAAAGGATTCATATGTAATACTTTAAACAATAAAGAATTACAAATAATAATAATAATCAACACTGATTGTATGTGTGTGATTTTAAAAACTGGGTCTTGTTAAAATAAAATAAAAATGTCATCAGGTGAGACATTCATTATTCCGTCAGGCAGAGCACCAACCACTCTGAGAGAAAATACCTTCCACCCCTAAGGCCAACATGGTACCTCATACTTCCTTTACTAGTGATAGAAATCACGGATTAAATCACAGATACTTCCTGCTTCAAAGACCTACAAGGGAGCAGCGATTCAACACCTCTTCCTGGAAGCTCTCAAGGAGTCTTTCTTTACTATTTCAAATGCCCTTTTCCCCCTGTTGTGGCACAGCCTGCACAGGCTCCAGAGGTCAAGTTCTCAAGGCAAGAGGAGCATCAGCCTAGTGCTGGACATGCAGGGAAGGGTTGCAAAAGAATTGAAAAGGCAAATAGAGAACAAGCACCAGGTCTAGAATCAGCCTCCACAACCGAGCCTCAGTGTCTCTCTGTGTGGGACCTAAGCATCATTGTCCTCCCTGTCTCCCCTGGTTACTGGGAGGACCACGTGACTATGTGTGACAGCGAAGCATTGTCCAAATGGAACGCGTTATTGTTAACCATCACGCATGCAACAAACATTAACTGAGCTCACCGTTCTAGGGGTAGAGGCTAGCGCATTAAATCTGCCCCCTGTGCAGCTTCCTAGTAATTGGAAAATACTTTCAGTTTGAGATTAGTACTAGTGGGAAATAAACAGGGTGATGCAATTAGAAAAAAAAAAGTAGAGGCGTGATGGGAGTGGTTCTAAGCTACACAGGCCTCTTTGAGGACGGGAATCTGAGGGATGAGAAGGAGTCAGCCATGAGCAGATCTAGGGGAGGAACATTCCCATCTGGGAAGAGCATCTGCACAGGTCTTATCTGAAGATGGACATGAGCTTGGTGTGTCAGTGGAATAGGAAGACAGCCAGTGTGGCTGGGGCATGGTGAGCAAATGGGAGAGGCACAGAGATGAAGTCAGAAAATAGGTGGACGCCAAGGCATCTAGGTCACCCTGAAAATGATTTCAGACAACCTGTTTATGTGCACATTTCTGACAACCTGTGTAATTGCCTCAAAACTTAATAGGCACCCAATTTTAGATTGATATTTAAATATTTATTATAAGTAACTATAAATGTTTAGATTAATTGATTTTCTATGCATAATGTCTTGGAAAGGTCTGTGATTAACAGCCATCTAACAGAGCAGCACTCTCAGCGACTGGCAGCTGTACCAGCACAGCCTTTCTAAGGAGGACAGTATTGCAGATTGCATTCCAGGGCACAGAATCCGGAGGTGGGCTCCTCAGCATTCTTGATAGGAACCTCTCCTATCCCCATGTAGATTTCAAATCCCAACCCCTTGCCAGATACCTGGAACTGAGCCCAAGGTGAGGGCTGTGTCTTTTGGGTCTGAGGGCTCAGAAACCAGTCCTGGTGGGGGAAAGACCACCAGTTAAAGCCCCCTCTTTGTTCCTTACTAGCTATGCATCTTGAGTAAGGTAGTTACCTAATAATAATAAAAGTAAAAGTTCCTGACTTGTATTAACTCAGTTAATCCTCAGTTTCACCATCTGTAAAGAGGGGATAATAATAGTACTTACTTCATAGGCTGGGATGGCAAGTGTAAAACAGATTTGACAATAAATGTTTGTTCCCTTCCCTTTTTCCTCTAAAGACTAAAATGGCTGCTTTCAAAAACACTAGTAGAGGGATGATAAGAGATAAACCAAAGAAGTTATATACTTACTAGAGGCCCGGTGCATGAAATTCGTGCACTTGGGGGGGTTCCTCAGCCTGGCCTGAACCCTCTCACAGTCTGGGACCGCTCGGGGAGCGGGCCTAAGCCAGCAGTCAGACATTGCCCGAAGGGGCCTACCACCGGCGCTTCGCTCTCCAGCCATGAACCTGGCTTCTGGCTGAGCAGCCCTCCCGCTGTGGGAGCACACTGACCATCATGGGGAAGCTCCTGCATTGAGCATCTGCCCCCTGGTGGTCAGCGCATGTCATGGTGACCAGTGGTCCCGCCGTTCGGTCAATTTGCATATTAGCATTTTATTAAATAGGATATTGCATAGCCCATGGACACAGGCAATAGGGTAGTGAAGACCTGGGGGAAGGAGGGGATGGGAGATATCTGTAATACTATCAACAATAAAAAATATATTTAAGCCCTGATTGGTTTTGCTCAGTGGATAGAGTGTCGGCCTGCAGACTGAAGGGTCCCGGGTTCAATTCCAGTCAAGGGCATGTACCTTGGTTGTAGGCACATCCCCAGTGGGAGGTGTGCAGGAGGCAGCTGATCGATGTTTCTCTTTCATCGATGTTTCTAACTCTCTATCCCTCTCCCTTCCACTCTGTAAAAAATCAATAAAATATATATATTTTTAAAAATATATATATATGTATATACATATTTAAAAAATTAAGTCCGGAATAAAAACAACACACTAGTAGAGATAATGTATATAAAGTGCCCGGTCCATGGTGGGTGCCAAATGTTAAAGCTGTAGCAATAGCAATGTTACCAAGTCCTCCCAGTGAAGCCAAGCCCCAGTTTACCTGGGTCAAAGCCCTGCTGGGTGGCTTATAGAAACGAGCTATTTGGGGCTCTTCCTGCTGCTAACTTATCCTAGAAAGGGACGAAGAGCCTGGCACATGATAGATGCCCGACAAATATTCTTTCCTCTCTGCTGCTGCACGGTTTTACTATCAGGCGAGGAACTACATTAAAAGGTCTTATCTCAGAAAAGACAACTTAATATCAACTGTAGAAAAAAATCTCTTTGCTTTGGGTGGCCTTCTCCTATGTTTAAACCCACGCCTCTGCAGAGAGGTGGACAATTGGAACGTCAGGAGGGGGGCCTGGTGCCGCTGTCAGTCATGTCAGGACCGGCCTCACAGTAATGGGAGTAGCAGTGTCACAGCCAAAAGAAGAAAGGGTCAGGGGAGCTCAGCTCAGGCAAATGGGCCCCAAACCATAAAGATAAACCCTGCTAATGATGGAAGGATTTCTCAAGCAAGATGTGCCTGTGTACCAGTGTACAAACACTATCTTCTTTCCAGCTAGCACCATATATAATAGGCCCTAGGGAGTAAGAGTTGAAGGACCCCTCATTTGTCTCCCCGACCCCAGCTGGCCACAGAACGCATATTGAAGAGAGACCCTTTGATTCTAATATCTATATCTCCAGAGACCTCTGTGCAATGACAAGATTTGGCCGGACAGTGGTAACACATCCATCCATCAGCACGTACCTGTAGATGAATGTATTGTCTCCACAGATAAGCTGACTCTTGTCTTAGAAAACCGAGAGAAGAGTTCAGAGATAGGACACAGATCAGAACAATCTTTGTCAGTTCTCACACAGGCCAAAAAATATCTGAGATTAAAAAAACAACCACACACAAAACAGAACAACGATTGCCTGGGGGGACTGACTGAGTAGGTACATAAGAGAACTTTCTGGGGACACGAAAATTCTATATAGCGATGGGGTGCAAGTTACAATGGGTGGTGCATCCATTTGTTAAAACCATACAGCTAAGAGCTGTGCATTTCAGTGTACGTAAAGCTTACCTTAAAAAGCTGTGAAAAAATAAGAATGGAGCGGGGAGGGAGAATAGGGGTGCAGATGACATAGAAATGGCAGCATGTGATGGGTACATAGAGTTCATTAGACTATTCGTTTTCCTTTGTTCCTGTTTAGAATTTACCATGATAAAAGAAAAAAACTAATTATGTCTTTGTCAGGAGCAGAGGAAGGTATGACCAGGGGCAACGAAGGGGCTACATGGGGTGAGGGCCCCTGGGGTCAAAGGGCAGCAGCATGGGGAATGGACTGAAAGTGCTCAGGTGGAGGGACCCCCTTTGTCTCCTGCACATTTCTTATCAAATTTAATCCTACCTGTTACATATGTTGTGTCTTATGAATCTGGTCCTTTCCCATTGAATTTTCTAACTGTATAAGAATAAGGTAATACTTTTACGTATTTGCACAGGCCAATGTCTTAATCGTTCCAAGCTCTCTAGGGGGAGGGGAAGTAGAAGGTAAACGACGCTGTTGGAACGTGTGCCAGGCCAGCCCTGCTCACACCCAGGGAGAGACATCAGAGGAGAGGGACCCACAAACCCGAACTCAGACTGCACAAGAAACGTCCACGGGAGGTCTGCTGTGTTCCCAGAAATGATTCTCGTCAAACAAAAATTGGAGGTGGGGAGAGGTTCGTGAATAGCCTTCATGTGTGGATAGATTACTCCACCAGAGATGGGGTTGACAGAACGAAGCCTGCACACTCATGGAAATTAGCAGTAATGAGACATAAACAGTCAAACCTCAAAATAACATCTCTGGCCTCTAGAATCAACACAGCTCTCCTGTCAGCCTGCACCTGGCCTGTCCGGCTGGGTCTGGGAGCCAGTGGGGTTTTAGGCCCCTTTTAACAGCTGCCAAGAGCACATTACTCATGGCCAGGATGTCGGCCTTTTATGTTGCCACAAGTGGCCCAGCCGTTGTTTGGGCCTGGCGAAGTCCATTGATGGTTTTTCCCAGGGCTGGGGCTTCGCTCTCGGATTTTTCCAGGAGTTTCAGTTTGTCCAAATGTTACCAGTGTACACTGAGCAAGCCCCCCAGGCTCCTGTGCTGGCCCGTAGCCCTGCTCACTGCCTGGCCACATCCTCTGGTCCCTGGAGAGACAGGGCAAGAGGCTGAAGTTAGAACAGCAAAAGGCTGTTTTATTTGTCTTGTCGGTGCCTGTTAGGAGCCTGGGTTCCTAACACAATGCAAATTGCTGAGAGGTGGCCGTTGAACACAAAACACCCACCCAGGGCATACCTATAACATTGCCAAAAAGCCTGATTGTAATACTTGTGTTTGAAATACACCATTGAAATGGGTTGGTCAGTTGAGTTGAGAGAGTCCCACCTATACACATTACTAAGGTCCTTCTTGGATCAGTGGGGCCTGCTGAGATTGGATTTGGGGTTAAGTCCTAATGGGGTCATGATAGTATATGATAATGACACACTCAACATACTTAATGCAGTTATTTGTTTACCACCTATTGTTTTCTTCTTCAAGGACAGTTGTGTCTGTCTTATCCACTACTTTATCTTCAGGGTCTGGCTAAGACAAAACCCTCCAGTGAATCTTTATAGAACGAGGGAATATGTTGAATCCTGAATCTTCAAGTTGCTAGAGCCTACGAGGGCCTGGAGGTATTTCATACTGCACTGGGTTCTTCGTGACAGCCCTTGTTAGCTGAGAACTTGCTGGTGTCGCCCTGTCTCCCTTCTTTTTGCACTGCATGTGGACTGTAAAGCCAGACACTATGGCAGTCACCTTGCAACCAATAAGCCTGGGGAGGAAAGCGTGATATCTGAGGGTTATAGAGCAGAAACTTAAACGTGACCTGGGTCCTTGGACTTGGGTGAATCACTGAAACATTCCTGATACCACCACCTCTAGCCTTCTTGTTAAGTGAGATAATGTAAACATTTGTAATGTTTAAGCCACTATTAGTCTCCTAGTCTCTATTACCTACATTCAAATAATCCATAACTGGTACTTTCCAAACATCCACATTAGGTAGATACGACAGAGACTGTACTTTGTTCAGCTTATATTCCCAAGCAGATAGCTCATAATATGTAAATAATTACATTCAGCAATTACTTAATGAATGAGTGAACTCATTTACTGAAAATGAATAAGGAATTCATTTACAGAATGTCTACTATATACAAGGCATTGCCGGTTGCTGAGTAAGAGCTGCTAATATTTATTATTTGGTTGAATATTTTAGAACTACGAGTATTTATAAGGTATCCTATATAATAAAAGCCTAATATGAAAATTGTCCCCTCGACCGGGAGTTTGACTGGGAGTTCGACCAGGGGGCGGGGCAGGCCAGCCAACCACCGGAGGCCCCTCCCCCCAGCCAGCCCCACCCCAGCTGGCAGTGGTAGGCAGCCAGGGGAAGGGAGGCCCCGGCCTGCAGCCAGTGGCCGTTCGGGACCCTACTGTGCACGAATTTTGTACACTGGGCCTCTAGTTGGTTATAAACTATTATGATTTCTGGTTCTTGCTCTTTGATTTATATAAATTATGGTTTATCAAAGTGCATGCTGTTTGCTTATTTATGTACACATATTTATTACTGAAGTTTGAAGAAAAGTAACTCTTCTACTATTATTCATTATGGAATCCTTTCTATGAAATGTGGAAACTATTTTTCTTCCTCGAAATTAGCTAAAATTGGTTCCACTGAGGATTGGCAAACTCTGGCTGTTTGCTGGCATTATTTCATTTAGAGCACTAGGACATGCAAAATGTTTGCTGTCTAGAACACTTAAATTTTTAAAAAAATGTGGAGCCTTGATCAAATGGAAAGGCTTTAAATATATCGAATGCAAATTGTAAGGAAGCGAAATTTATATAGTTTACAATCAGTAGCCCATGATAGAAGAAGGTCAAAATAACAAAGAGAACAGAAAAAATGCAGATATTATGTTAATAAGTCTGAGGATTGATGAATTATAATAAAATTTCTCTTTGACGCTGTTCTTCAGCAGGACCCAAGTAAAATAAGTGCAATAAGTTTTCCATCAACAGGTGGCAACACTGGTATTCTTAGCTTTGCAGAGTGGGCCTTGATTGCATTTCAGAACAAATGCACTACACTGATAGCTGGTGAAGATGAACAGGATACTTTTTTAAAGCAACCACATCCAGAAATAACATCCCATGCAAAAATAATTGAGAACTATGTCAGAAGAAATCATAAAAACAAACAATCAAACAAGCCTAAAGCCTAGCACGACTTGCAAAAATGGCCCAAGAAACTCAGGGACATTTCCTCAGATAAAGATAGATTCTCCCTGGGCTGAAACTACCTAGAGTCCCACACTAGGAGGATGAATGGTTATGCAGCCTGAGGGATCCTCTATAGCCATTAAAATTTTTAAGTCTGGGGAGTAGCAACCATGTCATGGAAATGTATACATGGAATACAATTAAGCAAAAACAGAAAGCAGAGCATGAAACTGTGTGAACACACAAACTACAGCTTTGCAGAAACACGTGTATATGTTGACAGTGATGGGAGAGACTTTGGAGGCATGTCAGTGGTTTTATGTTGAGCCAGCTAGTGTTTTATTTTTTTTCCTTTGGAAGTTGTTTAGATTCATGATATCAGAAGAAAGGAAAGCCCTTCCACTGAAGCAGTCCATGGTATCCTGAAAGAGTTGCCAGGCCTTCTCAAGAGGCTCATGGAGTCTCTTAAGAAGTGTTTGTAAGAAGGTCCAGAGAGCTCACGTCAAGAAAGCAGGGAAGCCAAAGACAAGGATGCCGTTGTTACCCTGAAAACTTTGAGGAGACTGTTCCCCTCCCTTGGCAGGCCTCCCAACTCTTGTTTCTTTCAGACTGCCGTTTGGACAGCAGGGAGAACCCTTGTCTGTTTAATAAGTTTGTGAACAAAGGCTGATTGCTTCCCTTGTCAATAAACAAACATTATCTGCTTCTGTTTCTCTGCTAAATTGAATTTCTGCTTACCCTAACTGGTTATATAAAGACTTTATGTACACAGGAAAAAGAAATGACAAGGTTGTGTAAGCAGGCAGCCCTGGGTAGAGTTGTGAAGTCAGTACAGTTTATTTCTTGGGAATCCTTGCTGCTCTTTTATGCATACTTTTCCCTCGTTCAAAGGCCCAGATGGCTCATGAAACCACTGTTTTCATCTTGCATTATCCTATGAAGGGACCTATGGATTTTTTTTTCCCTCAGGATTCTTTAAATTAAAAAAGCAAAAACATGAGAAAGGACACAGACAAAGGAATGAATCACTATAAACTGAATTTGGGCATAGAGGTAGGGTTTATATTTGGAAATGAGAACCTTAAATCACACCACATAGGCAATAGTCCTTGTAAAAGTCAGAGCTGAGAAACAAAATGTTTAATTTCCTGGCTCAAGGTCAAATAACTAAAACGAGGGAGAAGTCAGGATTAGAAGTCAGGTCCACAGAAAGCAGTCGGTGCAATGAGACGCTGTGAGAGCTCAGAAAAATGGGAATGAACTCAGCTTTCTCTTCCCAGAGGGGAGTGGAGTCTGGGACAGTTTCCCCCACAGGATGGGCCTTATGTCCATAAAGTGCCTCAGGATTGGTGCTGGTGTGTAACAGTGTATGATGCCCATCAGAAGGAAGAGGATAAATCCCCTGGATTTGATGAGGCAGGGAGGAGACCAGTAGAGAAAACATTCACTACCAAGTATTCAAAGTTAGATTTCCTCTAGAAGGTTGTCCTGCAATGAGAATGGGGTTGCCAAAGTCCAAACCTTCAGGGTAGCCCCAATAAGGTCAGATTGACTGGATAGAGTGGGTGCTATCCAAAGTCATCCATCAAATTCTGATTGCTGACTTTATGCACCAGGCTGCCCTAGCTCTCCTGACAATTCCTTAAGACAAATGTTGGATCTATCTTTTGGCTCAATCACCCTAATTTTTCTGACAGGATTAGTGATATAGTGGTTATGTACTTTTTTAGTTAAAAAAAATACAAAATAAGGCATCCAGACTTAAAAATTTAAAGATACATGAATATTCTGCAAAAAAAAAAAATTATTAGCTCTCTCATAGAGCAGATGGGCAGATTGGCAGCAGAAATGGAGAGAAAACTGTTTTCTGTATCGTATGCTTCACTCACTCATTTATTTAAGTGGCCAAGGTTTTGAGGAAATAGTCATTTAAAATCCTTAGCATCTTACAGTATAGAAGGCAGCCCCATAGTCTTCAATTTTAAAAATCTAAACTCATTTAAACACCTTTAATTGTATGGATTTTTCAAGCCCCTCTTTCCATCTGAAATTTGTATTATTGTTGTTGGCCCAAACACCACTTTTTGATTGCCCTTGCTGCTTGCTGAGAATGCAATCTCTAAAGCACTCTGTTTAATCTTTGAATCA
The DNA here is from genome assembly GCF_000147115.1 of Myotis lucifugus. Taxonomy (NCBI): domain Eukaryota; kingdom Metazoa; phylum Chordata; class Mammalia; order Chiroptera; family Vespertilionidae; genus Myotis; species Myotis lucifugus. Next base: position 1,014,758 of record NW_005871342.1, on the reverse strand, counting down.
GCTCAGGAAGATGGAATTACCACCCCTGGAAAACTGCAGTTTCGTTTCAAGGAACTTAGTGCAGCTGCAACAATAAGATGGAAATGTGATGGGTTTGGAGGAGGCAAGGATTAAAGGTATGGGATTAAGAGAGCCTGGCTTGCCCCTGTGGGTAGGATGATCACATAAATCACAGGCTAACCTTGGCTCCACTCCGCTCCTATGAAAGTATGCAGTGTCACAGCCTCCCCACAATTAGGATTTGTCATCTTGAGCATCGGGATGGAAGACACAGCTGCCAAAGAGAGGCCAGGGGGAGAACAGAGGTTGAGGAGGAAATGAATAATTTTGGTGACAGTGACTACTATTTTGACAGGAACCAGAATGTCTGCAATATTTCAAGAACCATGTATAAGGGCAAGAGCTGTTGGAAACGTGCCTTCCAACTTCAAATGTGCCTGACCATAAGAACGCTGATAAGCGCTGGGGGAAGAGCAGCTGGAAGTCTGCGGACTGCTTGTGTTTCCTTTCTTGATATTCATTCTGAGATGACATTTGCAGCTGCCTTATCTGCTCCTTAGAAGTTCTTGTATTTGGGGAACCATTAATTGTAAAATAAATACCTACTTGCTGACATGGAAATGAAATTTATTAGTCAAGTACAGAACTGGTTGTCTGTTCATGCATATAGAGGGAATCTGGAACTTTCCATTCTACCCAACCTGTCCTTTATGGCAACTCAAGTTTATTGCAGCTCATGCGGCCCGGGCTAAGACATCACAAATAATGTTCTCTTCAAGAGAAATTTTTAAAAATTATGTTACCCGGTAATAGAGATGGGGACCTGGGAAGAGTGTTTTGAATAAGAGCCAGAGCTTTGAAAAAAAAATGACCAGAAGAGACCAAATGCAAATACAGTTGTAAGAGCAAGGCCACTGAGAAATAAGGCAAAGCCCGGTCTTGCTAAAATGGGGCCAAGACACGTTGGGATTTGGAGCAACGCAGGAAGAAGTGCAGGGCAGAGGTGAAACTGTGAGGAAACTGACCCTAGGATATCTAAGGCACACTATCTCAGGATACGGTAAGCTTAGGTGTGGTCAATACCAGCTGGTCCAAACCAGCAGGTGAGGCAGGGTGCCGAAAGGTCCCAGGCGGCAGTGGTGGGTAGTAGTGTGGGTGTCGGTTAGACCTACAAGAGTCATGGGACCAGAATCCAGACCGGGTTTGTAAGAGCCACAGCCAAGCAAAATGAAGTTCACAGTGTGTCCCAGTTATGTACAGGGCCAGAGGGTCAAGGCTGGGTAACTAAGTAGCTATCAAGCTGGAATCGTGACATCTCGAGGGGCCCAGTTCTGAGATGGTAAATAAGGGTGATGATGCTTCCAAGTCAGAACTACACAAGGTTCAGCCTCTGAATGTGAGATCATGCCGGCCACCCAACTGAATTCCAAATCACACCGAAGGTCAGGGCTGAGGCTGTTTCTTTCCTGTCCTGGTCAGGATTGGACCAGGTGTTGGCCCTGTAGTGAACATATGTTGTCCGCCCAACATATGACTTCTCTATGATTCGCTGTGATTTAGGTATTAACCTCCGTGGGAATGTGACTCAGATCTGGCCAATCAGGTTACTTCATTCCCCCTCCTATAGCAATTTATCCAGAGGAAGGCATATGGCATAAGCTGAGCCAACTCTTCTATTGAAGGTTTTCTCCAACTACCAGCATTTATAGAGTGCTTACCATGTGCCAGGAATTGTTCTAAAAGCTTTAGATGCATTATCTCATCTAATTCTCATGTTAATTGCATAAGGCAATGCTATTATTATATCCCTCTTACAGATAAAAGAACTAAGACAGAGATAATTTGTCTAAGATCACACAGCTGGGTAGTAAAGGCAGACTGTGTAACTAGGCAGTTTTGTACCAGAGCTTGGGTTATTGATGTGCAAGGAAAGACATCCTTGCTTCCTCTGGGATAGTACACTATAAGGATTATATACACTGGAGATGCAAATGACTATCAAGGCCTGAGTGTGGGAGTTGTCTGCAGTCGAGGAGATGAGGAGGTCATATATTCTGAAAAGGAAAGAGGAAGAGAGACTCAATATGACTTGAGTTTCTGGGTCTAGGTGTGCCTGAGGCTGTTCAACCCATGGACTTTTCAATTACATGGACCAGAAATTTCTCTTTATTGCTTAAGCTAGTTATAGTTGTGTGTTTTTTGTTGTTGTTTATTTGCAAATATGAGTCCTGATTAATGCAGGCTTGTCTGTGGGATACTTCGGTATGCACTGTGAGACCTTGGAGTAATGAGAGCAGGAGAAATGAGTCTGGATGTGAAAAGCAACTGACATCCTGTGACATGCATACAATTGTTGTGGCATTCCACGGCTCCAGATCTCCTCGCATTACCAGTGCGCCCTACCTCCATGATGGCCTGCAACCACACCGACTGTGCCTTCACAGATGTAATCCAAGGGCTCCTGGAGCGAAGTCTAAAGTTAAAGCAATATAAGGCTATTACCTCACCCGGAGAAAATGCTTGATCTGCCTTTTCAATGCCTGGCCTTACAGCACACTGCACATAACCTGCAGAGTGCTGGCTGGACACAAAAAGGCCACACCTGTGGAACTGTGAAAAACAAGATAATCGCAATGCTTATGCTTTGAAATATACCTATATGCCCCCTTTAAAAGGTTAGGGGGTTGGGTGATTGGTTGGTTGGTCAGTCCCTCAGGAATAGCGAGATAGAATTAACCTTTGACTAATCAAGTGTCTTTTCTAGATTCCTAGGCTTTGGTGTTAATACAAGTGAAACACCTTAGAACAATGAATGGGATGTAGTAAGTACTTATTAACCAAACACCATTCTTCTCTTCTCATCTTGATTTTCAAAGGTGGGATGAGTGGTGAAGGGTTTAACAACTGGATGAACTATTTATTATAAGAAGACTCTCTAATCAATATTCCTGCACATCAGTGGTTCTCAACCTTCTGGCCCTTTAAATACAGTTCCTCATGTTGTGACCCAACCATAAAATTATGTTCGTTGCTACTTCATAACTGTAATGTTGCTACTGTTATGAATCATAATGTAAATATCTGATATGCAGGATGGTCTTAGGCGACCCCTGTGAAAGGGTCGTTCGACCGCCAAAGGGGTCGCGACCCACAGGTTGGGAACCGCTGCTGCACATGGACAAGTGTTAGACACAGAACAGATTTTTAATCAAAGGTTAAAACTGGAAAAACCCAGGCTAGGTGAATGCCCAGGGTCACACAGCTGAGGAGTATCAGCACTGGGCTTAAAAGAGCAGGTTGTTATTATTAAGTAGTACCCGCCTCTTGGTGTGCGTTGACAATGAGAATAATTAAATCCCTATACTTTTTGACCATGTTACAACCCGATTTTTTAAAATGTGAATTAATTACCACAATTTTCATCGAATGAATTAGCTTGAAAAACAGGAAGTGCTTGGTCAGCACAAACCTATAGACCTTTGTAGCAGAAAGGAACCTTAGAAATCAAATAGGGGTGGGGAAGACTGGATTAAACAAATGTCTTTTCTGTAGGACTTCTCAGAGCTTTGATTCTCCAACAGGGGAATCGAGGTAATTTACAACCTTTCCCAAACTTATTTGACAGTGGAATCTTTTTTTTTCTCAGCAAAATTATTAAAATCGTGAGGTGTCCTGAATGCTGTCTAGGAAATGGAGTAAAGGCTGCCGTTTTATCCTATAAACCCTAATTTTCCTGCTAAGGCCCAGAATGACAGATCCTTCCTTTTCCTGCTCAGTGGACCGCAACTCCCCTCAGTACCTGGGTTCCTGCAGAGACCTCTGGATTCCGGTTCTCTGCCCTGCCCTGGGCATCCTGGGAGGAATGGCCGGACCTGCAGCTGCCGCCCCAGGCCCAGGCCCACACACTCCACTCCAGTACTGCGGCTTTGAATCCCCTGCCCCGCCCCCATGTGTAATTATAAAGTATGGGTTCAGTTATTTACTGTGTTACCTAATCATCCAGCTCACGAGTAAGCCTAGCTTTTTTGCTGTGAGATCTGAATTTAAAAAAATTACAACCCTGTATCATTCCAGGTCAAAAAGAAACCACTACTTAGGGTGCTTTTCAAAAACACAGAAACAATGATTCTCTGTCCTCTTAGAAATGCAAGCAAAATTGTAGAATTAAGACGTTTACATGGATTTTGCTGTTTCTGGCCACCCTAAATTGCCTCATTTTGAAAGGTAAAACATAAAATGCCTATGTTTCTTCAATTTCCAGGAACCGAGTCCGGCAGCTGGCTCACTTGTCTTTCAGAGTTTGAAGCAAGAGAAATTACTACCAAAGTGGTGTTAATTTGCTCTATTTATCTTGGGAATTAACTTTAAAGCTTAATTGTCAGAAACAGTGACCTCTATGCTCATGAAAATCCCCAGGGAATTACAAAGGCAGACTACTTGAGTGGAATGTGAATGTCATTCTCGGGTGAACCGGCTGTGCAGAGCCTGAAGGAAGCGCTCAGCCCAGGAGGGAGGGCGCGGACCCTACAAGTTTCTGTACTTCTCAACGCTCGGACCTGGTTCCTAACCACTGCTCCCATCTGACCCAGGTTTCTGCCACTGAGCTGGTAGCAGAATTGCTTATGGATGTGTCTTGTCACAGAGTCTAGGTATCGAAGTAGCTGAGCTGGAGTCCTACCACTGGCCCCATTCAGCTCCTGAAGGCCCCTGGGAAGATACTGCAGTGCCTGGGGAGTGGGCTGAAGAAGTTCTGCTTGCTTAGGAAGGTTCTTGGGCAGGGTTTTGTCTGGAAACTTCCCCTTACTCTGGCAGAACTTGGAACAAATGTTTGACTGAAGCCAGACACTATCAAATTAATAGAACCATGTAGGATAGAGAACAAGAAGTCAGAAAACAGAAATGCAAACATACAGCTCATAGCGTCTATTTTGTGGAAGTAGTACAGTGCTGAAAAGGGACACATCACACTTAGTGGAATAACCACCCCACCTCACCCTTTCCCAGCCTGATCCATCTTGCACATATTTAACTAAAAAAAAAAAAGAAAAGAAAAGGAGGATAAAATCATTTGAGCAAATAATGCCCTGGCTTCTCCCTGCTGTGGTCAGTGTAAGCCCAGATACTCAGCAGATGACATCACCGTTGTAATGAGGTAACAGTGAATAGCCTGGAGAGGTGCTGGGCTTTGGTAACAGCCTTTAAATAGGCACAAAAAACTTTGTTGATGGGCTCCACCCTAAGTCGTTGCCTTGTAAGAGAGGAGCCCATCAGAACAAAAGCAATTAATACTGAACTAGATTAAACCCTACTGTACACAACAACCCCCTTTCCTGGAATCGGTGAGTGTGCAGAGCTGGTAACTATGGTTAAGTGCTTTCCTTTACTAACATAATGGAGCTCATTAACTGATTTAGCCTTGACTTACTCTGGGATGTTGTTTTTGACCAAAGCACAACTTCAGGAGGGACTTTCATTGCACGGTGAGATAGATGGAGACTTGCACTTAGCCAACCAGATTAGCCCATCGATCCTGGTGATCATTGGCATATCAGATATGGCACCCAGATCAATCCAACGACTGGATCTCAAAGTTATCTAACTAGGCCCCCAGGATTGTTCACTCCTGTTACTAATAATGAGGGATGGGGAAGAGGACATTTGGGAATCAAGCAAAGTTTATCTTCTCAAATTGGGAGCAAGTGAGCAGCCAATGCCGAGGGGGGGGGGGGGGGGAATAGAGAGAAAATGCAGTTAATAAAAAAAATAGCCTTTGTGACTTGGTATCTGAGAAAAACAAGGTTGTTGGTTTCCATGGTTTACCTAGTCTAAATTATTAGTCATTCTCAAACAGCCAATTTAAGGACCCATTGACAACTACTCACCAGGCAAGAGCTTTAAATATCTAGATTCCCAGACCCACCTATAGAGAAAGTCTAGTATACAACCAGAGAAACTGTACTCCCAGGTTTAGTACAGAGAATTTTCAACCAGTGTGCCGCAAGAATTTTTAAAACATGCAATACCTGACTATTTAGTCAGGGGTACTGACCTCTTTTTCCTTAGATTGTCAAATAAAAAATAAAAAATGACAAGAGCCAACACAACAGTAGCCATCTAGTGCGAATGAATCAAAATTACACCTATTTTCTGTCAGATCGGCAAAAGATATATTTTTTGGTGTGCCGAGGAATTTTAGTAATTAGTTTATGTGTGCCATGAGATGAAAAAGGTTGAAAATCGCTGGTTTAGTAACAGATTGAGACTGGACTTTAACAACATTTGTATAAGAACAGATACGCGGTAGGAAGCCATTATAGGTTCTTAATGCACCAGAGGAAAATAATAGAACAGGTCTTCAAGGAAACCATCTGGCAGTAGAGGCAAACCGCCCAGGGCCTAGGATCTCGTTCAAATGCAGATTCTCATTCAGCAGGTCTGGCTGCATTTCTAACCAGCCCCCAGGTGAGACCAAAGCTGCTAGGCCTCCAACTGCATTTTGAAAAGCCGAACCCTGAAGGTTGGCTGAGGCTGGAGTTCTGGTCCTCCCGAGGCTCTTGGGATAGCACAACAGGCCGCTGGGATCAACTCCACATCTTTTCCTGGAGGGAAATTCCAGCTTAAGTCTAGATGAGATTGTGAGATATCACAGAGCCCTCTCTGGAAATCAGGAGTCCCAGCTCTGGGTTGTGGAAAAGTCAGCTAGCTAGAGAAAATTACTTGCCTCCTCAGCTTCTGTGGCCACGTTAGGTAAGATGACAGGACTGGATTATATTGCCTCTAAAATACTTTCTCATTCCACGATCCTAAATTCTCCAACCCCAGCACATAGAATAAGGTCAAACCAACTTAGGTGGCCTTTTCTAACTCTGTAGGTTATTAGTTACTATATTTTAAAGAATCAACATGAATATCTTACATCTTTTCGGTATGTTTGCTATAAAGCAGAGGTCCTCCCTATACATCAATTGTATACATTATGATTTAGACATGTAATTACACCCTAAAAGGGGGAAATACATTTGTATGTGGGGGGTTGATAAAAGAAAATGCTATTGTATACAGACTGAAAAACACTATACTTTATTTTTAAAATATTGTAAGGGCTGGTATAAACAAGTCATAGCTTACAGATGTGTATAAAAGCTGCACGAACTGTGCACATTAACTATTTGGAGGGGGGGAAAAAAACGTTGGTTTTAAAAATTGTTTGGACTGTATGTTCTTTTCCTTCTTAGCAGGGTGGGGAGACAAAGGAATTGAGTTACAGGGGAGAATATAAAATGCCTCCTTTAAGGAAATAAATGTGTAATAGGAACTATCCGGCCAGTTCTCTCAGGCATGGGGATCCCCTGGGGCTCGTGTAAATGTGTATAAGTATGTCCTCTGTGTCACTCCAGATGTTTCTGCAGGGAAAGAATCCTCTCCCCCACACATTGGCATTAACACTCTGCGTGCAACCTCCAAGCCAAGCAGCATCCTGAGGGGGTACCCCAGGTGAGATTGGGGATACACAGGCCCATTCTGCCCCCATCTCTCTACCCCTGGAAGGTTATGTACGTCGCTAAGTATCCTCCTAGGCTTGGCCTGTAAGTATGAACACCGGATAAGGCCCAGGAGCAGTTTATCAGGCAGAGAAGTCAGGCCACCTTTAAGTGGTAATTAAGTCTCTCCACACTTATCTTTAGAGATTGTCCTTGGGTTCCAGCTGAGCAGGGCTTTCTCTGCTGTGTGTGGGGTCTGCTTGTAGTTTTGACTCTATCCCTAGGGCGACCTGCCCTGCACATAAGCTGTAAAAAGACAGATCCTGGCTTCTGCACTTGCCCTCCCCCCTCCCCCTCCCCCCCTCCCCTCCCAGTCTGTTTTACATGGTCACAGGGCCAGAAAGAACCCTGGGCTTCCTCTTTTCCTCCAGTATATTCTCTCTCATTTCTCATCCTATGTTCCAAGGGGAAAAATGAAGTTCTGCAGAAGACCCACTCGCATGCCTGCCTGACACCCCAGGGCCATCCCACAAAGGAAATGCTGCCACGTGGTAACAGTGGCATTCTCCACAACCAGATCTCCCCCAGGCAGGCTCCTGACAGGTCTTCTCCCCCTACCCTCACCCACCTTCTTGGTTCACATCTCTCCAATCTAAGCAGCAAGTCACATACCAGCAGCCACAACTAAGAGTAAGTAGTGGCAGCATGCTGAGCGGTTCCAAAACAGAATCCTACCACTTCATATAGTGCTTAAAACCATAAAATCAGCAAAGGGGACAGTGACACTATCCGGGACCAATGACAGTGATTATGTTGCCAACACATGTATGATAACATATGTAAAGAACAAAGCACGAGGCCTAGACATCCTATAGAAGACACTGGTCATCCCCTAATATACCTTCTTATTTAGTAATAAAAGCCTGAATTTTAGCTGAGCCTATGGACACCAGATTAAAGACTACAGCAACCAGCCTCCCTTCCAGCAGGGTATAGCTATGTGACTAGGTTTTGGTTTCTGTGGAATCACCTTAAAGAGAAGGGCTTGCCCATCTTCATGTCTTCCTTCTTGCTGCTGACAGGAATGAAGCCATCTTGGTCTATAAGGTGAAAGTCATTTTTTTGAAGTTGGTGGAACAACAAGGAGTCAAAGTACCTGATAATCAAGGAGTTAGCCACCATATTAACTCTGGCTGGCCTTTTTTATGTAAGAAATACATTAACGTCTCTATTGTTTAAATCCATGCTCTCTGGGTTTTTCTAATGTCAGAGCTCAATTGTGTTCTAACCTGTACTATTGCCTTCCTCTGAAGACCTGAAATAGCAATGACATCCCCAAATGAATTGCATCATTATTTCACTGAGAGTAGAAATGATAGCTTTAAAGCCTAAAAAAAAATCTATTCATAATAGATCTATTCCATGTATTCTCTAATTACAATGAAAGAAAACAGCGTACAACAAAATGTAATGCACGGTACAGTATTCCTACTTTTCAATAAATACTGAAAATATAGACATTTTCTCTTGATAAAAGGCAGATGAATTTGTCTCTAGAAATACTTGTTGCAGCAACTTAATTTCTGTACTCTTGACCACTAAATACTAGACAATGGGTCAGATTTCTTCTTCTTGGTCTCTTCTCTAAGTCCTCGGAGGGGTGCAGCGGTTCTCAACCTGTGGGTCGCGACCCCTTTGGCGGTCGAACAACCCTTTCACAGGGGTCGCCTAAGACCATCCTGCATATCAGATATTTACATTACGATTCATCACAGTAGCAACACTACAGTTATGAAGTAGCAACGAAAGTAATTTTATGGTTGGGTCACAACATGAGGAACTGTATTTAAAGGGCCAGAAGGTTGAGAACCGCTGGGTTAGAGGAATAACTTAGGATGGTGAGGTCAGTTCATGTTAATGGGTAAGAAAGAATCATAACTACTGATAGCATTGAAATGCATCCATGTCATTAAACCCTCAGAATACCCTTAATTTGGAGATTCAGAAACTGAGGCTCCAGCAAGTGGCATGATTTGCCCGAGGTAATAGAGTACTAACTAGAGACCTTGCATCCAGGTTTTCAGATTCATACTATTTCATAATTGCCTTCTTACTTGTCTTTCTCCCCTCTAGACCTAGCTTCTTTCCCATTCATTGTTGTATCCCCGGCACCTCTCATAGGGCCTAACATATTAAACATCCTCAATAAATACATGTTAAATGAGTTAACAAGTCTAAAATCCCACTCTGCCAATGCTCCCTTGGTCTGCAAAGGTTCTACAATCCAATGCTCTTAATATATTCCAGGTCACTCCCAGGCCATATGGCCTGTCAAGAGAATGTGGTCAAGGATGAGACAGAGGGGAGCAGGAGTGGCGAACACACCCATATGACACACTTGTGTTCTCCTCCACACTCTCCCGGGCCTGGGTGGGCCCACCACGTAGGGCATTTGGATGTGTGCCTCACGGCCTGGGAGACAACTTGCACTTTGTGTACTTTTCCAGGCAAAGAAAAAGGCAACTGTGGCCTAGCACATTTTAGAAGTGCTGCTGCCTGGTGTCCTGACATCATAGCATCCACCCTGTCTGATTCCTGGAGGCAGGCCCACTTGCCAGGCAGAGCTGGAAAGGGTGTAGAGGGAGGGAATATGGGAAGAGGGGTTAGGCCCTGTAACATGAAGTATGTGGCCAAGACAGGCACAGTGACCAGGCATTAGGACACAGTTCATGGGGTAAGAGTCAGGAAGTCGTTTGTGTTTTAGGCTTAGAGGCAAAGGTAATAGAGCTCATCACTCCTTGTCAGACCTGGATTCTCTGAAGCCAACTGGATCTGAGTTGGTCCTGCTCCAAGTTTTTCCAAGGAACAAAGAAGATGGGGCCATCCTAGGCGTTTGCCCGCTTCCTTTACCCATCCCTCCAACAAGGGTGCCAGAGGAAGAAGGTGTTCTGTTTTTGTTTTTTCCCTTCTGTGGCTCCCTACAGAGTTAAGAGGTGAAAAATAAAAGGCTTGAGTGAGCTATGATCACCAATCATAAAATCTACAGCTAAATTATCACCTGGCATGCTGGAAATAACATTATTGCAAAATGTTGTCATGATATTAAGGCCTTCCAGTTGGAAAGCCAAAAGTTAAGCCTGTGCTGGCATTCATTTTCCAATAAATGAGTTGGCTTAAACGCGGACTTTCTCTCCTTCACTTGTAAAAATGACCAAAAATGTAACAGAGAGTTCAATAAATGTTTTAAAGATTGCTATTAAGTACAAATACTTCAACAATTTGACAAAACCAGAGTAAAACAACCTTACAAATCCTACCTTCCTTGCCCTTGCCCCCGCCCCCAAGTCAGGAGGAAAGTTCAGGGTCTCAAACAAGAACCCATTTGCCTAGTACCTGGTACATGGTAGACAACTGAAAAAAACATTTGGTAACAAGGAATTCTATGTGCCTTATGAGTTGGCACTTTACAGACTTTTTAGAGAGTTTGCTGAGTCGGATTAGATTCAAGAATAGTGTATTAATCCTCTGGGGGATATTCACAGGCAAAGAGCTACAGAGATAGACATTTTCCTTTGTTAAAACTTGTATCTGCATTCAAATATTGGCCTTGGCATTTCCTAACTAAGTGTTGACTGCTTTGAATGTTATGTCAAACCATCTGCACTGGAAAGCAAACTCCTGTTAAGAAATATGATCACAGGTTGTAAAAAGATTATCATGTTCCTGACCATTATACATTTTATATTTTGAAAATCCCCCACAAGAAAGGGTCATATTAAACTAGCAACTCTTTGGCAAAGTGGGGCTGAGTGCTTTTATACAATTTACGACTCTGGTCAACAGGAAAATTCATTTTTGTGTGCATTTTCAGTGGCTTCCCAGCACTGGCTCGCTAAAATGAAACCTTTTTCTCTGAGTCCGAAACTAGACTAGAAGTTTCTAGTTGACTGGATTTTTGAGAGACTCACCACTGCCTGGGAGGCAAGGTGCCTCTACCGTCCTCACTGCCCCCAACCTGAAAATCTCAGAGGTTCCGGAACCTTAAGGTCCAGGGGAGGCAGCTCTTCACGTGGCTGAGGACACATAAGTTCAGGTCAAAGCTCTGGAGAGAAAGTGCAAAGGGAAAGCTGAAGGGAGATAGATTTGGCATAAGAAAACTAGGGAGTATGCATTGCAACCGGATTTTTATATACTCTGGGAGGGGTAAAAATAAACTATTCTTTTATTCCCAAGCAACAGGGAAGGGTATTTGGCCGAATCTTAAAGTGACAAACATGCTGGTCGAGGACCACGACCTCAACACCTGGGGAAGCCTAACCCCCGGACCGGACGTTGGGCAGTTCTGGGCAGCAGGACGCAAGATGGGAGCCTTTGGGAGCCTTGCCCCACAGAGTCGGTGAGCAGAAGGGGCTTGTCCGTTTCTGCTGTCCTAAGAGTGTCCTGTGCAGCTTGGCTTCAGGAAAATCCAACTGCACGCGGACTTTGAGCCTCGGTCCAAACATGTTTTGGAGATTGCGACACTCCCTCACACGCTCCCCCTGCCCGAGCCACACACTCTGACCTAGTGCAGGGAGGGCGGGCAGGGTGTGGGAAGTATGTGTCAAGGTGAGTGTAGAAGTGTATGCAGCAGGCACACCGCATCCCTAGCAGGTGATGAACATAGAAGGAGAATAACGTCAGTCCAGAGGAGAAGGCAGTCAAGAGCCCCAGAAGGTCAGACTCGATAAGATGAGGCGCGATGCTCCTGTTGGGTCCTCACAGGGCATTTCCTGCAATCAGATCAAATCTAGTGTTCGACTAGAATAATAAACAAACAACTGGCCACAGAAGGGGAAGGCACCCCTACTGCTTTCTCTCCCTGCTCTTCCCCCTACACCCGGGACCCCACTCCTTGAAGGGAGGAGTCCCGCCTTGTTCACCTGGGGATGCTCAGCTCGTTTCCAAGGACTTGGGAGATGCCTGGGGAAAGTCAGATGAATGAGAGAGAGAGTGATGAATGAGCGAATGAATGAATTAGCTGTTCTGGGCCACAAGTGTTTGAGTGCATTCTCTAGTGGGAAATGAGTAAGGAAGAGAGCCACGGAACAGATAAATCGGACAGGCTCGCAATTGTCCACCTATGTCAGTTTGACCCGGGTCAGCGGTCCTCAGACTTCATTGCGTGCGTCAGAATCACCTGGAGGGCTTGTTCAAACCTCGCTGGGGCCCCACTCCCGGAGGTTCCGACTCAGTAGGTGGAGCTACAGAATCTGCATTTGTAACAAGTTCCCCCTCGTCTCTGCTGCTATTGAACCACAGTCGAAGAAGTGCGGCTCTGGACCGATCCCAGCGTCCCAGAGAAAGGACCTCTGCCTGGAGAACTGGAACCTCCAAGGCAATTCAAGGCCCGGCTTTTAAACAGCAACAACAACAACAACAACCCTGGCCGCTGAGGACAGAGAACAGAGCTGCTCAGCTCCAGCTCCGTCAGAGCGCGAGAGCTCATTGGAAATCAAGGTTTTCGTTTGCATGTTCCCAACGTGCAAACGTCGGCAAGTTCATCTTTCAAGTGTAAGCCCCGTACGAACAGGTTAGCAGACGCTGCCCTAGTCTTTTCCCAGGACGATCCTTTCGGAGCGCAGGGCTGGGCCAGTCCCACGCGGAACAGGTGAAGCTGCCCCGAGAAGGCACCATCCGCACAGGCGCCGGGTCTTGCCCTTTGCTGCGGCTTTCTCCTGTAAACCCGGCCTCCCCAGTCCGCTTTCTCCCGTAAACCCGGCCTTCCCAGTTCGCTTTCTCCTGTAAACCAGGCCTTCCCAGTCCGGACACCAACCGGCGCCTTGAGCAAAGCACCTGGAATGGAATTCGAAGCTGTCCCTGGAGGCGGGAGCCTGGGCGCTGACCTGGCTCTCTCTGGAGAGGCAAACTGGACACCCGCTTTCCCAGGGGCCCTGAAGGCGAAGGGGCGCCCCGTCCCGTGCATCCCGGGAGCCCGTGCCCCCCGCCCCGCAATGCAGGCTGCGTGGCCTCGGGGCTCCGGTCCCGCCCGCACCCAGCACGTGGCAGAGCCAGCCCGGCGCTTCGGCTCCCGCCCCTGGCACCTCGCGACCGACAGACGGGGCGCCGGCGGCCTCGAGTCGGCTCTGGGCCTTGCTCCTGGGGGCCCCGACCATCTCACCCAGAAAAGCCACACCTAGACACGCTTGCCCACCCCGGTAGGAGCTCTAGTTAACTGTCCGACCCGGTCTTCGGCCTCCACAGGCAGCTCCCCCTTCCGGGGGACTCGACGCCCCGCAAGCTGGGAGCCGAGAGGGCACCCGCCTCGGTCTCCAGCGGGATGGAGCTGAGCGAGGGGCGCAGGCACAGCGAGCGGCCTTGGGCCCAGCACCCTCAGCACCCTCTCCCTGCCCCGGGGCAGAAACCACCCGCGAAGCCGGCCTCGGGCTTGACCCGACTCAGGAGGAGGCTGGGCGCGGGGGTTGGACGGCTGGAGGCGGCGAGTGGTCCCCGCGACGCGCTTCCCGACGCACAGCTTCAGATGCTGGGGTGGGATGGGGGGTAGGGCGTGGCGAGTGGGGCATCCTTCCCGAGCGCGGTCCCCTGGGAGACCCTGTGGCCTCTCCGGCAGGGACAGTGTCCGAGGCCGTGGAAAACCCGCCAGCAGAGGAGTCCCTGCGGCCACCCCGTGGAGCGCTCAGCAAGGCCCAGCGGTGGCGGAAGAGCGGCTTATGGGCCCTGACAACAGGCCCAGGCCCTCTCCCCACACCCCTGCCGCGCACGCCATTCTTCCTCCGAATCAAAAGGGCCGGGTGGAGGCGGAAGGATTCCAGCAGCCGGAGGGGTCGCTGGCTGCCCCGCACTCGCACCCGGGAGCCAGCCACCCCAGTGCCCGCCTCGCAGTGCGCGGACCTCGCCTCCAGGGGGCGCTGCGGGTCTTCTCGCGGCGGCTGAGCTCCCGCGGCGGCGCTGTCCCCTCCCATCCGCCTTGTAAAGCGCCGGCTCGAACTTACTTTTTTAAAAGATAAACTGCTTAGTTTTTGGACCCCCTACGTCCACACCCACAGTTCTGAACCCAAAGCACGCTGTCCTTCGCGGGCCTCCGCACTGCTCCGAGGCTGAAGTGCACGCTGGGCTCCCAACTCCTCCGGGCCCGGCGCAAAGCAGCCTACAGTGCGGGAAGTTCAAATGCAGAAGGTCCCCGCCCTGCGGAGGCTGGGGAAGGCCGGGGGAAAGGGTGGCGAGTCCTCGGAGGTAATGGCAGCTGGGATCCCTTTGGAAAGAATGGGTTCCCGTCATCTGTGTCTTAAAGATTTTAGGACGCCCGCAGCTCGCGGTCCGAGTGGGAAGGCTTGGCGTCTGTCCGACACCTGCTGCACTGGCAGAGCCTCCTGGGTGGGCCGGGGGGAAGGGCCCTGCGCTCGGGCCCCCTCCTCCTCCTCCAACTCCTCCGCGTTTCCTCTTGCTCGCCTTCATCCCGTCCTCCAGGGGCGTAAACTTTCTCGGAGATCGGGTTTGGGCAGCATCCAGGAGCGCGCCCCTCGTCAGTCTGTTAGCCATTTCCCTGGGAGCCTCCTCGGTGTCAAACGCCTAGAGCCGCCAGGGCCAGAGAAGAGGGAGCCGGCGCGAATGTCAGAGTGAACTGGCCGCGCAGCCCCGCGGGGCGCAGGGGGAATGGGGCGGCTGCTCGGAGCCACAGCCCCCGGAGCGCCGCTGGGCCGCTGTGGGCTCCGGGACGCCCCTCTGCTCACACCCGGACCCCACAGCTCGCTGGGCCCCGTGGCCAATCTTCCGCGCCAGGAGGTGTCGCCCGCAGCGTCCGGCAAGTGAAGGCGGTTCCTGGGTGGGCCCCCACCACGTGTGCGCCCTAGAGGCCGGTGTGGACCTTCGGGCTCGCCGGGCTGCGCGTGGGGAAACTCCGGGGCCTGCCGCGGGTGGGCGCGGAGGGGACTCCCGGGAGCCTGGCGCGCTGTGCGGCACCGGGCTCCGCCTCGGGCTCGCCCTCGACGTGGGTCGCGCACCTGCCGACGGAGTTGGCCGGGCCTGGAGGCTGCGGGAACACGCAGCTTCCCGCACAGCGCGGAACTCGCCGGCTCCTCCCTACCTTTCAAGCAACCGCAGCGCTCGGGGCCAGCGTGGCCCAGACTCCATTGTGGAACGTCGGAGGCGCGGGTGGGCGAGGTAAACGCATTTAGGGAAAAGCCTCGGCTCAGGAGGTTTGCAGAAAGAGGGCGCAGCTCATGGGTGGTTGTAAATTCTGTCTACTTTGCGGGGAAAAGCAGGCGGTTTCGCACCACACATACACACCACACACACACACACACACACACACACACACACACACACCCGTAGGAAGGTGTGAAGTCCGCCCCTGGGGAATTGCCACCACTTGAGTGAAAAGGAAATGCAATGCGTAGGAACACTCTTCAGGTCACCACCCCTGGCGTGCGTGTCCTGGGGGTCTGAAAGAGGAGAAAGTTCCCTCCAACTCTTCCAAATTGAGAAAAGCTGCGGAAAGAATGAGGCGGTTAGGGAGAGGGGACCACAGGCATCCCGGTAGCTGGAGCTCAGGACAGAGCACTAAAATGAAAGCACCCCTATAGAAGCCACCAGGAAAAACGTTTAAAAAAAATAAAAATAAATCCTGAGCTCGTAGAGGTTCTACTGCTTCCATGCTGTTTGTCAAATTTCCTTCGCAGCAGTTCAACACTGAAGGATATTAAACACCCTGGTCTGCCTTCCGAGCTCACTTTTTAACCTTTGCGAATTGGAAATTGGAAAGGAGAAAAGATCTGCTCTCCCTGAATTATGTTTTACCCCAAAGGAACGAAAAATTCTATCCACCTCGGCATAAATGACATAGAATTGTATCTTCATAAACTAACATCTCGTAGCTTCTGCCTGCCCTCCCCCCCATCACTAGCTCACCTTTTGACAGTGTTTCGTCTTATACTTTTGTCCACTTCCTTGCACGATTGAGATTATTTTAATTGCTCTCTGAGGTGGCACATCCAAAACCACTTTTTGGCGGAACACTTGAATTGTACAGCCTGTTGGCCGGAAGATCTGTGCCCCCAAAACGAGGACTTGCCAGGGGGCTGAGGCAAATCCTCTCCCCCGGCAAAGGGCTGGGAAAAAGGGCGCTTTGCTCAGGGTTGCTCAGCCAGATCTCATCTGCAAAGAGGCTGCTTCAAATGAGTGTGTGTCACTCGGTCACCCCACTTCCAGAGGAGCTGAAGGGCGCCGGCAGTTCCTCTCTCCCAGGACCAAACCTGTAGAAGAACCTGAAAAATGTATCACTACACTTCAAATTCGATGAAGGTTCCTGGCGACTAAACAATGATCTCTACTTCTTTTTTTTTTTTATGTTTTGGCTGGGAAGGAAGATGTCCATGTTTTGAGGCGCTAAAATAGTATGTTCCTAAATTTTGTAAATGATCGTTCCTCACCCAATTCCAGGCGGATTCTTTATTTACCAATGCGTTGCAGAAGCCCACCTCTTTAAGTCGCTTCCCTGCTGAGGAAACGTACACTGGCTGATGAAAGTTTAGATATTGGAAGACGTGTCCCCTGGGATATTCCACCAGATGCCCTTCCAGTCATTAAGAAATTAGCCATTGTCACCTCAAAAGCAAACTGTTTAAACAACAGGTGAAAGCAGACAACACATGTAGTCAAAATTGACCCAAGAATATGTACAACACTGGTGTTTTAAATTGGGGGGGAGGGGAGGGCGCTATATGCTGAAGAATACAATCTAGAACTGATTGATTTTACCCTACGAACAAGACGGTTATGCTAAACGTGCTAAGATGTGGACGTGAACTCGGCGAGAGTTCCAAGTAAAACAACAACATGTCCTTCAGTTCCTCTGTGGGGTCTTCCAGAGGCAGAAGGCCAGTTGCTCAGTTTGTAACGCTGTAAGGAAAAGTGGCAGAGGGAAGGAAAGGGGTGGGCGTTGTGTTTGTGTGTCGGTTTTGAACTGAGTCACCTTCGGCTCTCGCTGGGAAACCTCGGGCAAACCTGTGCCTTTAAGACTCAGTTGCTATCCAAACACAAGTAAACAGAGTGGACCATTCGCGGGCGCCGGGCGCGGAGGCGGAGCCTGGGAGCGGTGGGCCCCGCGCGGCGGCGGGACGCCCGCCCGGAGGGGAGGCGGGGCCGCTACTAAAGCCCCGGACTCCCGGCCGCGAACAGCCTAGGGAGGGACGCGGGCGGGGACGGAGCTCGGCGCACTCGCTGCTGGAGGGTGATGGCCCTGCGAGGGGGCAGACTCCGACTCCAGCCGGAGTCCGCCAGAGGCTCGCGGAGGCGCGGGGTTCCGGGCGAGCGCTGAGCGCCGGCTCCGAGCGCCGCGGGTCTTTACGCATTCCACGTCCACAGACTCCGACGAAGGCGAGGATCCACTCTCGTTTTTTTTTTGGCGGCTCGTAATGCTCCAGAGAATGTCCGCGGCTGCCGGGACTCCGTGCGGAAAGAGACGTTTGCCCGGCGTGGACCCAATGACCTTTTCAAGCTGTGCGCCTCGCTGCCTGGAGCGGGTCTGAGCGGCGCGGCGCCGGCGGACCTTTCCGCGGGAGGTGAGTGTCCGCCCTGGGAAGGGACTGCAGGCTCCCTGAGAAAGGAAGGGTGCAGGGGATGCAGGCGGCGCCGATTCCCGGCCCGGCGGTCCACAAGTTCAGAAATTGTGAGAAGGGATCCTGTGGATGCAACCCTGGGCATTGTTTCTCACTTGTCTGATCCCAGGCGCGTCATTCCCAGCGAACACCCATGGACACACACTTGTATGTACAGTTTTTAGTTTTGTTGTGCAACATTTAATCCAAGCATTCATCGGGTCTTCTTATAAAAGCTGATCAGCATGCCCTGAGATAAAAAACCCGTTGCCCCCGGGTGCCCTAGGATTCCACCTCCACCCGTCCCAGGGCAGCCGCGGCGCAGCGCGGACGGGCCAGGACACACAGCGCCCGCCTAGCTCACGCGTTTCAAAAGGGAAGTCATAGTTCAACCCTAGGTAACTCTCCAACCTTGTGTTGTTGGCCTTTTTGATTACCCTCCCACCCTCCAGTTCTGGAGGAGGGGGCGGGAGGCAAGTTCCCCCGGGTCTGAAACGCTTGGATCCTCAAGAAATAGCAGCAGCAGCAGGAGTTGCGGTTGTAGAAAGAAGGAGGGAGAAAAGCGTGTTTGTGGAGGGAGCGCTGGATCCGTCTCCCTACCTGTTAGCAGAGAACAAAAGAGGGCTGGCGTTTCCCGGAGCGAGACGCCACAGACAGCTCGTTCCTCTGCAAAACAAACTGCAGTCCCGAGCAGAACAAGAAAATTACTCACGCAGGGGGAGCGAGGGAGCAGAGAGAAACAGAACCCTTATGCGGAAGGCATCTTAATTTAATTAACTCCTTGGGAAGGCAGAGGCGCTGCACAGGGGCAGGGACTTCGCTGGCGGTTTTTTTTTTTTTTTTTTCCTCAGTTCACCTGATCCAGTCTGGCCATTTTTATTTCACTTTTTCAAAATGACCTCCTTAGATCCACTTGGACTGTAGCTTCTCTGATTTATGTGAAAATCCCATTGTGGCGTTTGGGCTGAAATTCAGAGAGCCCATCGATCTATCCGTCAGCCCTCTCAGACACCCACGCACAGGTTTTAGCAGATGACCCCTGACTGTATATTATTTTTAGATAATTCAGTGTAACGACACTGTTACCTAAAAGCGAGACTCCTTATCCAATTACCACCTACCCCTTTCTTCTCCAATGCTTTGAAAGCTTCACCGAACTGAAATTAGTATGTACACATCTCACTTGTTGACAGCCAGTGGGCTAAATTTTACAAAACTTCTGTACATGCCTGGAAATTCCTGTGAAGAAGAGTGATGAAAGAAAACCAGCCCCAGCCCCACTGAAATACTTCTGTATTTTCATTGGTTTAAATTTCTTTCCTTGCAAAATTAAAAGTAACCAATGGTCCCAAAGGGCCTGGTGGAGAAATGACAGCAAACGATAACTGTTATTGCCTGAGACAGAGTATGGGAACTCCATGCTCAACTCCAGACAAAACGAAAGTACTGTAGCTCTCTGTAGATCGACTTAAAATATTTTTTTGACATATATTTCCAGCAACTCGGCGGGAGAGTGGAAATCTGAACTCCCTAATTATTTATGGCAAAAATGTTAGGTGGATATTTAGGGTTGTCCTGTTTGTAGAAGGGGTTCAGAAGTCACCCATGGTCTGCTCCTCTGTGAAGAAACCATTTGTCCTGCAAATTAAAATGAACACAGACTGTGAAATAGCACTTGTGTACCCCCACGAAGCTGAATTACAATGGAATCTTTAATTTTTGTGTTATGAACCATTGGGGGGAAAAAGGGAAGGAAGATGGCATTCAACTTTATGCTGGCAGAATGAACATGTAACCTTTATGGCAGAGTTCACTTCGTGTATTTGGAATCGAAACCACAAGTTGTGGTAGTCCTGCAACTGTCCTGCAACTGGCAACACACACACACACACAGACATAGAACATGGTGGGAGTTGTGCTTGCCTCCTGTATTTATTTCTAAGAAATCTGGGAATACAC
Organism: Myotis lucifugus; assembly: GCF_000147115.1. NCBI lineage: Eukaryota > Metazoa > Chordata > Mammalia > Chiroptera > Vespertilionidae > Myotis > Myotis lucifugus. Next base: position 994,726 of record NW_005871342.1, on the reverse strand, counting down.
CCAAATAATAATTTTGGTTTCCTCTCTATCGGGGAGGCTGCTTTTTAACACTAGTCGGGGAAAAGACTATTTTGAATCTCTTCTTGGCCCTCCTTATTCAAGAAGAAGGAAATAAAGGTGCAATTTATTTTAATGGAAGAGGAAATAATCAGATAGGTTTGCAGGGATGTAAGGAGAATCCTTTTTCTAATCTCTCTAGGAGAGGTCTGGAGGGGTTGCCACTGAACAAAAATGAATCGTGATTTGTGGTGGGAAAGTTTATTCCGAAAGGAGGTTTACCGTTTCGGTTGAATGGTCTGACTGAGACCCTCTGACTGTTACACACCTCTCATTAACTCCAGGCCTGAACTCCCAGACCGCATACCACCAGGCAGAAGCGGCTCATTAATAAATCCCTGTCTCTGAGCCTTTCCAAGCAGAGGAGGAGGGAGAGAAGGTGTGGGCCTGGTGGAGGCAGCCAGACCGCCTTGCCAGAGCGCTGTGTCATTAGCGCAGCCCCCTACGTCTGCCCTCAGAGCCACTGGCAACACCACACACGAGAGAGAAGAAAGCTCAGGGGCAGAAATGGGTGGGTGGAGAGGGGAGGCTAAACAAACTCTCCCACCTTTCTGCTGGTTTCAACAGCCAGGCGGAGAGGGGGATGGCTCAGCCGGGCCGCCCGCGCCTCTCCAGGGACAGCTTGTAGCAATGGAGTCCCGCACCTGGAGAGCCGCCCTCGGAGACAAGGTGCGGTTCCGAGGAGCCGGCAGAACCCGGTGCTATGAAGGGGTTGGCGGTGGGAGACGGTAGGCCCACCCTGAATGCACGCGAGGTGCTTCTGGGAACCTGGATCCGAAAGCCGACCTCCGTGTTGCCATTGGGGGCGCAGGGAGAGCACAGTGTGCGCGCCCTGCCTGGGCCCAGGCCGCAGACCTCGGCCCCGCGTCCAGGTGGCAGGAGCACCGAGCACGCGTCTCCAGGGGCAGAAACAAGCTTCCGCCAGGCCGCCAGGACCTCGCTGTATCCGCCGCTGTGGGCCCCCCTGCGGCTCCTTCCCCTTCCCTCCCCGGGGAGCCCGCTCTCCACCCTTTTACTCCCGAGGTCTCCTCGGGTAGGAGCCGCTCCCGGGACCAGGTCGGGAAGCCGCTCGAGCCTCCCTGGGGCTTGGCGCTCCACCCGGGAGAAGGGTTTCGGGCCTCAGGGACGTTCTCCGCCCACCCCCACCTTCTCCCCGGGAGCCGAACCATCTGGAAGGGATCTTGGTGGGGGGTGGGAGTGGAAGGCCCCTGGGAAGGAGGAGGCGATTCCTGGTGGAACCCGGCCCCGGAGGTGTCACTTTTCTTTCCTGCGGCCCGTCACCGCTGATGAATGGGACGGAGGCAGAGGAAGGAAAAAGAAAACCTCCGAGGTCAGCGCGGGGCGAAGCGGGCCTCTCCGAGTGCTCGAGGGCCCGTGAGCGCGAAGCACCCCCAGCTGCGCTCCCGGCACCCGGGCCTCTGGGCCCGGCTAAGTGCGGGGCGCACCGGGAGGAGCCGCCGCGCGGGCCTGGGCCGGGTGGGACCCCCAGCCCATCCTCGTCCTTCTCGGGTAGCTCCCAGGCGACAGGGCTGAGCCGGGGCCTGCGTGGTGTTGGCATCAGGGTTGTGGGGGTTGACTGAGCTTCGCTGGACAGGGTGAGGTGGGCGGGCTGGACCCGGCGCTGCCTCGGCTGGAGCGCCCCTGCCCCCTTTCCTTCTCCCGGACCTGAGTCTCCAGCTCCATCCCTGCAGGGAGCCCGACCTTCCAGGGGGTCCCCAGCTCACAGGGGACCTTTCCTGGCCCGCCTGACGCCCTGGCCAGGCGCAAGGGTTCCCCCACCACCTCTTTGGGGCGCGGGAGGAGGGTGGGGAGGACTGAGAAGGAAGGTGTGGTAACTCGCGCCTGCGCCAAAGTTCAGACCGAGCTGGTTTGGATAACAATCACGACTCTGCCTCTCTCTCCCTGTCATTTTCAGGGTGTCTCTGCTGTCGCCTCTCTGGGTTTTCACGGGAGCCCCACACCCACGCGCCTCTGAGTCCTGGAAGAAAGGGGCGGCTCCCTGCGCCCCCCGGAAGCCCGGAAAATGGGGAGCAAGGCCCTGCCGGCGCCCATCCCTCTCCACCCGTCGCTGCAGCTCACCAACTACTCCTTCCTGCAGGCCGTGAACACCTTCCCCGCCGCCGTGGACCACCTGCAGGGCCTGTACGGGCTCAGCGCCGTGCAGACCATGCACATGAACCACTGGACGCTGGGGTACCCCAACGTGCACGAGATCACCCGCTCCACCCTCACCGAGATGGCGGCGGCGCAGGGCCTCATGGACGCGCGCTTCCCCTTCCAGGCTCTGCCCTTCACCACTCACCTCTTCCACCCCAAGCAGGGGGCCATCGCCCACGTCCTCCCAGCCCTGCACAAGGACCGGCCCCGCTTTGACTTTGCCAACTTGGCCGTGGCCGCCACGCAAGAGGACCCCCCGAAGATGGGCGAGCTGACCAAGCTGAGCCCGGGGCTGGGCAGCCCCCTCTCGGGCCTCAGTAAATTGACTCCGGACAGAAAGCCCTCCCGGGGGAGGCTGCCCTCGAAAACGAAAAAAGAGTTTATCTGCAAGTTTTGCGGCAGACACTTTACCAAATCCTACAACTTGCTCATCCACGAGAGGACCCACACGGACGAGAGGCCGTACACGTGTGACATCTGCCACAAGGCCTTCCGGCGGCAGGACCACCTGCGGGATCACAGGTGAGAAGGAGCCGGAGGTTGGCCGCGGGAGGTGCGGCGAGGTCTCCCTAAATACCAGAGCCTCAGAGGCAGGCACCCCGAGTGCCACGGAAAGCCCCTCTCAACTGGCCTGGATCCCAACAGGCCCCAGCGACCCGCCAGTAGTTACCTTTTCCCCTCACCGGCCATTGCTGCGTTCTAGCTCGGGATGCACGCGGGAGGTCCTGTATTCAGGCTTTGGCAGCTAAAACCGGGTGGGTTGGTTTTGGTTGCTGTGATCGGTTTCTCAGTTTCCTCCAGCTCGCCCTTGGGGTGGGGGTAGCAGGTAAAGCCTGGGGACCCCAGATCCCACAATGGCAGCCTGGAGGCCATTTCTGGATGTCTACTCTGGGCCACCCCCAACTGGGTTCCCTCCCTTCCCTGTCCCCGACCCCCACCCACCCCAGCGTGCTCTCCAGAGCCTAACGCCCGGACCTTCTACCTTTTACATTTATTTGCGGAGGTCCGTCTTGAGATCCCTGAATTTAGACACAGTTACCCCCACCTCCCACCCCCCGCCCTGCGGGAGCTTAAACTCTGCATTAATCAACGGCAATTGAAGAAATACTAGAAACGTAAATGTTTTCATCCGGTAAAAACTTCCCAGCACTGGGGGTGGGGTATCTCTCTTGGGACTCCTCTAGCTGTTTGTTACCCAAGGTGGGACTTGAGTGCCGATCCTCCGTGGCTGGTCGGGGATTCGCTAAAGTCAGTCCCCCCCCCCTGCCCCCCGCCCCCCACTCCCCCTCGCTTTACATCTTGATTTGGCCCGTTTAAATCCCTGGCGAAATCCTAGAGGCCCAGAAGGACTCACTCGGCAGGATTTCGAGCTCCAGAATACGCCAGAGAGGGCGATCAAGTGTAGATAAAACCGACGTCCAGTGAATGTTGGGAAGAGTCTGTTAGTTGAGGTTAACCATAAACAGAATTACACAGGGGGGAAAAAATACAATCTAAAAACATACATAATGGGTATCCTGTTTCTTTTGTCCTTTCATGACGTCGAGTTCAGTAATTGTCAAAAGTGTCTCCTCACTGTGGTGGGAAAGCCATTTCAATGAAACCTTATATTGATTTTCAGGTATATTCATTCCAAAGAAAAGCCCTTCAAGTGTCAGGAGTGTGGGAAAGGATTTTGTCAGTCTAGAACTCTAGCCGTTCACAAAACTTTACACATGCAGGTAAGTTTGTTTTCTTGTTAAAAGCAAAACAAAAACAGTGACTGGTTCCGTTTTATCATGTTTGCTCGACAAAAGGTGTTCAGTGGCAGAGTCTTCCTCTCAAAAGACTCTATTTAGATTATTTTTTCTAGGTGGGAAAAGCAATACTCCGTTTTTTTATCCATAAAATTAATCCTATTTAACATAAAACAGTGTTATGTTTTCTTAAAGAACAGGCCACTCTAGTCTACATCCTAATTTTAGAATTATTATTTTTTATCCCATCTGCCCTGCATGTAAGGCTTTCGTGTTTGGGAGGAAATAAAGGTAATTTTGATAATGGAGTCATGGTGAAATCCCATATGCTCTCTCTTTCCCAGGGGCCTCATAATTTGTAGTGTTCAGAACATGGAGGAATAGTTTAATTTTCCAGCAAAGAGGAGACTTATTACCCGGGAGAATGTCGTTCCTTAAGAGAGGATTAGCGTTTTTTCCTTCCCCCTTTTCCTGCCCGTGACATGGTGATGAAATGTAAAGAGCTGGCAATCACAAAGCCCACCGCGGTGGCCGGCAGCCCGGTTATCAGTGTCATCGGCCCCGCTGTGTGCCTGCGCGTGTGTGTTAGTGACGGGAGGATTAGGGGCAGGGATTTGTTCCCCCAAGTGCCCTCTCTTGTTGCCGTGCGTGCGTGTGTTATGTGATACCAATGAGACAGCTATTGAGAAGGGTGCGGTGGTGGTGTGAAGGATTAATCCCTCTGCTTGCTTCACATCTGAACAGGAATCTCCACACAAATGCCCCACATGTGGAAGAACCTTTAATCAGAGAAGTAATCTGAAAACTCACCTTCTCACCCATACAGACATCAAGCCCTACAGCTGCGAGCAGTGCGGCAAAGTGTTCAGGCGAAACTGTGATCTGCGGCGGCACAGCCTGACTCACACCCCGCGGCAGGACTTCTAGAGAAGCCCAGGATCTGTCCCCGTGCCCCCCTGCTCCCCTCTCCCCAGACACCCCTCCGCACCTCCCACCCGGGGGTTCCACCTCCCCCCCCCCAACCCTTCACTGACCCCAGCTCTGCCCTTGCTGCAGCCGCACCTGCAGCTCCAGGGAGTTAACTCAGCTTCTGGAGGACTGAGAACTGTAGACAGCCACACACACACGTACATCCCTTCACAGAGCATATGCGAGTTCCTTGTAGATATGCACAGCTCATTTTAGAGCTCTGTACATACTGTCGTGGGTCTTGGTGTTGTTGTTCTGTTTGTTTTTGTATCTTGTCGGATGCACCTGGATATGGAAAATGGAAGCCAAATTTATCTTTAAAGACTGTATTTTCAAAATAAAACTTTTTTCTTGTTTCAACTCTCCTGCAAAGGGTCTTGCTATTTAGCCTCTGTTTCTCCTCTGTGCTCTGCAAGAGTGGGCTGCCTCTAAAATAGCCAATAACGAAGGGTATATTTCCCCCCCCCCCCCCTAGGCTTTAAAAACAAGACCTGCAGTTCTCTTACTGGAACTTCAGCTCTTCCCTTTTTGTACTGTGGCATTTTGGAGTTGACAGCTGTGCTGTCCTTTTGTATTATTCCTTCAGATAAAAGCCACATGATTATTATGAATAAGCTGCAAGTCCAATGACTGCCCCACTTAAAAAGGCACAAGGTGAGAAGAAGCATAAGAAAAAAGAAGAAAAAGGGAACTGCTCACCATTTCATTTCTTTAAAGTCCTTGACCTAGTGTCAAAGTTTATGATGGGCAACTTCTCTTGCCATTAGACTTTGAACACTGTGATTTAGCACTATAGACAGACTTTACCCTGCCTTCAGGGGAGAGGTCTAAGACCTGCAGAACACGGGGGTGGAGGGGGGTAGGAGGGGGGCGGGGAGAATACAACCTTCAGAAGATGGAGGACAGAGGAGAAGAGAGAGGCCACTTGGCTGTGTTTGCACACAATGTTTCTTTCCAAGGGTGGAGAACTTTTCTTCCAAAAGTTTCGGATTTCTCTGCAAAGCAAACTGAGTTAGGCCACCAGCAGGGGTTCTGTCACTAGTTGGCCTTTTGTCCCTGGGAAAGTGCCAGAAGTACAGGTGACTCTGTGTATAGAACTCACGGCAAATCTGTAATCACCTTCTGAGGCATTTCAACTTTTCCCAAATGGCTTCTGGGGAATATGACACTGATATAATGACAACCCTGTGTAGGTTTTGGGAGGAGGACTTTGGCTGCAGGTAAACAGTAGTACTATGCAGAGTCTGGAAGGAAAAATCACTGAACTTCAAGGGGGAACATCAGAGGAACCTGTAACCCAGTGGCCCAGTAGGGTCTCACAAACTTTAATACCGAACAGCAGCGTGAATTAGGTATTTTCAGAGGTTTTTTTTTTCCACATTTGCACATTTGTGTGGAATGGCATGTTTTATGTTCAGAGTGATACTAGGCAACACGTCCTATGTTTGCACCTTACAATCCTCCAGAAAGGCAGGTAGGGATTTGAGGACTAGATTCAAAATTTCTCACCAGTGCCTTGTTCAGTAGGACTGACTAGGAGGAGTTTTCAAAATTGTTCTGACTCGCTGCTTCCCCTGTTCTCAGGGGAGCTAGCTGGAAGTCACTTCTGCTTCTCATGAGAGATACCTCTCTTCAACAAAGTGTCCACTCACCAGCCCGTGTGTCTACTACCCGCACAAATGCATTTCCCTACATGGGATGGGCCTAAAGGCTTCACTGAGGAGAGAGGACAAGGACGGGTGCATATGTGTGTGGTATTTAGAGGAATGAGACTGTTTGTGTTCTTTTGTTTGTATAGAATTAACTCAGCGACCTCCCTATCCCTACGCTCTCAAGATCCTGCCCACTTTGGCACAGAAGATTTGAATGCTTTGGGCAGGGTTACACATGGACTGTCCCTAAAGCTTTCCTAATCCTGCAGGCTTTTTCCATGTGGTCAGTTTCACAGCCCCACCCACCTCGACTGACTACAAGCTTCAACAGTTCCATTGCACAGGCTTCAGTCACATGATCAAAGAATGACTCTTGCTCAGCATCAAGCTCAGGCGTGGTCTTGAAGTCCCCGTCACGGGGGTCTGGAGATAGGTGTAACCGGAAAACGATCCCTCTTCATTTGTCTTTGTTGAAAAAATGGGAATCAGAAGTGAATGAGGAAAATCAGAGAAGAAAGTGGAGAAAGCAGTTCCCCTTTCGATATGTACATTACTTCACAATTTAAGGCTAATTTATCTATGCAGCCATTAATTTAACAAATGCTTATTATGTACTTTTCACTTGCCAAGCCCTGTGCTTGGTTCCAACGATTTTCATGATCAGTTTCTGCCTTTCCATATCTGGTGGGACATTTTAGAATAATTTAAAAATCTCTAATAGGACTTAGTTTTATAGCTACCCTCAACCTACACTCTTCAGGATCTCAGGTGAGCTTGAGAACAGTGGGTTCCTCTTCAAATTCTGAGTGTTGTTTCTTCTTTAGAATGTCCAAGTGTGCAGGAAGTGAATCTTACATGAGACAAACTTATGAGACATCTAGAGAAAATGATACATGAGTATCTTATGAAATTGGTCTGCTGCGCTTTTTTTTTGGTGGATTTTGGTGGTGGTTTTTTTTTTTTTTTGGTGAGTTTTTTTGCATAGAGAAGAGTCATTCACTGAGGTTCAAGATTAGCCTGTGTTTTCCTTACAACCTCTATCACAGTCAACTCATAAATCAATACTCCTGGCCAGAAACCAGAGTGAGAAATATCACAAGTCACAACCACAGTGCAGAAGACCTTTATGAGCACTGTACTGAGCTATGACTTTAATCTCATTTTACAATCTATGTGCGGGGGGGGGGGCATTAAAAATAATTTCTAGATATGAATCACATTGTAAAATAATTGTTACTCTAAAGTTACCAATGTGTGTAAAGTCCACTTTTTGCTGCTAATATTTACATAGAGGTCATTGTGGCCTCATGCTTTATAATGTAGTCATCAAGATTACTATGTTGCCCAGGCACATCCTCTTTTACATTAGAAGGCCTTTCCAAAATTTGACTCTAGGACAACTAAATATTTAAAAAGTAAACAAATCTCAAATCTCAGATCATAAGTAGGCCCAAATACAACTAGTGATGAAATCAGAGGCAGTTAATGCGAGTTTCTTCTACTGTTCATTTGTCAGATGTTAGCATAGGCATTTAGATTTCTTCCCTTAAATCATGTTCAATCAAGTACCCTTGCCCCAAATTTGATTCTGGAAGGGTCAGTCTACCCCTGGAAGGCACTTGGGAAACATTAGTTCTTTACTATTGTCAACATGATAGACTAGATGCATTTGGATTAAACACAGTGTAGAAACTACAGCAAATTTTAATATGAAAAGTTATTACCATGGCATGATGGTTGCCTTTCTTATTACCAAAGTAATTTTATTATTATTATAATAAAGAAATTTAAAAAATAAAGCCTTGTAGAAGAAGTTTGAAGCCTTGCCATATATTGCAAGCAGGAATGGCTTTGTATTTTGGAGGATTATTTGTGTTCATCTTTGTTTGTATGTTATATTGAGACCATATTTCCCAATTTTTCCTTCTGAAATGTAACTTGCCACTGATAAGCACCTCTGCCGACAGCAATGAGCAATACAGGGAGTGGAGATTCAGAATGATTCAGCTTTGATGACCTGAGATAGTTCATGTTTATTCCTGCTTCCTTTCTTTATTGCTTATTGGTCCTGCCCTTCCCCCTCCCCGCTCCCCACCTAACATAAATTACATTAGTATCTAAGCAAGTAACTTTTTTCTTGAAACTATTCAAGGCAAAAACTGATAGTGAAAAAACGGTAACACAAATATACCACAAGAAGAAAATTTTAAGGTAAATTATAATGCTATCTCTCTTAGGATGCTTTCTACCTACAAGAAACAGAAAAACAGACTAAAAGTGGCTTAAACAATAGGGAATTTATTTTCTTCCATAAAAAAAAAGTCTCAAGGTAGGGTTCAGGGATGTGTAATTAATTGGAGTGACAAGATTGACAAGATCATCCAACACCCAGTTCTTCTTACTCTTCTCTTCTGTATCTTTTGTGCGTAATTGCTCCCTTCATGGACAGAAGATGGCTGCAAAAGCTCCAACCATCAGCTCTAGTACTTCATTCTCACACACATTCCATAGGCAGAAAAGGGGGTTATCTCTTTCTTGTTTCACTTTTTGAGAACTAAGAATCTCCTCCATAAGTCCAACCTGTCTACTTGCTCTCATACATTATTGGCCAGAATTAATTCACTTGCTCCTTCCTCAGCCAATCACTGACATGGAATTATAACCATGATTGACTAAGACTAAAATTCACCTTTTATGCATGGAAATGGAGGCAGTCTTCCTAGGAGCCCTTGACTGCCTGAAAACACCTGAGTTCTGCAAGCAAGGAAGAAAACAGAACTGATTGTTATTAAAATTAAACAGATGTTAAAAATGAGGATTCCATGAATAACCTTATGTTAGGACGAGAGGCCTGGTGCATGAGATTCATGCACAGGTAGGGTCCTAGGTGTGGCTGGTGATCAGGGCCAATCAGGGCCTTCCGACTGCCAGCTGGGGCCGCCCTTCCCCAGCTGCCTGCTGCCAGCAGGGGCATCCCTTCGTTCTGTGCCGCCCCCTGGTGGTCAGCACACATCATAGCGAGCAATAGAACTCCCAGTCGAACTCCTGTGGGGACACTTTGCCTATTAGTCTTTTATATAGATAGATATACTTATATTACTACTAGAGGCCAGGTGCACGAAATTTGTGCACGGGTAGGTAGGCCTGGCCAGCTGGTCGCCTGCCATTTTCTGCACCGCCCCCTGGTGGTCAGTGCACATCATAATGAGTAATCGAACTCCCGTTCTACCAGTTGAACTCCCAAGGGAACAATTTGCATATTAGCCATATATATGTATGTATGTATGTACATATATATATATATATATATATATATATATATATATGAAGGATACTCAATGGCATATACAATATTATCCAAACTAATTAAATAAAACCTCTAAACAAAAAAACTAAGCATAAACAAAGACTAGCAGAAAATATACCAAAATATTAATAGCAGCTATTCATGAATAACAAAAAAATTTCTTCTCCTTTTCTTATTTTCAACTCTTCCACAATGACTATGTGTTACTTTTATAAAGGAAACAAAGTAAAAAAACACACACAAAAACCAACATTATTTTAAAATCCAAGATGAAAACCTTAATTTCCTCAATATTTTTGGCTTTTCATCTTGCTTTATTGCCTCTGACCAGTCTTGTCTCTTTTCATGCACACCCACACATACTTCTTCTAAACCATCCCTTTAATTTAGTTACACCTTACTTTCTAGTTTCCTTTTCTTTCTTCCTTGATTTCTATTCAAATCTCCTTTTCCTATCTTTTCTCTTCTCTAGGTTTCTGTGTCCTGATACTTTTCCTCCCTGTTAAGAGCTTCAATAAGTCTAGCTCATGTTTCTCCAGGTGAGATCATTAGAATTATCCAGGGTACTTATTTCTGAGTCCTCCCTAATCCAGTGGGTGAATGGGATTTCGGGGGATAAAGACTCAGAACTCTGTGTTTTAAACAAACACTTCAGGTAGTTCTTCTGTGTATTAGAGACAGAACTTTTGCATTAGCCTTTGACACCGTCATCCCCTTTATCTTATCCATCAGTCATTTACTATGTACCTACCATAATAAACATAAAACAAATCTCAACCTACTTTTCTTTACTTATTTACCCACTGTCCTTGAAGTTGTCAAGTCTTCTTCTGCCTTGGTTCTCACTACTCTTCCCTGTTCTCTCCATCTACTTTTTTTTTTAAATCGTTGTTGTCCTTAAATTCCTTTTTTTTTCCACAATAATAAACATCTTTGGCTTTGATAATTTTTTTTGTTTTATTTGTTATCTTAGTCCACTCAATAATTTAAAGAGGCAGAAGAAGAAAGAGAATGTAATAATTGATTAATATGAGAAAATCACAGAGAGGTAAAAATAATTTTCTTTTCAATTTATAAATTGAAATATCATCACCAAATGACTTGTTACTTCAGCTTCTATATGAAGAACATTAATTTGCTATGAGTAATGCTTTATGTATTGAGGTGTAGGTGCATGTTTATTTTAAGATCAGAGCTAAGTGACATTTTTTTATTATTATTTATATTATTATTACACAAAAATTTCAGTGCAGGAGGCCATTTTGTGATGGAAAGAGCCATGGACAAGAAGTCAGAAGGTGAATTTAATTTTATTTAAGCTCTAGAATTGTTTACAAATAAGACACTTACCCTCTCTGGGACTCAGTTTTTCATCTGTAAAATGAGAATTTGCACTACATAGTAAGTAAGGCCTTCTCTAGCTGGAAGATTGGTGGTTCTCATTGAGGTAACTATTGTTGATAAAGGCTAGAAAATACCAAGAAATCATATCACTTTCCTCCCATAAAGAATTTTAACTCAGTAAAAATAAAAGTGGGTTTACAAATTAATCTCTATTTGCATACTGTCATATCATGTTTTCCTGAAACTGTTGATATTTTAGATTCTCTTTAGAAGACTATTGATTGGAAGTTATGTTTTAAACTGGAAAGTAAATGTATTTCCTTATTATTTTTCAGATGATAACAATCATGCTGATTGTAAGAAATTCAAACAATATAAAACTGTATAAAGTAAAAGTCTTTTCTTTTTCCCTTACCCACTAATGATCCTCTTAATTTTATTTCCCAGAGGTAGCCACTCTTAATATTTTGGGTATATCTTTCTAAACATTTTTCTGGGAACATGCAAATGTAAGTGTACACTTAGAAACATGCACACACAAATAGGCTCATACTCTAATAGTCCTTTGCAACTTGCTTCCCCCCCTCCTTAACAATAAAACAATATAAATTGGGTCTATTGCTACTTTGTCATACCAGTATAAATAGATCTTCCCCTAAGGTAATGGGGGAAAAAAAACTAAGCAATTTTAAGCTTGAGGATCCATTATTTTCATTAGAATTAATCATGAAGAAAAAATACATACATTGTAATTAATGGTAACATTGCAATAGCTAATAAATGAATTTTAATGAAATAAAAATATTTGCAAAAGGTAAAATTTGGGTAACTATCAAGTTGTTCTATTCATGTAATATTTTATTTTCTTGATCCACTCTTTAGTTTTGAAACAATCAATTATAAATTTGAAAGGAAAAATAAATTTCAATTTTAAAGATATTAAAAAGAACGAAACACGAAGAAATTAAAAAGTCATTCTGAAATGATGTACAAAAATGCCATCTCTTTCACTGACAACCTGTAGTTCCCTACCTTCATGATGGCAGCTCAGAAAGTGCCTCAGGGCTTTGAGGATTCTTCAAGGTGTGTCATATTATGGTTCACATCAATGCACATGATATACCTCCCTGGCAAGAACTGAAAGATACAGTTCTTAAATCCCCTGGTGACCCATTATCCATGGATCATTGACAAGCTAGAATGTGAGCTCCTGTCTTTTTACCAAGGTAAACTTCCCAGTGAAACTGTAGTGTTCATGCACTACGTCTTTTATCTAAACAAGAAAATTCGCCTAGGAAAAAGAAACTTCATCAAGTAGACAATACAAATACCCTCCCATTTTTATTATATTTTAATATTTATTGAAGGAGGAAATATCTATTGACGTATAGTAGCTATTTAATTGCAGAGACTGAGACTGAGGACCTTTTCCCAGAGCCTACCTTTCCAAACAGATCATTTGAAATTCAAGCTAAGTGAATTGCACAAGATCCAGAATTTGGAACATCAAGTTAAACTAATAGATATTTTGCCTATTTAGGGACAGCATTAAAACAGTAGTACCGTTGGTGTGATTGGCCAGAATTTAACATTTCTCATTGTTTTGCTGTGGTTCTCTATCCTAAGAATGATTTCACTTGTGAACTGGGTCATAGTCACAAATTCTCAGAGGGACTAATTCACAGGCCTCTGCAATATTTGCCATGTGGCACTGTGTTTTGCAATAGCGCAGAGTGACAGTGCTGTGTCGTAAATATCATAATGTGATGACAGGACATGGCCATGTTTTTTATGTGGTTCTGATCCAGATACATCTGAAAGATCCTTATTTCATGAGAATCTTCTTGATTTCTATAAGGATTCAGCCCCATTTCTATCTATTTAGAGATAGAAAAGGTTAGAAATGGAAAGATGATGTTCTAGTCAACTTGATTAACACTTTCTTTCCTTCCCAGGTCAAAAGCAAAAAAGAAAAAAAAGGAAATAACTTGATCAACTATCTCCATAGAAATATAGGCAAAGGGTCAGATATTGTGGCCTAGACTCGTGAAGATATATATATCCCTTCGACCCAACAATTCCATTAGAGAAACTCAAGCACATCTGCAGAAAGTGACATGGGCAAGAACACTGTCTGAAATATTGCTCAGAGTAGAAAACAACTCAAAAGAACATAAATATCCACTAACAGGAGAATGGATAAATAAATCATGGCTAGTCACAAAATGGAATATCATGTAGTAATTAAAATGGGTTAGTAGTACTTGTATCAGCATAGATTAATCTCAAGCACATCGTGTGTTAAAAAAAAGGCAGGTTGCAGAATGTTAAGTAGATATAATTCATGTGAAGTTTGAAGACATAATACATAACTTGTATAAATACAATAAAAGTATAAAGTGTTCTTAAAATAATAAACACCAAATTCTAGATAGTAATTACCTTTGGGGAGAAGGAGGGGGAAAAAAATAAGGACTGGTGCACATTGAAAAGGACATCAACTGTATTGATGATACTCTATTTCTTTTTTATTTTTTTTATTTTTTGCTATAAGTATTACAAAGGGTATTACATAAGTGTCCTTTCCCCCCCCCCCACCCTTGACAAGCAATACTCTATTTCTTTTAAAAAATATGAAACAACTATAGAAATTGTTAAGACTGGACAAAACTGAGTGGTGTGTGTAGGGGTGTTTATTAGATGTCTCCATACTTTCTATATACTTGAAACTTTTGATAATAAACTTTTTTTAAAAAAGAATGATTTTTGAGCTGAGAGGGACTTTAGAAACCTTCTAATACTGGATATTTAATGGGCAGCTACTCAGTGTTGCTAGAGACACATTGGTGTGCCAGAGAGATAAGGCCTCTACAACCCTGGAAGCTTACATTCTATTGGAAAGAGGCCAAATTAAAAAAAACACAACATGTATATATACAAAAACAGGTATAATAAGGACCACACAAGGGACTTCATTCCAGAAAATTGAGGTGCAGAAAAGTTAAGTGACTTTCTCAAGGTGCAAACAATTCTAGAAACTTGCCTTCCCTCTCTGCCTTCCCACAAAAGTCTATTTTCCCCTGGTCACTCCCTATCTTAATCTTATCCAATTGTTGATGGTGTTAGGCACAAACACAATGATGGTGCCTTAGCTGTTTTGTAGCCATCTCTAATTTAAGATACAAGGCGAAAGGTGCAAATGCATCAAACACTAAAACTTAATTAAAGAAGCTTTAAATTGTCAGAATATTTTGAACATGACATTAAATTTACACAACTTTCTTATTAGGTAGATCAGCATTATCTTCATTTCATGGATAGAGAAAGAGATGAATGGGGGAGTAGTAATGGGATGAGGTAAATTGCCCAAGGCTCTGTAGGACATAAGAGTGAAAGGTCTGGATCAGAATTCCTAACTCTGGCTAATCTAGTGCAAAATCTTGAGTACCTTTCTTTCTGATCTCACCTTTCAGGTCAATGTGCCTCACTTGCACACCCTCCTGTAAAGCAATGCTACTCTTTTGAAAATGGTAAGAAAAGGGCCCATAACACTAATATCTTGTCAGACAAATTGAGTATTTTTTCACATTCAAAGTTGGAAATTCACTGGTAAAAATGTTTGAAATAGGCCTTTGTGTCCACGTAAGTGTGCCAAACCCTTCTCTCCAGATGGTCTCAAAGAATTTTCAAGGAAATAATTTTCCAGGCTGCAACTATTCTCTTCAGATCTTTGAAGACAGATTTCAGGTGAGCTTTTATCCACTGTTGGCAAGTACAGGGAGCAGAAGAACAGAATAATTATAGTGACCTAATCTACCTAGATGGTGTTATCACATCCATTCTACCTATAAAATTCTAGCATTCATAAAGTTTCTATCCAAGTACTTGTCTTCATTTCTGCCTACTAAAATAATTGTTTTACTATCATGATAGCCAAAGGTAATTGTTTCAGCTTCTTTTTCCTGTACTCATCTAAAAAAATTGTCACTTAGAGAAATGAAGCTTTTATGGGAAAAAATTATTCTGAGCAGAATTTAAGTATTCAGCATCAGAATGTAGTATGGTCTGACACTATTGCTACCCAGGAGTCTACCAGCAAACTTTACCCCTGTGCCCTATATACTTCCCTGCAAAGCTGATTATAGGTTTATGTGGTAAGTGCTCGATATTGACTGGTACAGGAACTCTCCAGAATTACTCATTATCTTCATTTTTCCAATGAGTTCTTTCTTCCCCTGGTTGATGTGTGAAGCTAGGCTTCTAAGGACTTCTTCGGTGTACTTATTAAGAACATCTGTAAAGAGCATCAGAATGAAGTGTTGAATTTCACCCATTTGGATTTCATTAAAGTGTCTATAGTTGTCAAGCATTTAGAAAGTCAAGACACTAAGAGTTTGGGGTTTGACCCAAAGGAAATTGGTCCTCATTTTAAGGCTAAACAGGAGGGATAACCGAGCCAAAGTTTTTTAGGGAGATTTAAAAAAAAAATCATTCCTTTTAGATAGATGCCCCTAAAGAACTGAAGCTTAAACAGTCATGCTTTCTACTAGCAAGTTTTCCATCTTGCCAAAGCAAAGTGAAGTTTTATTGCAGAGGTTCTTAACCCAGAGTTCCTGGACTCCTAGTGGGTCCACAGGCAGACCTCAGAGAGCCCCTAAACTGTGAAATTGTAAACAAAATTTCATGTGCACATACACATGTGTATGTTTTTCTGGGAAGAGGAAGCTATAGCTTTCATCAAATCTTCAGAAACATCTGTAATTCGAAAAAGGTTAAGAAGTGTTGGTTTATTTTCTTATGTATTTAGATATCTTAAAATTTTCAAAGTATCTGAATGAGCAAAGCTTTTAATTTCTCCTTTTACTAAGAGCACAGAATATGCTAATAAGGCAAGCTAATGTTTAAATATTAATCAATGACCAGAATTTTGGTAACTTGTGAAATCTCAATTATGGCTAAATTCACCTACATGTAAATTCTGATTCAACCAAGTATGGCAAAAGTAACATGACTATTTGGAATAAACGACATAAGAAGAGTAATTTGGTTGAAAACTGAAAATATGTTGTATTGGCAGAACAAATTGGTGAAATAAAGCAGTTTGAAAAAAATTCCATTATATTTAGTAGTAGTAATAAAAACCTAACCAAAGTATTCGTTAGGTTACTTAATTAATTGTGCTCTGATTATGGTAAAGTGGCATAAATTAATTTATATGGTGACTCAAATCCACGTTGAGTAAAAACAGCAATTTCATTTTATAAAGAACACTAAGTGAAACAAATTCTGATGTGAAAAACCCAGTGGGAATTTCTCAGTTTTGTAACCTTTAAAATGAATACCAAATAATCCGATCATTATTACACTAATTCCACCTACATTTATATTTGGAACAGGTGGCAAAATTTAAGAGATCATATTTTAAATTTAAATACAATACATTATTTCTTCTCTTCATGTGATTTTTTTAAAAGTGTTGTTTTAACTGGATCCTGTAATTCGGTTTGGCTTTTTAAAATCGATTATTTAGTACACTTGAAATAACATTTCTTCAACCTTGTTTTCTTGGTGAATCATCCACTTTAGCCTGGAATCAAAACACAGAATGCAGAAGCACAGTGTGAGTCTTTGATTAATAGGCTATTTGCCACTTTTTGTTTTATATCACAAGAATATATACAAGTTATTTTTTCCCTTGACTTAAACTTCAGACATCTGTCCATTTTGATTTATCTTCGCTCCTTGTGCAGCAAGCCTTCTTCGGCCACCTTCTTGAATTACCTATCCTCTCAGACAGTTCTTTAGCTTATTATACATATGGGAACCTGGCTTGTTTCCAAATTAACTTGGCTAGTCTCTTAATCTTTCCCATCCTCTCTCAAAAGTCCTGATCAGCCCTGTTGATACTGACCAAACAAAATTTAATTTCCAGTCTCTATACTCCCTTGTCCCCCGTACCCCCTTGATATGGAATACTGTATATCATTAAGCTTTCTTTCCTCATATTATTTTTCAGATGCCTTGATTCGCTCCTCTTGTCTTTCTCTCTAACTTTGCCTCAAAATATTTTCTTCCTTCTGCTATCTCTTCAAAACATACTTAAATTTAAATATTAGCGAAACATGGATTCCTTAAGAGTTGCTTATTTGTTTTAAAGTTAAGGTTTCTTTCTGTTTTTTCAACTTCAAGTTTCTCTCTCACTATTTAAATAAGGTTAAGAATCAGTAATGGTTGCCCTAGCTGTTTTGGCTCAGTAGATGGAGCATCGGCCTGCGGACTGACGGGTTCTAGGTTTGATTCTGGTCAAGGGCACATGCCCGGGTTGCAGGAGGCAGCCGATCGATGATTCTCTCTCATCATTGATGTTTCTCTCTCTCTCCTTCTCCCCTCTTCTCTCTGAAATCAATAAAAGTATATTTTTAAAAAGAATCAGTAATGGTTGTAGTATATGAATTATATCTCAATAAAGCATTTTTGAAAACAAAACAGTGAAGTAGAGGAAAAAAGAATAAAGGAATTTATGTGAAAGTGTTTGGAAAGATATAACCTGCAATATGGACCCTATATATTAATCATTATTATAATTACTTTTACATGCACTATTTAATTTTACAAATTCTCTGAAACCTTTTTATAAACTAATAATTTAAACTCTTCTGCTAACTCATGGTTGTAGAACTATTTATCCAAATATAAATTATGTCAAAGCTTTTAGCAGTTATATAACAGGTGTCCAATAAATGTTAAAAAATAAAAAAGTTAAAGTACAATTGATAGAGTCAAGTCATATTCATTACCATAGAATTTAAATACTAGAAGAATTTAACCTTTGCCTAAATTAATAGGAGCTAATCTAAAGTTATTTTAAAAATCTTATTGATGTTAGACGTAATATATGCTATTATACAATATCAGGTTAAACATTCATTTTAGGCCTTTCTTAGAAGCCTATTATTAAATGGCATTTGAAAAATGATTTTGTAGAGTAGTGCGTTGATTCTCATTCAACTTTCTTCACATTATGGGGACCTCACAGTTTTGGTGACCAAAGAATATTTATTCCAACGTGGTACTTCCTTTTGGAAACAGCAGCTTTTTTATTTTGTAAAATATGCAACAATGACTGTGGAGTTCAAGATATTTTTGTTGCTCAGGAGGTGATTCCCCCCCACTCCCCTCCTATGTCAACCATACCTCCCTCTCAGTTTCTCAGAACCAATGAAGAAAGAAATATTATTTATCAAAGAAGGTGAGAACTAGAGCTGATGGGATACTGGTTTGCTAGGCAGGACAGTTAGCATATTTTCGAAGTTATGATCTTTATTATGTTTCCAGAATAGTAATGTCTTTGGATTGGAAGGAACTTTAAAAAATGTCGTTGTCCATCACTTAAATTGTATTACTAACAGGAAGAGCAGTCACTATTTTGTAAAGCTTCAGTTTCCATTGTTAGAAAACTCTGTTAGAAAAGTCTTATGTTCAATCAAAAATCCACCTTGTTGCCCCTTCCAATGATTGGCCCAGTCCTGCCCTCTACTTTCTCTAAGCTGTAAACTTGGGAGAGGGGAGAATTCTTCTTATATAAAGAGATAAGGTGTGTGAGTTGGACCTCTAAAATGTTTAGAATTGTTAGGAATTGTTGTCACTAACAACTGTTGTCGCTGTCAGGTCTTCAGAATAATACATTGCTTATTCTAGACTAGCAAATTTTCATCTCTCAATTCAAATAGGCCAGTAAATGTAGCAAATGTTCAGTCTTCCTGGGAGATCTGCCAACAATTATCAATGAATCAATGTTAGTACACCTTATGGAAGGAGGGAGAAGAATTAGAAGCGTCATAGTTTTATTTCCTGCTCTGGTGATATTGGTAGGAAGGAGGATCAACTGGTTAGAGCTAAATCCCTAACCCAGATTAACTGAATGATCCCAGTGTTGAGCCCATATGTTGTCAAGAGAACTTTTATCACACCGATTTGCCTGATAATTAATCTGTTTGCAACCTCCTCCATATTTAATGAGGAGGTTCCATTGTCCTCCTCTTACAAGTTCTAACATGCTATGTTCCTGTCTTGATTTAAAAGGGTCTGAATTGCATGATAGTGTGTCAAGCTGCCAAAGGCCACAGCTTCTTCATTAAAAAAGAAAAAAAAAGGAGGGGGGATGATTATAGATCAGGCAGCAGGATTCTTATAGTCTACACCTGGCTGGCCCAGGTTTGGCTTTTCTTCATCTATTTATTCATCCAAATAATAACTTCAAAAAAGTAAGAAAAAAAAATGAGTCACCCTGGTACCAAGCCTGAGATAATGTATATCAGCTTTGATCACATGCTCTGGGGTTTGGAAAAATGAATTATTATATACCGGGTGTCATCTTCAGTTCTTCCCTGGAAACACTTTTCTTAAATGTTGCTTTTGATCATACTTTTTAAAGATGTAATTAAGGGTTCCTTTTCCCTAGTCATGTTTTCTCTCTTGAGCTAAAACCTTATGGAAACAATCCAATGGAATTATACAGCCATGGTTCCACTCACAGGAGCTCTTGGTAATGATTAAGGTTGCCCTGACAAAAGAATATGGAATAGGTGTCTGCCTAGTGGGTGTGTCATGGGGGGTTGTCCTTTTTATCTTTCTATAACCTAATGTCCCATGCGGAACCCTATGGCATATCTGAAACCAAGAGATTCATATGATAGAATTTATTTTTTTTCCAATACTTCTCATTCACTTGATAACCATTCAAATATTTGAGTTTCAGTATGTTAGGCACTGTATTAATCTAGCATGAGAGACAAATAAAGAAAAAGAAAAACATGAATAAAAAATAAAACAATTTATTATCCATGTATGTGTTGGCTTCTATAAGCATGTAGAAGGTTCCCTTGTCAATGAGGGTGGAAGACTCGCTGGAGGAGGTGAATGTGATTCCAATGACGGGAGAGCATTGAAATTACTTTCTCCAGTGGAAGTATGTTATCCCAGTCCTGATCAGATAGTAATGACAAATATAAGTTTTCTTTAAAGCATAATCCATGACAAAAGTCTTTTAGACTCTGAGACAAAAAGGATTTTGTAGTCAAATACATCTGAAACTTCACAATACATGTCAACAGTTAATGTGTCTGAGAAACACAGTAGTAAAGACACCTGATTAACAAAGAATAACCCAACATTTCCCATACTGCCCTAACCATAACTCTCCTCTTTTTTGGGGGGTGGGAGACCCAATGCCTTCCTGACAGACTCCACTAAAATTCATAACCTAAAGAGGATAATTCCCCATGAAAACCGGGTGCTGTGGGTCAGTGACATACATTTCAGCTTTTCTGTTTCACGGTTACCTATTACCATAAAAATGATTAAGGAGGATGGCTTTTAGAATGGGCAAACTGGGCCCCAGACTTGGAGTCTACTGCTTTCTGAAGCTGTGTGCTTACCCCTCAAAAATTCTGCACAGGAGCCTCACCTTAGAGGTAAACAGCCTGGAGCCCTAGGGCAGAATATGTCTCTACATTCCTTGAAACAAGTGTGAAGAAACAAATGAAAGAACTGCCATTATGAATTGTTCTAAAACCATGATCAAAAGTCCCTATACTTTGAAATAGCTAACCATATTACAGGATTAAAAACACATGAGTGGCCGAACCGGTTTGGCTCAGTGGATAGAGCGTCGGCCTGCGGACTCAAGGGTCCCAGGTTCGATTCTGGTCAAGGGCATGTACCTTGGTTGCGGGGTGTGCAGGAGGCAGCTGATCGATCTCTCTCATCGATGTTTCTAGCTCTCTGTCCCTCTCCCTTCTTCTCTGTAGAAAATCAATAAAATATATTTAAAAAAAACATGAGTGAACACTAACCAATAATTTATTCATTTCTATATCTTATACATCTTTTAATTTTGAAAACATAAAATTGTGGTTCTTTCTCAATTATACTGACAACACTATTTCTCTTATTTTCAGTCTGGTAGGCCCCTTTTTCTATGTCTTATTGGACTACAGTCAGTTTCTGGCTTTATCCAAACTCATTTTTCAGAGTGACTTTTGAGTAGAGGACCTAAGGGTCATTTAAGATTAAGAGTTGACACAAGAAGTCTCATCTTTTTCTAGGAATAATGAAAAGTGTGCAACCCCTATAGGAATGTTGGATTTTGTTATGTTCCAATAAGACTCTACTGTTGAGGCCATAGTGTAAATCACACTCCTGAAGGTAGACAGGACTGTCTCTGAAGAAAGTGGGCATCCCCTGTATCCATAATCTGGAAGGGGCAGTTCCTCAGAAGGATTAACAGGATCTTGGAAGATGAGTCTTGGATTTGAGTGAGAACTCCTGACTCCCTGTGGGATCACCCCTTTGCTGAACTTTAAAGTATATAGACTGAAGATGCTTCCTCAGAAAGATGGCTTATCCAGGTTCTAGGCAGGAAAGTGGTAACCCTGTGGGGATACTAAAATCAAGTGATACACTTTCTAGCTTTATGTTGCTCTTTGGGTTCATTCCTATTTGGCTGTGCCCAAGGATTCAATAAAATAATGAATATAAAGACCCAGGCCATCACTAGAAGATAACAGGAATCCCCCAAACGGTGCTCGGACTTATGTTTTCCTTCTGCCTTTCTGGCCATTCCTTCTTAATGTCCTTAAGAGCTATTCTCTTACTCTATGTTCCCTAATTTTTTCTTTAATTGAATACTCTCCTTGAATGATCCAACAAACTGAGGGTTTCACCTACTATTTTTATGCTGGTGATTTCTAAATCTTTTCCTTCAGCCCAGATCACTGCTGAACCTCAGACCCAGGTAGCCATTCATCTGACATCTTCCACTGGATGTCTCACAGACACATTAAACTCAACATGTCACAAAACGAACGCATCAACTGTGTGTTTCAACCCTGGCTTCTCTCTTGGTAAGTGGCATCATCAAATGTCCAGATACTTAAGCTAGAAGCCTGGGAATCTGTCTCTCTCAGGCTCCCCACTCTCACTCATCTGTCACACTTAATTAGTCACCAGGTTTTCTCAAGTCTCCTTTCCTATTATCTCTTGTATCAGTCCCTCCCTCTCTCCCTAACCTCCTTCAATATCATTACTACAGCCACTATCATTGTCTAAATTCAGACTCTCATCACTTCTATCAGTCATTACTGTAATAGTCTCCTAACTGGTTTTCCTACTATCTATCCAACCCTCCTGTGTGTCCTCAACATTACTGTAAAATGATCTTTCTAAAAAACAAATTGTATCATTCATTTCCCACTTAAAATATTTCAAGAGCTTCCCGGATAAAGTTCAAATTCAGTACACCAGGTCTTTCAAGATATAGCCTCTTCCTGCTTCTTTAGCTGTATTCCTTTCATTTTAATTTTTACCATTTGTTTCTGCTTTGAGGGATTACTTGACCTTTTCTAAAGGAAGCTATCTCTAGTCTTGGGCCTTCAGGTGTGTCCTTTGGATACCCATTGATGCCCCACCCTCTTCCCCAGCTGCCCCCTTTCAACTTTTTTCCTGAAAGCTCAGCGGAAGGGGCGCTCCTCTGGAGAGCTTTTCATTTTTTTCTGGATCTTGACTCTAGTGTTTCTTCTTAATGCTCCCCTGACACCCAAGTATTGCTATGTACAGCAATTTCCTTTTAACTATCTCACTCGTCTCTAAACTGGACCCCAAAGTTTGCTCAATATAGCATCCTTAGTACCTAACCCCTAACTCAGAACAGATGCAGACTGTTGGCTCATGAAGTGAACTCAGGAAGAGTTAACTCTTGGCTATATTGCATGTAAACCTAAGAAGCTAAAGGAAAGACAGGGCTTTGAGTTAAGGTGGCATATTGCTGGAGATCCCTAAAACCTTTTGTCCCCCACCCAGTCCTTTCTTCTCCATTTTACTTATGGCCAGGTTCTGCCACTCGCCCTAAGAACAATAAGATACACAGCTTTAAGACACACTTGATGGAACAAGCAAATAAGACCCAGAATATTCCATTTGGCAGTCTAGAGAGATAAGAGGGAGTGATTGGAACCTACCAAGCCAATACATACCCTAACCTGTACAAACTTGAACTTCATCGCTCCTTTGTAAACCTGAACCAGAGGCTGGGCACTAAAGGGCTCTGTTTGGTTTTATTTTCACGGGGGAAACTGGACACTTTAAAAAAATTACATTAATTGATCTTTCCGCTTTCTCCATTTAATTTCAGACTTCTCTGAATCCTTACTCCTGACGTTAAATGGTAAACTGTTTCTCTCCTCTGAATGTAACAGAGATTAAAAGGGTTAAAAAGAAAAGCAAAAGCCACCAATTCGAAAGCTTTGACATTTTAAAAAGCCTCTATGGGGGAGAGTCTCTGAGTTGGAAAGGGATGGCCATGGGAATTATACAGCTCACCCAACAACATTATTTAGTGAATGACAAGGGAAAGTGGGACTTAGTGACTTGCCCATAGCCATTTAACCAGCTGAGAGAAAGAGTTGTATTGTATTGTGGCCCCCAGGTCCCAAAATTGCAGTCTTGGCCATCTCTTTTTTCTTTTAGACTCTCTACTTGTGCCCACAGCGAATATATTTCTGTTTATGCCAGTCCAGGTAATCTGCAAAAATATATTTATTATATATGCTATATTTTTATAATTTCCATAAAGCATATAAGGTTAACACACAGCAGAAAGAAGCCACGCAGTCAACGCGCCGGGCTCAGACGTGGCCCTCCATATTTTGTCTCTGGGAGAGGAATGAAGGTTACCAAGGGACTCCAGGCTCGCGTGCACCAGGAGCCTCCGCTGGACAGAGCCCCTGTTCCTCTCCAGTCTTGCTCCAAAGAACGAACTGCCGCGCAGAGGGAAAGCCAGGGCCGCGTCTTCGGGCTCAGCCGAAGGGTCAGGGTCGGAGCAACCTGGAGGCGCACCCTTCCCGGGTCCCGGCGCGAGGCACCTTCCAGGAACGGGGGTCAGAAGCAAGAGTCTTGGCCAGCTCTCCGCTTCGGGGCTCGGACGGGGCTCTGGACACTGGTCCCCCTGGGGAGCGCGGCCTGCTCCCCGGTGGGACATTTACAAGCCTGGCCCCGGTTCCCAGGCTCTCGGGACTCTGTGCGCCCCTTCGAACAGGCGGCCCCAGCCCTGGCTTTGCGTCTCCAGAGCCTGGGCAGGACCCAGGTCAGAGCGACGGAGCGAATGGTCTTGTCACGCAGCCAATGTAGCCAATGCGGACCTCTCCGCTGTCCCCGCTGGCGAACGGGGACCTTCGCCTTGACCCAGAGAGGCGACCTCCTGCACGTGGAGCTCCATTTCCTTCCTCTTTTCGGTATTTACGCAGCGCCCTTGGATACCAGAAACTGTATTAAGTGCTGTAGGTAAAAAAGGTGAAATTAGCTTCATATCCGGGGGCAGTGCATTTCCGGATAAACTAAGAAACAGTGAGGTTACCCGGTGGTGAGCGCGCAAATAGACCCAAATACAAACAGGTGTGGGGGGCGGAGGCGGGGGACACAGGCCAGAGGGGAAAGGGGGAGAGGGAGGTGAGCGAAGGAGAGGTGAGGGTGCGGGAGAGAGGGAGAGGGGGTGGGGGGTTGGGGACTGACGGGAGAGGGAGGGGGAGTTGGGGGGAACCGGGCGGAGCGGTGGGGGAGGGTGCGGAGAGGAGACCCAGGCGCGCGGGGGGAGGTAGGGATGAGAAGGGCCGGGAGAGGCCTAGTTTGGGGCCGGGAGACCACTCCTCGCCCCCCTCTTTCCGTAGGAAAAGTCCTCTAAAGCCCCCAAAATCCCTCTCCCGGGATCCCTCCCAGCCTCCCT